>NC_133769.1:345405824-345567734 GCF_003597395.2 Chelonoidis abingdonii
CCTCTGCAGCGTGGGGCATGGGTCACTTGCTGGTGGATTCTCTGCAGCTTGAGGTCTTCAAACCACAATTTTGAGGACTTCAATAACTCAGTCATGGGTTGGGGTTGTTGTAAAAATGGATGGGTAGGGTTCTGTGGCCTGCTTTGTGCAGGAGGTCAGACTAGATGATCATATTGGTCCCTTCTCGTCTATGAGCTCTGGTTACAGGCCTGTCTGTTCTTCTCAGTAAGGAGTCCCCAATCACATAGACCTGGTTCCTGGTGACAGTGCGATTCTTCTGTCTATCCCCTGTTCCCTCTGGCTGCAAGTCCTCTCCATTCGTATTCACCCTTGCAATCCTCTGCAACCCATCCCGTATCTTCCTGGGGGCTCATGTTTGGTGGCATCACCATTGACTCGTCCCCCCTCATAGGGCTAGCTGCGCTTCTCTTCCTTGCCTTCTCACCTTCAGCGACCACCTGCTGTGCCCTTTCTTCATTGTCCAATTCCGCAAACCTGTTCCTGAGCACTCTTGCTCCTTCACTAGCCTGTCCTTTTCCTCCACCTGGTTCGCTTAGTCACATGCTTCTGCTGTCCACTTTCCTCACCCAGCAGTCTCCCCTCAGAGTTCTTTGGCCCTGCTTCTATCTCAAATCTGATCTTTTCCCTTCAGCCTCATCTTGTTTTTGCTCCATCATCCGCTTGATTTCCCCCTTCTAAACTCGACCAGAGTTTTCACCTGCATCTCCAATCCTTGATATCTTTTTTGGATAAGATTACAAGTTTGGTTGGTCAAAGTAATACTGTTATATACTTCTGTAAGGTGTTTTGACTTGATACTTGACTGCATGACATTTAGATTACAAAGCTAGAACAATATAAAATTAACATGGCATACATTAAACGGATTAAAAACTGCTTCAAAATGTAATTATAAACAGAGTCGTCATCAAGTAGATGTACTGTAGGGCTTGGTTCTTGGCCTTGTGCTATTTAATATCTGTATCCATGATCTGGAAGAAAACACAGAATCACTGATCAGGTTTGCAGTTGACACAAAAACTGGAGGAGTGGTAAATAACAGAGAACAGATCACTGATATACAGCAATCTGGATCACTTGGTAAGCTAGGTGCAAGCAAACAATATGGACTTCAATGTGGCTAACTGTGAATTTATACGTCTAGGAACAAAGACTGTAGGCCATCTTTACAGGATGGAGGAGTCTATCCTGGAAATCAATTACTCTGAAAAAGACTTGGGGGTTGTGGTGGATAACCAGCTGAACAGGAGCTCCCTGGGCAATGCTGTGGCCGAAAGGGCTAATACAATCCTTGGATGCATAGACAGGAGACTCTTGAGTTAGAAGCAGGAATTTATTTTATCTCTATTTGGCACTGGTGCAACTGCTGCTGGAATATTGTGTCCAATTGTGGCATTCACGCTTCAAGAAGGATGTTGATAAATTGAAGAGGGTTCAAAGAAGAGCCACAAGAATGATGAAAGGATTAGAAATCATGCCTTACAGTGATGTAGACACAGGGTAGTCAGTCTGTTTAGTTTAACAGAGAAAAAGTTAAGAGGTAACTTGACTACAGTCTTCCTCAGGAACACACATTAAATAATTAGCTCTTCAGTTTAGTAGAGAAAGGTATAACAAGATCAAATGCAGATTGGAATTAAGGTGCAAATTTTTAACTGAGAGTAATTAACCATTCAAACAGTTTACATCACTGACCACTTTTAAATCTAAATGGGATGTTTTTGTAAAAGATACACTCAAGGAGTTACTTTGGGGAAGTATATACAGGAGGTCAGACTGGATTATCACAGTGTGGTCCTTTTTGGCCTTGGAATTTATGAATCTTTTGAATTATTCTTGGAAGATATTGTGTGTGATGAATATAGGAGGATTTACAAGTAAATCTATTAATTAGTTTGAGTTAAAAATATTTTTTAAATTAGCCATTTTAGCACAGTGTCACAATTTTGTCCTGAACTGTCTTAATAATTGACTTAACAGGCACTATTTCTTCAAACTTTCCACAGAGTTAAAACTTACTGAAATTTTGCACATACGCTTCTTTTGAGGAAATTAGCTGTAATTAAGATAACTAGGTAAAACAATCAGTAAATATATGACTATATAGACCAGTGGTATCCAACTTCAATTTGTTCTGTGATGTTATCATTGAGCAGGAGAAGGGGGGAGAACCTATGTCTTTTAAAAATCCATTGTAATCTAATCTGTGACCACAAATAGAATAACGATTATGCATTTTAGTATGACATCGCTAAGAATGGAAAGTTGAGATTGTTTATATGTTTAACGTATTTGAACTTAGTTTTTATGTAACATTCTGATTTCCTTGGTTTGTAATAAATGTTTTGAGGTTATTTACAATACTGTAATGTTACTATCATGTACTCCCTCTTCACATAACTTTTTATCTCAGAATTAACTTAACGGATCTCTATATAAGTATAGTTCATTAACCAATTATATTACAAACATAGGGAAAAGGAAAGGAGCATCTGTTTTTTCAGACTTTCGATAAGTATGAGCGGTTATATTTTGAGATTAACAGTTCTCAGATTGAATGAGCAGTTTATTCATATTGTGAGTTTTTTCTTTTTTTATTCTACTTTTTATTATTGTGCAGCACCTGCTGTGGACGGGTGTCTTTATGACTATATCAAAGATAATTTTAATGATTTGTATATCTTTCCTGGACAACAGATTTTATTGTAAATATCCCTAGTAATCATTGAAGTTACCATTCTTCAATCCATAAATAATTATATGGATGCTTTTGAGTGTGTAGACTCATTTCCCTGAAGATTTCGTGGCTGGAAGAAAAACATACATTCACTGAACATCATAAATATTGTGTTCTAATGACTCTTTCTTTGAACAGATGGAACAAGGCAAAAGAGATATGCACAAGAAATGGTAACCTCACTCCATTATTTGGATGATCGCTTTATTCAACCTCGTCTTGAAAACTTAATCTCTAGAAGTCGCTGGAAAGAACGATATAAGGTATCTAGCTTCTGTCTTGGTCAATAAAGTGGCTCCAGGTGTCAAAAAAATATATACACTCAACTCCTAACTGAAAATACAAATCCTAATAACTATTTCTTTCCATATTTTGGGGCATGATCTTGCCCCTTAGTATGCAGGCATTTTGGCATAGTTTAATTAGCTATGATTCTTGTATGTGTATCCAGTAGTTAGGTGCACAAACTACATGCTAATACACATCTGAATATTGAGGGATAGTGTGTAAATAGATCATGGCTGTTTTCCTGTATTTCTAGCTACATTCTGCTCTGAAAGATGTATTAATGCTTGTTCCCCTGACTTCGGTAAATGCCCCACACATACACTTCAAAGAGCATCTTTTGACAGTTATTGTCACAATAAATTTTTGCAGATTTCTTTTAAAGAAACAAACCAGTACAAAAATTTTATATCTTCCAAGAAATTCATAATGTAGTTCATACAACTTATAATATGAAATCAATGTGAAACAATTTAGTCGCGTGCGTATGAATGAGGAGAATAGTTGAAATATGATCAAATAAAGTGAAAAATGGAAATATGAATGGGGTTGGTTAGTGCCCCAAAGACACTGGAGTTGAGGGCACTCAGCATCTCGTAGTCAAGATTTTTTGCCTTGGTTTAGGGCAGGGGTCTCAAACATACGGCTCGCAGGGTTATTTTCTGCAGCCCGCGAGCTCCTCATGGCCCCCCTGCCCTCCCGCAGCGTTTGCCTAAAGTGGTTCTGGCCCGATGCGCACCAGGGAAAGGGCAGCCTCCCTCCCTGCTCTAGTCTGCCCCCACGCCGCTCCAGGAAGCGGCTGGAACATGAGACGATGGGGGGGGGGCGCACAGGGGTCTATGTTGCTCTTGCTTCAGGCAGCGCCCCCAGCCGCTCCCATTGGCTGCGGTTCCCCATTCCCGGCCAATGGGAGCTGCTGGGGGCGATGCCTGAAGAATCAGCAACATACAGACCCCTGTGCCCCTCCTCCCCCAGGTTCCCCCTGCTTCCTGGAAGGGGAGGGGGTGGCAGGGCAGGTAGGCAGGGAGTCTGCCCTGCCCCTGGTTCATGCCGGGCCAGAGCTCACCCCCCAAATCCCTCCTGCACCCTGACCCCTGCTGCACCCTACACCCCCTGTCTGAGCTCCCTGCCACACCCTGAGCCCCCTGCCACACCCCACACCCCTCTTGCAGCCCAACCCCCTGTCCTAAGCCCCCTGCCGCACCCTGACCCCCTGCTGCATCCCTCACCCCTCCTGCACCCCATACCCCAACTCCCTGCCCTGAGCCCCTGCCACACCGTTCCTGCACCCCCTGGGAGCAGGGAGGGGGCAGAGTTGGGGTAGGGATCTCAAGGAAGGGTTTGGAATGGGGGCAGGGAAGAGATGGGGCAGGGCCTCATGGAAGGGATGGAGTGTGGGCGAGGCCGAGGGTGGCGGGGGAGTGGTGTCAGTAATGTGGCCCTCAGGTCAATGTACTAGTCCTCATGTGGCCCTCGTGGTCATTTGAATTTGAGATCCCTGGTTTAGAAGATATCCTGTTGAAGAGTTTTATGTAATACGTCTTTGCAGGAGCGAGTGGATTGTTACCCTGAAGTCCGCATAGTAATGAAGACTCCAATAAATAGATCCTGTCAAGCTTGTGAACTGCATCGGTACTGTAAGTTTGATGTGTTGCTGTCAGGAAAGCTGTACAACTATAGAACTTTGGAAACCGATGACTTTATGTTGGATGACAAACAGGTAATTTTTTTTTTTTTTTAATTCTTTAGTGTTCTTGGTTGGTACTTTGTACGTTTCAGATGGTGAAACAATGAGAGATGATCCCATCATCATAACTAATACCCCAAGGTGGTGTGCATGGGGTTGGGTTTTTTAGTTGCCCTGAACTAAATGTCTGAATCTTTATTCACCATCATTCTTCACCTTACTGGAGCTACAACCTTGGAAGAACCTTGAGTAGAAGGAAGCAAGTAATTATTGATTGACCAGTGCCTGGTTGAAAGCACTACATGTATATTTCCACCATAAAATGGAAAATAATATTAAATTTCATGCATGATCTCAGGTTTATCTACACCTCTTCTATGAAGTCTCCTCCAAGAATACTGTTCTATAGAAGATCAATATTTCTTTTATAAGCATAGCTAGTAATTTCTCTGTTAGATTACTTGAATCTGATTTTATAGGGAACTTCTTGAATTGTATTAATCCATATCTTTCACAGTTTGTTGAACAAATTTTCAACACTATTTTAGCATCACTTGTAAATTGCAAAACTTGATTCTTTTCTTCTAAATTCATATTTGAAATCACCTATCCTAAAGCTCTAGGTATTTGCATAGATATTTAAAAATAAAGAAATTAATTCAATTCAGCTAGTTAACCTATCCATACTTACTCCAATCCACAAAATTTAAATCAAATAATCAGACAGACTATAACTTGCAGCTCACTGAAAACCTGAGAAAATAGAAGAGCCTTGTAGTGTGCCTGACAGTTAACAGATTCAGGCTATTCTATACCAGGGTGATGGGAGTAAGTCCCTGAATCTAGTTTTCTTCTTTTGCTTTATCTGTCACAGGACAGCAATAAATCCTAATGACCTGTGAGGACAAAGTCAGTGTAGAATATGTTACAGTCCAATCGTAAATCTTGTATTGCTGCCCTCGGAAGGCACATTGGGTCTCCAAGGGCAGACATCAAAACCCCCACCTAAACTCAAGGAGGTAATGAATTATTGAGGACAAGGATGTAATCTCTACTCCCTGTTTAGGACCAGAAAAAAGTCAGTAAAAACTGTCGTGGTTCTCACTTTATCATCTGCTCAAGGGTGCCTCTTTATATCATGTTACTCCAGCCATCACTCCTCAGTGGGTGATGCCCCTTTAGGTCTGGGCCTCCAAACCAGGGATTTAGGCTTTCAATCGTCCTGCAGTTTACTGTGATTTGTCCCAGCACATCTGACCTGAATCCAGAACCTGCCGTTCACGCTCTCAATGACCAGCCAGCTATCACAGACACAGTATACTTATTTTTAGGACAAAAGCATTAGAGTTAACATACCAATAAACAATCTATATCAGGGATCAGCATTTTCTGGCACGCGGCTTGCCAGGATAAGCACTCTGGCGGACCAGGCGAGTTTGTTTACCTGCTGCATCGGCAGGTTAGGCTGATCACAACTCCCACCAGTTGCAGTTCACCGTCCCAGGCCAATGTGGATGGCGGGAAGCCGCGGCCAGCACATCCCGCGCCGCTTTCTGCCGCCTCCGTTGGCCTGAGACAGCGAACTGCGGCCAGTGGGTGCTGCAGTCCACCGAACCTGCTGACACGGCAGGTAAACAAACTGGCCTGGCCCCCCAGGGTGCCTATCCTGGCGAGCCGCGTGCCAGAGGTTGCCGACCCCTGGTCTGTATGAATAATAAGCTTACAAGGTGTTACGCATCACATGGAAATGCTAGTAAGTTTCCAGTTCTTCAAACCCATCCAGCAGAGTTTTTCCCCCTTGGTTACAATCACATGTCAGTTTGAGGAATACTCAGCCAGTTCAGGCTGACCCTTTGTATGCAGACTGTGTCTGCTGGGCCGCTTGAGCCGAGCCTCAATCAATACAGTAACTGCTCGCTTAACGTCATCTCGCTTAATATTCTTTCAAAGTTAAGTCGCTGCTCAATTAGGGAACATGCTCATTTAAAGTTGTGCAATGCTCCTTTAACGTCGTTTGGCTGCCTGCTCTGTCCACTGCTTGTAAGATTCTTTGGAAGAGCGGCGACTTTACAAGAGAGCATTGCACAAGTTCCTCTTCTCCACCTCCTACCACACCCTCCCAGCAGCTGTTTGGTGGCGTGCTGCATCCCCACTCCTCCCCCTCCCTCCCAGAAAGTCCTAAGCACCACCAAACAGCTGTTTCGTGGCAGGGAAGCGCTGAGAGGAAGGGGGAGGGGGAGGAGTAGGGATGTGGCATGCTCCGGAGAGGAGGTGGAGTGGGGGTGGGAAGAGGTGGGCCTGGAGTGGAGCAGGGACGGGAAGAGGCAGGCCTGGAGCATCCCTGGGCAAAGTCGGCGCCTGTTCTGTTCCTGGGAAGCTGCTGCTGCAAAGGCGCTTCTTAGCATCCTTGCCTGCAGTGGGCTGTGCCTGTGTGGGGTAAGCCAGGGACACTTCCCAACCACAGTACAGTACTGTACAGTATATAATATCTTTTGTCTGTCACAAAAAAATTTCCTTGGAACCTATCCCCCTGCATTTACATTAAATCTTATGAGAAAATTGGATTTGTTTATCATCGTTTTGCTTAAAGTTGCATTTTTCAGGAACATAACTACAACGTTAAGTGAGGAGTTACTCTATATGCAATTTGTTCGTTCTTCTCTAGAGTTGTTTTCCTATCGTAGGATCTTTAATAATCAACTGCTACTGACTTTAGTTCCTGGATGAAGCTTGATAACCCTCCCCCATGTAGCTAGAATGCAATCCCTAGTTCACAAAGATACAGAGACAAAACTTTGACTAATCCCTGGACCCATGGCATACAGCACATCTCAGTAGAATAAGTTTCCACAGTTCCCAGGTCTTGCATGTGTCACCAAACAGAATCTTCTTTATAGGGGCAGCTCCTGGATGGCCTGTTATCCCAGTTAAGAGCACAAGCCATTTTAAAAATTGGAACAGATGTACAATGCCAGACTGAATTTATAGTTACTTTCATTATAGTTCATCTTCTCAGTTTGGGTTGGACTACTCTATCAAAAGACTGGAGCTTAGATTTTCTCTTCTTTTTTTAACACTTAACCATGATAGTGTATCCTGACCTGCAAAAATGCATCCTTTGGGGGAATGAGGAGGAAGTACGGTCTAGTTCAGAGGCCACAAAACAAACCAGGGAATGTTACATGACACTAGATTTGCCCCATTTGCTACTGTAAAATGGCTCCTTGGAAGCTGCCCACACTACCTCCTTGTTCCTATGGTGATCCATAATCTGGCCAGTAATGGGTGCTGCTCACTAGTACAGTGCTGGAAGTTTCATCTGCAGCTTGTTGACCCAAATGTCCTGTCTTTGCCCTCATGGAATTAGCTTAACTGCAGGAGGACAGCACATTGCTAAACTGGCACATCAGGAAAATAACTGACTGAAGGAAAAGTCAGTGCAGCCTCAGTGGATCAGAATGGATGGTACTATGCAATTTGGGTTTTTTTAAAAAAACTATATAAAAGCACCCCAGAGAGGATGAAAACTTCACTTCAATCCTTTCTTCTGCATCTCAACACATCCCCTTTAACTGTAACAAGTACAGTTTCCTTTTTCTGTGATCTCTGGATTTTTTTCTTTTCGTACCATTGGCAATGGGTATGGTTGTTGTTTTACTTAGGTTTCCACTGGCTCTTTTTGGTTTTTGTGCATAGTCTTCCTTTCCTACCCCCTCCTTGGTTAGGCCAAGATGTCATAAGTAGTTTAGCATTATAGATGTCAGTGCTTTGCTTTGCTGCCTTGTGCCCTATTATCTGGACCAGGTCTTAGCTTGTCAACCTGGTAGTAACATTGTTTATATTAAGAGTAAACATGACAGTTGTGGTGTGTCTTTTCTCATTCTTCTCCTCTGTGGTCAAGTCACTCTGTGCATTCCACATCAACAGGCATAACAAGTTTGGCCAGTAGAGCCACCCAACACAGATAAATTAAGCATTAGGAAAAAGTCAGTGAGATCTCTGAAATTAACATTAGAATGAATGCAATATATAGACTTTTTCCAAGGCTGAGTTCTAAAGAAGCTTTTGGTAACTTTAACAAAATCTTTCTTGCTTAAAAAAAGTGAAATGTTTTCAGATACAATGTGTAGATTGTAATATTAAATTTGTACCATATTGGAGAAACTTCAAGGTAAAATGGGAGAAAAAAAAGGATTTTGAATTAGTTAATACAAAAATAATATGCTGAATGCAACAAGCTGGATAGTGAATGCAGTGAATACACACATTATTTTCAACTGCCCCATAAATATCTATAATCCAGCTCTTGACTGTTGGGCATTCTGAGATGATACAGTAAGTGAAGCTGGATTCCCCAGATTTCTAGTGATTTTTACAGCATTCTTTGAGGCATAGAATTCGAGGGCTTCAACCTTTACAACTGTTTCTGGTCTTGAACTCTTGCAGTACCACTGGGATACAAACACCAGTCCTAATCCTGCAGTTTGTTGTGGGTGGGTGAACAGTGGATCTCCATATGGGTGCAGCAGTCTGCTCACATGCAGTCACTTGCAGAATCACAGCCATAGCAAATCCTGGACCTCAAGCCAGTGTACTTGCAATCACTGCGTATGGGACAGATCCTAAATTGGTGTGTTTCCACTGAAGTTATGCTCATTCACATCACCTGAAGATTGGGCCCTGTATTTTTAATGACCGGAATTAGAGAATTCCATTGAAAATTAGTCCTAAATTTCTGCTATCTATCTAGTAATTGCCAACAAAATATATACAGCAAGTACCAACCTCTGCTATGGAAAATGAGGTCAAGTATCTGGGACCACTCACATAGGTAAACATTTAGTCACCCATACCGAAATTCTTACAGAAAAGCTAGGATGGTAGACTTTGTTTAAAACCTAGCCTGCTTAAGGTTTAAAAGACCGTAAGCAACCACTTAAGCCACACACACAAATATTCAGAATATTAACAATAACAATGAAATGTATCATTGCTTTATGACTCAGAGGAGAAAATCCTGCATCTATAATATGGCTAAACAAAAACACATGCAATCTGAGATCACGAATCCCACAGCTTGAATTAAACACTCTACTTTGAGGAGCAGTGGGCTTTAGCCAGTTAGGTACTTGTTGCACACAAGAAACAGAAAAATAACCTCAAGCTGAAACAATACTGTACTGCACCGGAAAGATGTCAATCTCTTATTTGTATACCATAAAGCAGTTGCTCTCAAACCTTTCCAGACGACTGTATCCCTTTCAGGATCTGATTTGTCTTGTGTACCTCTAATTTACACCTCACTTAAAATCTACTTGCTTACAAAATCAAGCATTAAAAATAAATGTCACAGCACACTATTACTGAAATTGCTTGCTTTCTCATTTTTTACAATATAATTATAAAATAAATCAATTGGAATATAAATATTGTACTTACATTTCAGTGTATAGAGCAGTCTAAACAAGTCATTTTATGAAATTTTAGTTTGTATTGACTTTGCTGGTGCTTTTTATGTAGTCTATTGTAAAACTAGGCAAATATCTAGATGAGTTGTTGTACCCCCTGGAAGACCTTTGCGTACCCCCAGGGGTACACGTACTCCTGGCTGAGAACCACTGCCATAAAGTGAAATCCATTTCTCTTGCATAAAGCCCGAGTTACCTGAGCTATGTGCAGGAGAAGTGCTGGGCTGGGAAGGTAAAACCCACGAAAAACCGAGGCCAGATTAGCTGTGGGCTTTTTTTATTCCCAGAGGCTTTACTCCAACCTATAGGCTAAAGTATCGATCCCTGCCATTCTGTGCCACTTATACTGGATAAATCCCTCTTCTGATGTGACCTTATAGCCACTCAAAACATGGACCTATGTGGAGCTAGCATGAAGCTCCCTTCTGTGGAATCTGAGGGAGGCATAAGCACACCTGAACTGCTACTCCGCCCATAACTTCCCCTCATGATCTCAATGTGGATTTAAGGATGCAGAGGGTCTCATGGTGAATTTCACTCATTTTTAATAACATCTGTGTGTTTACCTGAACATAATCATTCTTTATCAATACCAGCTTTGCATAAAATCTGTTCCAGCTATTTAATAGGTATCTGTGTACTTGCCTGTATGTAATATTACTACGGCTAAAACCTGTCTGTGTATATGCATGTATACTTACCATTTGCCTACCTGTGAATATCACTGAGTCACATACTGTTAAATATACAAGGCCATCAAATGCAACATCTATATCTTTGCATCACGGAGGCTTCCCAGATGTAAAATGGTGATGAGTGTGGAATACAAGGATTTATGTTCCCACAGTGCTGTTAACTAAGCCACCATACATGCACTGCGTATTTTGTGGTTATATATAAAACCAGTATTTTGTCAAACTCTTCTATAGCTTTAGCAAGAGGAAAAAGTTAACATGCATGTGTGTGGATTTGGTGCATCTCTGGAGATTGGTTTTTGTTTTTTGTTTTTTTTTAAATTTCGTGAATGTCCAAAATGGTTGTGCATCTTTAGTGTGACCCTGATATAGCTTTTGCTTTTTAGGCTTTGAGCTTTTATTCTTAATAAATCAAGACTTTATTGCATACACTTTAATTCCATGAATGTTGAAGTGGCTACATCTTATGACTTCACCAGGTAGTAAGTATAAACTAGAAAGGATTTAATCAGTTTTCCTCCAAACATCAGGGAATTTTGTAACAGAGTTGCTCTGGTGAATCTACTGGTAGCATTTCACTTTTTCTGCACATCGGTGCATAGGTGGTTCTTGAGGAACAGGGGCAGACAGAACTGCAGTTGCATTGAATCACTGGTCATTGCATGGTTGGGGTGCAAAGAATGTGAGGGCTACATTGCTTATAAAATAGAGTAAATCATATAGTATCAAAGGCTGTTTAGTTCATTATTTCAAAATACCAAACTGATTTAGCCATGCATTTTATTGTCGAGATGATCATTGCTTCATTTAATTTATCTTAGATAACAAAGTTTGTTCACTTTTTTTATATAGGTTTTGAAGGTTGGCAGCGTGTGCGCAAATCGTACAAGGGTTTATCATAATCTGAAACATTTTAAATTCAAGTTGTATCAGCGCTGCTGTTCAGTTACAGAGGTGGAGGGCATTCAGGATGAGCCAGTCAAAGACACAGTCGACAGGCTTTTCAGTCAATTGGAAGAGAGTGGCTGGATTCAGGAGGTATGATGGAATCTGTCATTGAGTTAATTCCTTTGTATCAAAGGAGGTGGTGACAGCAATGCTGAATAAAATGTCCATGGTTTAACTAAGCAATAAGTTGTAAGATGTTGTGCATTTGTGGTCTACTGTAGTTCATTCAAGATGGTAAAGGGTAGACATCAGCCATGCAAGACTTGTAATAACTTCCTGTAAAATGCATTTCTGCTCTGAAAAGTGACTCAAAAATAGTACCTATTTACAGAACAAAGGCCATGTCCAGACTACGCGCTGTATCGGCGCGTTACAATCGATTGCTCGGGGATCGATATATCGTGTCTGATCTAGACGGGATATATCGATCCCTGAGCGCGCTTAGATCGATTCCGGAACTCCACCAAGACGAACGGATTTCCGGATTCGACATGGTGAGCCGCGGACATCGATCCCGCGTGGTGAAGACGGGTGAGTAAATCGATTTTAGATATTCGATTTCAGCTACGCTATTCTCGTAGCTGAAATTGCGTATCTAAAATCGATTTTATCTCGTCGTGTAGACCTGGCCAAAGCTGCTCCCTGCAAATAATCTAGTGATTTTAGTCACAAAAGTAAGCAAGTACCTTACTGATTTTTACGCTTTTTAGCACTGCTAGAGAGGTAAGATGGGGGTTCCGGATTCTATTCCACAGCACCAGCAAAATAATTTATTTGGTTCCAATTACAGTTAAAGAGTCTGAGTTTGCACAGGTGTAATTCAAAGCATAATATGAAGGCAACAGTGTTACACAAGTGTAACTGAGAATGGAATTTGGCCTGTAGAACCTGTATTAATAGTGACAATGTGTGAGTTTGACTGTTGGGAAAGGGCCAGTAACTTGACCCAAAGAAGGGAAATCCTTAAACTGAAAGAGAGTGTAATTCAGAGACAAAGGAGGGCTTTGCTTGGGCCATTTAAAATACTTCCAGCTTATATAATTGTCTTATAGACTTTCCTCCACTGGATTTCAAATTCAAACTTCCAAGCAAATTCAGCTTCTTTGGCCATTTATTCTTCTCCATTTAAAAATGTGACTTTCAGGCCACCTCTCTTTTGGAATGGACCCATCTTTGCTTTTCTGTTTAAATGGACAACTTCTTGTGGAAATAGTAGGGCCCTTTTAAAATGAGTTTTTAAAGCATGAATATTTTTGGCAAAATGAGCCCATATTAATGTCATATCAAAATGCACAGTGTAACATTATTAGTAACACATACTAATTTATTTTTATTCTTGTATTTATTTTATTATGTGCTGCTGCAGTAGTCAGTCATTTGCTACATGGTATAATACTGATGCAGGTACACCTAGATAGTACGATGTATGTCATGGGTAAGCCTCCACAGTGTTTCTGTATCAGGATCAGTTTTTCTTGATTATTTTGATTTCTTAAAGTTTCATGAAACACTATAGGACAAATTACCTGAGTAGAGCCAGGCTTACCAAATTAGGCTTTGGTTCTCTCTGCTTCTGAATCAGTGCTGCTGCTCTTGTTTATGAATTCAGCTTGGCACAACAAGCAATGTATTTGCTTCATTCAGTTGCTGTCTTTTTGATTAATTGACATTGTTTTTATTTATATGCAGAGATATGATTATCTGGAAGAATATATGAATGATGCAGATTACTTCCAAGAAGAGAAAATGGACTGAGTGGTCATTCATCTCTTTGAAAGAAGCTTTGTAAAAATCTCTAATTAGCTGTGATATCCACCTGTCCACAAAAGTACCTCCAAATGCTTTTCAGGATGTTTTCTTACACTGCAGTGTATTTAAGTCTGTAGCTGTGCCTGTAAATTGCTATACATATAAAAAAAAAAAAAAAGCAGCATATTCTTTTATACCCCTTAATTTTAAATGTCAAAATAGTGATTTAAAAATGTTTTATGAAGTAAACAACCATCTGTTATGCATAGGCTACTTGAACTTTCCTTTGTGGTTAAAAAGACTAGTGTCCAAGTACCTATGTATTTATGAAATAAAACTTCTGAATATTGATGCCTAGCTCAATGGCAGAGATGTGAGAACTGATAAGCCCCAATTAACCCTTTCTGGGGTAGGAATACTTCAATAAAAAGTATAAATTGCATCCCATCACATCCCTGTGAACTTGAAAAGAGAATTAACCAGTTAGCATGGTTATAGTGAGAATGAAACATAACCAGACACATTCATTCTTAATCCAGGATCAAAATGACCTTCATTTTTCAGCCCTGGAGACCTAGAATAGTGCAATTTGCACATGGCCATAGGCTCTGATATGGAAGATGTCTATATGTAGTACAGATGCCACAATAGCTACTACCATGTTTTGGAAGATAGGTGGATAACTAACTAATAACAGTAATCACCTGGCTGACAGGTGGGAAGGTGCACAAAACCTTGTTTGTGTTATATCTACTAGCATGTGTGGTGGGGTGTCGTACCTCTCTGTGACATGTAAAGCCCTAACCCAACTTTCTCTCTCCTGGGTCTTCAGAGATATAGGAGTTTAGTGATGTGGTACACATTAACCCCTTGGCCTACTTGCTGCACATAAAAGAAAGCAGGCCGTGGGGGAGCAGAGAGCTTAGTGATAAGGGGGAAAGTAAATGCTCTTTTTTGCTTGAGTTGTGGATGAGGATAACTACTTCAAACTCTTCTTACCTCCTGGGAAAGTGAAGGATGTTTTTTACCGTTGAGTCATTTGTTTAAACCCTACATAGGAACAGATATTAAAGTGAATGTTATTCTTGGGGTATAGTCTGATCATACCTATGAAGTTAGTAGGTTCTCAATGCTTTGTATTCAATATTATAATACTCCTATAGTCGTGCATGCTTGTCACCCTGGGAATGGTAGTTTTATGGCTGAGCATGTTGCAAGGATAGTCTGAGTGAATTTGTTTTTTAAATCAATGCAGTAAAATGAATTCATATTAAGTACATGATCTACTCACAGGTAGTATCCCAGTAGCCGTAGATTTCAATTATGTAGGTCCTAGTGTGTCTTCATGCCACTAACTACATATTGTCAGAATAAAATGTCAATACATTAATCACTCTCCAGATTACCTCTGGTAAATATCCAATTGCCCTGCTTCCCATGCTAGCACTTATATATGATCCCACAAGGTGTGTGGCAAAGGTATGAGTTAACTCTACTTTCTGCAGTGAAGACTTGCTTCCCTCTCCACATTTTTTTCCATTGCTATTTGGGGCCTGATGCAAAGCCTGTCAGAGTCAAGGGAGAGACACCTATATTCTTTAATGGATTTTGGATCAGGCTCTTGAGGAAAATCCTACTAGACTTGACCCTGATCACATCACTTTATAGGAAAACCAGGCCTCTCGTACAGTGCACCAGAAAAATAAAACCTGTGTACCGCATTACACACCACCTTGTCAAATGCACACCATGCACCAGTTATGGTTGTGCCCTGGTCATTCACAGTTATCACTTGAGGGTGAAATTATTACACAGTACCACTTTACTGTTGCATACTACTTTTCCTTTCATGCAACTTTTTCTTTGACATTTCTAATAGTCTTCATCTTTGCAGATGAGTAGTTTTGCAACAAGAAGTCTATGTTTAACCTCCTTTGCAAAAGTGGGCAACGACACTGATTTTTCCAGCTGATATTGTGTTAGCGTTTAAGAGGGTTTCTGTATCTCTCTAACATTTACCATGCTTAAGATTACACTGTTCATGTCTAGAAACCTTGAGCACATCATTGTTAAAAAGTACAACTGTGGAAAGTGGTTTTGTACTGTAAAATGGAAGATATCTACTGCCATCTCTTCAGTTAAACTGTGCTGACAAAATAGGGGATGCATTTTAATAAAAATGAGTGTGCTTTGCACCTTTTCCCACCATTTCTTTCTCATTCATGCAATAAAAAGAATTATTAATAACTAGTATTTAATGTAGAGTAGTGAAGAGTCGTTTTTTAGGTATGTGCCTTCTCCTGTGTTGGCTAGAAACCATATAGTATATTTAATGACTACTTTGTACTATTTTTTAACATACTTCATATTTTTTCCCACCCAAAATAAAGGGTTAATTAAAAAAATAGTTTCTTTGGTCCACAATAGAAAAAATATTCACCTCGCTGTAGAGGCAGTACAGGAACAAATTGATTATCACTCTGGCAAGAAACGCACCACACAGCAGGGAATGGCCAAAAATGTACTTGCACCAGGGAACCTGCTGCAAGAAGACTGACGGATCAGGTGACAAAACTGAGACATCTGACTGTAATTACACTTTTTACTGGTTCATGTGGATTCTGCCAGCTTAAGCACATCCCCACTTACTGACTTGCACATTCCAGCTCTTGTGCATCGCTTCTGAATTTGGCCCTTTTAGTCTTCCCCCATATAAGCAAAAGCAAGAAGCAGAGCAAGGCATTAGGGTGAGGGCAGATCAGTAGCTGCAGTGACATTAGCCATTACTTGTTTCTGCACAGAGCAGTGACACGTACTTCGCAACAGAACACTGTTTAAGCAGTTATGGGGGGGGTTGAGAAGGCTTTCTCTAATTTCCAAAAGCCTGGCCTTAATTCCTAGAACTTAGACCAGGATATTCTTGTCAAAGGTAAGAAAATGCAATTAAGGCTGTGGATGGGTTTTTCCGGTAACATTGTGGTATCTGGAAAGGAAGAAGCTGATGGGAATTGTGGCCAAAGAGGTATTTCAGAACCCTACATGCATTTGCTCCAAAGGGTTACAAGGGGACTTGTAGTGCAGCATTGCCACATAGAATAAACAGCTCCTTTCCAGCTCTACCTCTGTGGCCGGCTAGAATTCCCAGAGAGCCCCAAACACATTTATCGGAAGTGGGTGAGATGTATGCTCCTTAGCAGCCTTTCCCCAACTAGCCCCATCTCCCATTATTACATATGTTACCTTTTGCAGAGTGGAGAGGAACTTATGGTACTTCTTAAAATAATGTGAAATCTTGATTCCACTACAACAACATTCCATCAAATAAAATTCTAGATTTCTGATTTAATATTACTTAAACTGATCACTACAAAATTCCGAAAGATTACATTAATGTAATGGTAACGAAATTTAAACATGCTCTGTAAAGTAATATTAATTTTCATATATTGAGAATATATATTTTAAATCCTATTAACTGTCTGACTATGCAGTGTGTGCAATGTGGGAGAGTTAATAATAAGAGGCGTTTAACTTTTTCATTTCTTAAAATGTTTGCATTTAAATTTGTGACCTAAATTTTGCATTAATATTGGTTTTTGCATTTAATTTCCTTGTTATTCAAGAAAATAAAGTAGTGTCTGTACTTAATTGTTATGGCAGGAGTCACCAGATGGGGCTGTCACACACAGTCTTCTTACAAGTTACAGTAACTCCTCACTTAATGTAGTTATGTTCCTGAAAAATGCAACTTTAAGTGAAACAATGTTAAACTAATCCAATTTTCCCATAAGATTTAATGTAAATGCCAGGGGTTAGGTTCCAAGAAAAGTTTGGGGGGGGGGCAGACAAAAGGCATATACTGTACAGTACTGTACTGTGGTTGGGAAGTGCCCCTGGCTTACCCCACACAGCACAGCCCACCACAGGCAAGGGCACTAGGAAGCACCTTCTCAGCAGCAGTGGCAGCTTCCCAGGAGAAGAACAGGCACCGACATTTTCCGGAGGATGCTCCAGGCCTGTCTCTTCCCGTCCCTGCTTCATTCCAGGCCCACCTCTTCCCACCCTCACTTCACCCGTCTCTGGAGCACACCACATCCCCGCTACTCTCCCTTCCTCCCAGTGCTTTGCACTTAGGACTTTCTGGGAGAGAAGGTGAGGAGTGGAAATGTGGTACTTCCCTGCTTTTTCCCTTCTCTCCCAGAAAGTATTAAGCATCTCCAAACAGCTGTTTGGCAGTGGGAGAAGGGCTGGGAGGGAGAGGGAGGAGGTGGAGAAGAAGAACTTGTGCAATGCTCCCTTGTAAAGTCGCTGCTCTTCCACAAAATCTTACAAGCAGTGGACAGAGCAGGCAGTCAAGCCACGTTATAAGGGAGCATTGCACAACTTTAAACAAGCATGTTCCCCAATTGAGCAGTGACATAACTTTGAAACAATGTTAAGCAGGAGGACATTAAGTGAGGAGTTACTGTATTTTCTTAATGTGAGCACCTTGGAATCTTTAAAGAAGTTCTGTGATGCAAATTATTTTGGGAGGAGTTGCTGCAAGCAGAACAGCATCTGTTCTCTGCCTCAGTCTCTCTAACTGGAGTCAGCTCTTGGAGCAGAATAGCTTCTTAGGAACTGGGCATGAGTGTTTGTGCTGAAATTTGTGAAAGAGGGGATCATAGACCACTTTCCATGAATCATAGATTATTAGAGTTGGAAGGGACCTCAGGAGATCATCTAGTCCAACCCCCTGGTCAAAGCAGGACCAATCCCCAAATGGCCCCATCAAGGATTGAACTCACAACCCTGGGTTTAGCAGGTCAATGCTCAAACCACTGAGCTCTCCCTTCCTCCCTGTGCTCTTGGTGATCACCTCCTTTCAAAGACTGGTGTATATAGTGTTGGTAAATTCCTAGATTTTTAAGGCCAGAATGGACAATGAGCATCTGGTGTGAGAAAGTAAATTTCTAGCATATCAGAAGGCAATTACATATATTCCCATATTTAACTTAGCTAGTTTATTTTTATTTGAATAAATAAAGGCCTTCAGCTCTAACCTTCTTTTAGTCATTCTGGATAAACAGTGTGGGTGCGTTGGATAAATACATGTAAATATGGTAAATATCTTGCAGACAGTAAACATGTTCTATTAATTTGAATTACTGATTACATCTTCTTGATTTAAAAAAAAAAAGAAATGTACATTTATAATTTGAATCCAGAAGTCAGAACCAAAGAGCTTAAGAAAATATATGATGTAGCAAATGTTAGAATGATCATGTTTTCTTTTTACTTCTCTTAAACTGATAGGATACCACACCTTGTTGTTCATTTCATTAACCTAGATGTTTTATATATATTCAGTGTTACTCCTGGCAATAAATGAATGTGATCTAAAATTGAGAATTTGATACTTGTGAAATAATTTTTACACAAGACTAACTCTTAAGGACTCTCTCTGCTGGGTTTTTATTAGATTTTTAAAAGCAGCAAAGAATCCTGTGGCACCTTATAGACTAACAGAAGTTTTGAGGCATGAGCTTTCGTGGGTGAATACCCACTTCGTCAGATGCAGGATACTTGACTATTAGCTTTTTATATCTCAGAAATTAGTTTCATATTTAAGAGGTCTGTTTTGCAATGTATGCAAAATGTAAGCACGTGACCCTCATCCATAATGAGGGCATTATAGTTGTGCACAAGAAAAAATGGACACAGGATGAACATAGCACTCCTTGACCTTGTTAAATTAAACAATCGCACAAAGGCTACCAAATGTGTTCAAACAGTATAAATGGGAGTCAAAGGGTTTGCAAATTGCAGTCATTTTAATTAGAGACAAGAAGCATCACTGAAAAACTAATTGCTGAAATGGCTCAAGGCCCCAATTCAGTAAAGCACTTTAATAGATGGTTACTTTAAGCATATTCTTCAGTCCCATTGCAGTCAATGCCACTCTTAAGCAATTTAGATTTTTCAAAATGTTTGCTTTAGGCATATGAATGCTATTTTCTTTTAAATATATCAAATAAATACCAAAAAATTCTTCCACGTTCATTCAATCATTCAGTGCTAAACACAAATCCCCTCTCCACCTTAGCCACACTTCCCTCTTAACTCAGCTCCTTCAAATGCCTGTGATGCCAGATAGGGCTTGCAGCATCCCTTAAAATCAAAGAACTGGGTTCTGTTAAATCAAAAAGAACAGGGCAGTGAGATTTGGCCCTGCATGTTGACTGTGCTGTGGGACCAGTCCGGCAGTTCTCTCAGACACAACAACCACTGAGAACCCCCTATGAATGGTTATTTAAATGTCGGGTTTCTTGGATCACAGTGAAATAAGCATGGCTGAGTTTACTTGCATATATATGTATGTTATATGTATGTATGTTTTAGGTGATTTTTAGAATCCTTTTGCTTCATTATTTCTAAATTTAAGTAAAAAATGATTTTTGTGTGTGTGGAAAGTGCTTAGCACCTGAAAATGAAGGCTCATAAATGACAGTACATTTTCACCTTTAATCAAGCATCTCCAGTGTGTCACTATAACATATCCATTCTAGTCCTACCAAATGAGAAGGAGGGGCATTGTGCTAGGTGCTGTACAATCACAATCATGAGAAGCAGTGGCTTCCCCAAAGATCCTATAGCCTAAATGGAGAAGGCAGACAAAAGAAGTATCGTGTTCATTTTGCAGAGGGGAATTGAAACACAGAGATTAGAGCCCAGATCATTAAAGATATTTAGGCACCTAACTGCTATTTATTTGAATGGGAGATAGGCATGTAAAGACCTGGGCCTCCATGAATTGCCCAAGCACACACAGGAAGTCTGTGTCAGAGCTGGGATCTGAACCCAAAGCTCCCAACTCCCAGCCTTGACCACAAAGACCCTTGGTCTGCTCAGATACATACACACAGCACTGCACAAGAATGACTACTTTTGTTTTTCCACTTATACTGCAGAGAACTGCAGCTGCTAAGAGAGTTCATAGCTGTGATGTATCTGTGACACTCCTAGTAATTGCACAAAGGGCTTGATGCTGGAGCAGGAGGGTAAGCAGGGTGCCCTAATATAAATAGTGGATGATTAGGCAATAGGAAGATACATATATACAGAAGGAGGGAAATGCATTCCCTAGGAATAAGGGAAGTTATTGGACCTTCAGAGCCAGGGAAGAGGTAGCATATAAACCTGGGGATGGAAAAGGGGATTTCCTTGGCTTCCATCCATGCAAATAAACCACTGGGATCATAGTTCATAATTTGCTTCTCTCTTCATTCATCTCCTTTGCCGCTTGGAGGCTTCGCGTTTCTCTTTTGCTTCTTCTCTGTGGCTATTTCTTCTTCCTGCAGTGCCACCGTCCTTCCACTAGGGCTTCCCAAGACGCTTTCTCCCCCGCCGCCGCTCTGCCTTATCCGAGCACAATGAAAGCCTGTGTGTACCCGTAACCCCCGTGCAGTGAGCCAGTATCAGGAAAGCAGCTAACAACAGACAAGAAAGAGAAAGGGATATTACAAGGTACTTTTCACTTATCAAGCGGGGGAATCCAACAGAGTCATCGCTGAGAATTGCACCACAAGCACCTAGACCCACTGTTTGGGGGATGGAATATGCAAAAACACAAAAGAAAATCAGTGGACTACTCTGGGTGCGAAATGCTGGAAGTTTGTAAGTTTCACTATCATTTGTAATTGCGCTGAAGAGCGATATGTGTCTGTGTGTTTTCTCCTGCTTTTCTTGATATTGTACTCGGATCGGAAATATCGGGGGGGAGTGAGAAGTGGGGTATCAGGGAAAATATGCTAAAGGTGATACTTGCCTATGTTCTTAGTTTGCTTGTATTGCTTTGGGTGTCGGGGGTGGCTATAAACACTTAATACGGATTTTACACAGTGGCTGGATTAATAGAAAGCAAAGCATGGTCTGAAAGTCCAGTTACTGACATTGTTACCAACTGGGGATCCATCTCTTTTATTTTTAGAGGAGCTACAATATTAGCAGCAGACAGTTGGAGACAGTAATAAAACAAGAAGACTGGACAGCAAAGAGAGAGAGACAAGAAAACACAAAGACTTAACTCATCTGAACCTCCTCCTCCTCCCGCCCCTTTAGCTGCACGTTCACTGAAGGCTTATAAAAAAATCCTCTCGAGTAAATTAAACCAAACCAAAACAAGGGGAAGGCTTTGAGTTCCTGCGCCCCATCACTGCAATTTTCTTCCTCTGGAGAAATTTCCCCTTAAAGAGTCTCGCCCTCCTCCCCAAAATTAAATAAATAAAGCGCCAAGTTTCACTCATTTGGGAGGGAGAGTCCCTCCGTCTGGGGGACTGGTTCTTTTTTTAAGGCAGTGGCTTGGTGGTTTGATTTGTTTTTATTATTATTCCCCTTTAGAAAGGTCTCACCCCCCAACCCCCCCTGGATTTTTGCTGTGTTCACCCATGAGCCCTTCGCCCTCCCCCTTGTTCTAATTTGTGTTTATCTCCCTCCTTCAAATGGTTCTCCGCAGTCTTGGGACGCAACCCGGCCATCATCTCTAATTCTATGTTGGCAAATACCTAGCGATCGCGGGTCAGTCCCATCCCGCCCCCACCCCAGCTCTGGAAAACTCCTCTAGGGAGGTCAAGCCCGATTGCTAAGGGGTGGGGTTGGGGGAGGCTGATCGGGATCTGGGGACTGCCTGGCCCCGGGCCCCTTCTCCCCTCTAGCCAGCCTATCCCTCCCTCCCCGTCCCCATCCATGTGGCAGTGAGACCAGAGCTCAGTGTTGTCAGGGGCAGCATCGCAGGCGCTACCCAGTCGCAGCAGCGAGCAGCAGCGTGGCCGGCAGGATGGGGGACACGGCTCCCCCCCAGGCCCCGGATCTCGGGGCCGGTCTCCTGGGAGGGGGCGCGGTGGCCCCCCGGGTGCACAGCGCCATCGTGGAGCGGCTGCGAGCCCGCATCGCCGTCTGCCGCCAGCACCACCAGAGCTGCGAGGGACGCTACGAGCGGGGCCGGGCGGAGAGCTCGGACCGCGAGCGGGAGAGCACCCTGCAGCTGCTGAACCTGGTGCAGCACGGCCAGGGGGCCAGGAAGAGCGGCAAGCACAGCAAGGGGGCGGGCAGCGCCGGCCCAGCTCCCTCTGCCGCGCCGCCGGACTGTCACCCGCAGCTGGTCAGCAACGGGGCTGCTGGGGGCAGGAGTGGGATCAATGGGGAGCAGCAGCAGCCGGGCTCTGCGGTCGACGGGGGGCAGAGGAACTCGGCCCTCATTGCGGTAAGTCAGACTCTGTCTCCTTCCAGCTCACAGCGCCGCCTGCAGGTGGTGCGCCCCTGAGTGGGCACCTGATGCCAGTGAGGCAGGGGCAGAGATACAGGTATGGTACCGTCGGTGTGGGGGGTGTGCGCATAGGGTGCCACAGATGCAGAGTGTGTGAGCATCAGGTGCCACTGGTTTCGGGAGTTTGGTACTTGGAGCCACAGGTATGAGGCACTGAGTGCCACTGGTGTTGGATGTTGGGGAGTAGGTGCAATTGGTATGGGACATTGGATACTGGGTGTCTCCGATATAGGTCACTGGGTGCCACCAGTATGGGGCAAACAGGGTGTCACCAATATGGGATGGGAGCACTGAGTGCCACTGATGTGGGGCATAAGTACTGTGTGCTATCAGTGTAGAATGCATGGATACTGAGGGCCATTGGCACAGGTGTGTGAGCATCAGGTGCTGTCAGCCCAGGGGCATAGGATCTGTGGACAGTGTGAATAAATGGGGCATGAGCATGGGATGCCACCAATGCAGGGTGCCTGGGCAGCAGATGCTACTAGTGTACTTGTGTGATGTGCGGGAACCTGCTGTCTCCTGTGTTTACTGGCATATATACAAAATGACATGTCTGTCAGTAGTGAAGGCAGGGAAAGGCTCCAGCACGCCCATCACAACTTCTTGTTTCCTGCAAAGGAACTTTATTTACCACTACGATGATGTATGTTTCTGATGTCCCCAGTGTGCTGTGTGTACTGTGCATCTATCCCCCAGCCATTCATGATGGCCTTAAAAATACACCAGCCCAGACACATTTATTCACCCACAATTTAGTTTTATAATTAATGGGGGAGGGAGGAATCTGGAATTGGGTGAATGAGCAAATAGGATCTTCCAAAGCTGATGTGTATGTAATATATATAAATCAATATCTGTAAAAAAACCAAGCCAGCTAAATCTCCCCCATATGTACATGTCTCCCTTTCAGTTCAATTGAATGAGGCTTTGTTGGCATGACAAGCTATACAAGTGTTTCTAAAGTGTAAAAATACAGTGTAAAATATTACTGTCTAGACAGAGTTCTGTATATGTGGGTATAGCTACATTTTAACCTTCTTCTGAAGCCACGCTTTGGAAACAGGATGCCATACTAGATGGATCATCGCTTTGTTCCAGTCTGGCAATTCTTATGTTTTTACACATGCTGGCACATATAGGTCTTGATCCTGCACTCACTGAAATTAGTGGCAAAACTCCCATTGACTTCACTGCTGCAGGATCAGGCCTGTAGACCTCAGTCCTGCAAACACTTGTATGTGTTCTTAACTTTACACAGATAAATAGTCTCTGACATGGGCAAAGCTAAGCAAGTCTTTGCAGGATCGTGGCCATATGCAGTATCTAGATTGATTTATTAATCTTTTGGATTTTTGAACGATTGTAATCAGTTTATATGTATGCATTTGACCCAAATTAGTATGTGACTTTGCCCTCCAGACTAGATGACTTGTCATAATTCCACACAAAGAAAATACCTCTGGTGTCATTATATGTCTGCTCTGCGATGTCTCTTTAACTTCCATGTGAAGCCAGCTCTAAGAAAAATACATAATCAGTAAATGGTTAAAACAAAATTTAAAAGGTTAAAATGAATATTTGCCAAGTTAGAGGACAAAAGCCAACATTAAAGATATTCCCAGTGGATTAAATGATCCCTGGTGTATTTTAACATATTGTCCAAAGCTTCAGACAATCGCAAGAACTATTTTAATTCTGGACAATAATTTGTTGCTACTGCTTTTGCACCAGTGACCCAGTCAATAGTTATACAGTGTACAGATCAACAGTGAAAAAATGTGTGTGTGTGTGTGTAGGTTAGCTTTAAATTCGGAAGATCAGCAAACACTTAAATATGACGAATTCTTAACATTATATAAGATTGTGTAGCTAAACAACTGCTTCTCAGACTTGGTGTTTAAAGTATGAACTTGACCCAGAAAGGGTTTATTTGCTGTTATCACAGGACACATTTTATGGAGCAAAGTTGCAAGAGTTTTACAGATAATGCCACTTTGTAAATGGCATGATGAATAGACACGTTGAGTTTTTTAAATTGGAAAGTGTAGGCTTGAGCAAAAGAGGGAAGTCTCACTACTCTTTTTATGAGGGGTCTGCCTTGCTCTTGGAGCATGTACTAAGCTGCTTTTCCTCTCTACCACGACTCCAGAAAAACACACAAAGAATGACAGTGATGGCTGTTATTTGAATGACTGAAAATAGCTTCATACACACACACACGCACACACGCGTGCGCCTTTTTAATACTTAATTTATTCTAAAATGGGACCAGCGTTGTTGCTTCTCTCATGTTACACTGGTATTTGCTACAATCTGTGGATCTAAATTTGGGGCCACATTATTCGGCATCGTACTGAGAGTGATGATGTAAGCATGAATGTGATAACACTGTGTCCAAAGGGAGTTAGACGCTCAGACCAGATCCAGTGTTCAGATTAAATCTCTGTATTTCCCATCATAGCCAAGTAAGCCATTATCTTATTTTGTCAGTGAGTGTTAATTAAATGCTTTGCATTCATCTTTAATATGATAAAAGGCTTTTGCTTAATCATGTACTTTCCAAAAAGCATCACTTTCTAATTTCAATGAGCAGGCCAGTGTGGTTTTTAACTAGTGGTGACGATTATTATCAGATAACTGGAGGCAGCTGTTTGAAAGTGCTACAGATACAAACAAAACAAGTCTCAAGAAAATACTTTGATTTTCTTCTTTTGAGTGAAGAAGGCTTTGCCTTTGTTTGTGGAACAGTGTTAAAGGTTGTCTGCCTGCTTTGTGCTGTAAAATGCTGTATTTAGCTTTGATTTCTTATGCCCCCAGATCAGCTCAAAGTTAACTACAGGATGGAACTAAATTTGTGTGCTCCTGAGAAGAGATTTGAAATAGTCACACTAGTTTTTGTATAGCTGCATTTTGAGGGGTTTTTAGATCTGACTAATGCAGTGGATGACTTCCCTGATATGTTTGAATACCCAAACCAAATGGTGACTCCAAAGAAGTGCTAGCTCATGAAGCCTCATTGGTGTAGTGGTATCACTGCACAGTACTAATTTTCCTACTTTGTGTTGGACACTATACACAGACATTCTTTCCCGTTCATTTGCTTCTTTGGGAGGACTAGCTAATTAAGGAATACAGAAAATCACCAGTTCTAAATCATTGTTATGCATCATAGAAGTGGGTGTTCTCCTTACCAATCGTCCCTTAGAACATTATCTAAGGCATTCAAAACCCCCTGACAAGGTATGAGAATGTAAAATTGAAATAGTTAAATATCACATAGCAAGTAGAGGAGAACCTCAGAGTCATGACCACTTCAGAAATGGAAGTTGTTTATAACTGTGAAATGTTTGTAACTCTGAACAAAATGTTATGGTTGTTCTTTCAAAAGTTTACAGCTGAACATGAACTTAATACAACTTTGAAACTTCACTATGTAGAAGAAAAAGGATGCTTTCCCTTTATTTTTGTAATAATTTACATTTAACGCAGTACTGTATTGTATTCGGTTTTTTGTTTTGCTCTCTGCTGCTGCCTGATTGTGTACTTCGGGTTCCAAATGAGGTGTGTGGTTGACTGGTCAGTTTGTAACTCTGGTGTTTGTAACTCTGAGGTTCTACTGTAGTGTACCGAATTACTCTATTAAATTCTTGTGCTCTCAAAATACAGGAGGAAATTATGAGCCAGAGAATAAGGCCATGTATACACTAGCACAGGGGTTGGCAGCCTTTCAGAAGTGGTGTGTCGAGTCTTCATTTGTTCCCTCTGATTTAAAGTTTTGCGTGCAGGTAATACATTTTAATGTTTTTAGAAGGTCTCTTTCTAAAAGTCTATAATATATAACCAAGCTATTGTTGTATGTAAAGTAAATAAGGTTTTAAAAATGTTTAAGAAGCTTCATTTAAAATTAAATTAAAATTTAGAGCCCATCGGACCGGGGGCCAGGACCCAGGCAGTGTGAGTGCCGCTGAAAATCAGCTCGCGTGCCGCCTTTGGCACCTGTGCCATAGGTTGCCTACCCCTGCACTAGCACTTAGGTTGGCAAAATTTTTGTCACTCAGGGATGTGAAAAAAATACCCCCTGAGTGACATAAGTTTTGCCGGTATAAGCGCTTGTGTGCACAGAACTGTCAGTGGGAGACTCTTACCCACTGACATAGCTACTGCTGCTTATTGAGCAGGTTTTATTATGTCAGTGGGAGAGCTGTGCTGCTGTAAGCTTGTAACTGTGGACATGGCCTAAGGGGGCCCTTCATGGGTTCCAGCCATAGTATGGCTGGCGAGAACAAGCCCAGCTCCCCACTAGTCATTCAGAGTGCGCTCACTGTTTGAAAGGGTGAGGTCTTGGTAGGATTGCCAACTTCCTAATTGGACAAGGCTGAACACCCTTGCCCTGCTCCCTGCCCTGCCTCATCCTCACTCCTTCCCCAAGGCCCTGCCCCCCACTAACTTCATCCCCCGCTCCCTCCATCACTTGCTTTCCCTCACCCTCATTCACTTTCACTGGGCTGGGGCAGAGGGCTGTGGTGTGGGAGGGGGTGCGGGCTATGGCTGGGAGGTGTGGGCTCTGGGGTTGGTCCGGAGATAAGGGGTTTGGGGTGCAGAAGGGGCTGTGGGGTGCTCCAGGAAGGATTTTGGGTGCAGAAGGGGCTTCAGGACTGGGGAGTTGGGGTGCGGGAGTAGGTGTGGGCTCTGGGAGGGAGCTAGGGTGCAGGAGGGGGTTTGGGAAGCGGACTCTGGCTGGGCAGCAGTTACCTCAGGTGGCTCTCAGAAGCATCTTGCATGTCCAGCTCCTAGGTGGAGGGGCCAGGGGGCTCTGCATGTTGCCCGCACCCAAAAGCGCTCCCCCACAGCTCCCATTGAACATGGTTCTCGGCTGGCCTCAGGGCGGGGGCAGCACACAGAGCATCCCTGGCTGCCCCTGAGCCTAGGAACCAGACATGGCGGCCACTTCTGGGAGCCACACAAAGCCAGGGCATGCAGGAAGCCTGCCTGAGCCCTGTTGTGCCACAGGCCGGATTTTTAATGGCCCAATCAGCGGTGTTGACCAGAGCCACCAGGGTCCCTTTACAACTGGGCAAGCCTAGGTCCTAGTCCTCTGACCCTTCTTCCCCACACATCAGAAAGTGATGAGTTATGCTAGTAAACTCTCTCGTCCGCTTCTCCAAGGGCAGCAGAGCTACTGCTCTGGGGTGCATTCCCATGATCTCGCAAAGGAGCTCTAGCTAAGGTGTTATCTGCACAGAGGATTTTTTGCACTGATTCAACCCCCTAACGTGGACACATTGCACCTATATGAACTGTGAAGTTGTACTCGTGCAAATCACAGCGGTTTTGCAAGGGTGCACTTACCCTGGTGTAATTACCCTCATTGTAGACAAGGCTCTGAGATGGGCATAACAACTTCTGGGGACTCAGGCTACAGCATAGCCCTTCTGCTTGCATGAGCCAGGATCAAGGCCTATAGTTTATCTGTTGAAGAACGCTGGATCATTACATTTGTTACTCCTGGGGGAATTCTGCACCAAAAAATTAAGAATTTTGTCCAGAATATTTGAAAATTCTGCAAATTTCTGCATATTTTATTTGTCAAAATAATACAATATAATCATGACAGTTTCAATTATTTTGGTAAATTATTTCAAAATATGTGTCAGCAAGTACGTCTGTAACAACATGGACAACAGCAACAATGAAAGTTTCAGGGAATTTTTTTTGACAGATAGATTCCTAACTAGACATATTAATACAGAACGATGAGTTATTAATTTAAACTACAATACAGGAACGTATTTCCTGCACTCCCCAGAAAAAATGAAAAGGCTGGGGGGAGTCAGGCATAATGGAGGAGCTGAGGGAGAGGGAAGTAAGCCTGAGAGTGAACCTGGAGGATTGCTGGGTATGGGCGGGAGAAGTATGGAACAGTTTTTTTTGTGAGGGGTAAGGATAGTTAGGGGAGTTCGGGAGCCTCCCCATGCAGATCCTGGCTGACCCCCTAGCATCTCCCATTCAGTCAGGCATATCTGCCCCTGTGTGTCCCTGCACCACCCATCCCCATGTGGCCCTGCAGCCCCCTCCCCCATCCCCATGTGTTCCTAACGTCCTATCCCCTGTTTTCACATGGTTCTGCAGCCCCCATAGCCTGTCCCCATGTGGCCCTACAGCCCACCTCACCTCCAGTTCAGCCCCTGGTTCAGTCCTGTCACCCCACTAGCTCATGAGCCCACACCCTAGTCTGTTCCCCCCACTAGCCCTTCTGAACCCCAGTCTGTGACACCCCCCCAAACAGCCCCATGTGCCCCACTCTGTCTGTCCGCTGCCACCTCACCTGGCCTCACTGCAAGGAATGCAGCCTCTCTGGCTGGCTGCCATCTCTTCTGGTGCCACAGCAGCCTCTGCTGGGTGAAAGGTGTAACTGCAGCATCTCTCCAGCAGAATCCGTATTCTTCTGAGAAAAAAAATCAGCGGGGGACATGAATTCTGCACATGCGCAGTGCCACAGAATTCCCGCAGGAGTAATTTGTTTTACAGACCCTATCAGAAGTTGTTACAAATCCTGGTGTTGTCCAAGTCAGTGGCAAAACTCCCCTTGGCTTCAGTGGGAGCAGGAGCTGGTCCTTGGTGAAGAAAGATGAATTAAGTCCACATGCTTTAGGTCAGGTTTTCATATATACAGCAAAAGTATGTCTATGCTTCAGTGTAAGCCCTGGGTTCAAACTCAGGCTCAAGCCAAACCCCATTTCTGTCTACCCACAAATCACCCAGGGATTGTATCCAAGGTCTCAGGATCCCATGAGGGTGGAGGGTGGAAGCCTGAGTCAAGCTGGGACCCAGGGTTCAAGCCCAAGTACTCTGTAGTGTAGATACAGTCCTACTGGAAAATGTGCTTTGGGAGTCCACCAAAAGTATCCCACAGTACCATAGACTGACTTTCTGTGTTCTCTGGACAGTCAAATTTGGTGGACAGTCAAATTTTCCCACACTGCACCATGAACAAAGGGCTAGAGTGGTCATATTTTGGGAGGGTGCTAGGAAGTCTTGAATATGAGTGGTTGGATTCAAGCTGCATAATGCAGTGTAGATGCTGGAGCCCCAGGTTGGGACCCAGGGTTCAACAATTCCTAACCTGGGGTTACAGATGAGTATAGACCCTCAAGCTCTTGGTTAACAAACCTAGAGTCTGTTAACATCAAATTCTACATGTGGGCTTATGTTGCAGTGTAGACATACCCAAGCAGGCTCCAGTGAAAGATTGGGTGTGGCCATGTACAGTCCTTCACATTATTGAAAAGCTGTCGTGTTTAGGGGTATCGGGTGGATGGCACACAAAAGTAAATATTTGACACCCCATGAAGTTTGAAATATTAATTGTTAGCTTGGAAGTGTAAAACAGTTCAAACGATTAGTATAACTGTGTTGGGTTTTTGATTTGATACTAATCGGTTTCCAGTTAGCAGTTTAAAACAAATATTTTTTTCCCTAGTAAAGCATTTTTGCCAGCAATATTTTCTGACGGGCGAATAAAGACCAGACTTCTTGGCTGAACCCCTGTGACTGTGTCTGACTGAGTGACAAATTTCCTCTCTAGGAGAGTGTTAAGAGACCTTATTATGCTGTCTGTGTACAGCCATCTTTTCCTAAAGAACTGACCTTTTTTGGTTACTCTTCCCAGCACAAACTGTAATAGCCAGACTGTTCTGGTTTTCATTACATATCTGTTACAATTATGTGCCGGAGGCCTTTTTCCAGTGGTCTGAACAGTAGATTTGCAATACCTAGAGACTCTGGAACTGTAGGTTCTAATCCTAACAGGGCTGATATATCTCTTTGTTTTTCCAGTGTAGATTGAGTACCTTGCACTGGGGCTTGTAGGGATTTCCTCTCAGAGGCATTACTATTCTCTTCGGGTTCTTATACTATGACCATCATGATGGTATCTGAACTTCTTGCCACAAGTGTGCTAAGTGATGTGACTGTCACTTGTGACATAGGATTCTTTCCTACGTTCACTCTTCCTCTCCGCTGGGGGAAAACTGCCTGTGGATTTTTTTATTGTTATTATTTTCTTTACTTTGGAAAGTGACTGGGTGGAAATGGCCTCTTGCTCCACATGTCTTCTCCCTGTGTGTGCCCTGACTGGTTTGCAGCTCTGTAGAGCAGACATAGCTAGCAGAGGGGGCTGGATACTAGCCCTTCTAGTTCACTAAGTTCCAATCAGTCACACCTATGCAAACCTATGGACGGCAACGGGTTTGCACTGTGTTGCTGAGGGCTTAAGTGGAAGGCAGTAGAAGTGCACAGCTGAATTGGCTTGTAGAACTTTTATTATGGGTGGTTATGCTGGACATCAGGGAGAGACAGTAAAAACAGAGCCCTCACCATGCCAATGCCAGTTTGAAAGTCACATTTCAGGGTAGATTCACACTTGAAATACTGAGGTTTGGTCTGTTCATTAAAGACCTTCTGGCACTTTCTGTAAGAGTAGGTGCTTCACGCTAGTATCCTCGGCCCCAGGTTTTCCCCTCTCACACCCCTGTGCCACTCATTGTGAATGAGAGTTGATTGCTAGTCTCTGCCCCCAGAAGTGGTTGCATTTCACTGAAGCCTGGCCTACACGAGAATTTTACCCCAGTATGTCTCTGAGGGGTATGAAAAATCCACCCCCCCAAGAGACATAAGAACAGCCAGACTGGGTCAGAACAAAGGTCCATCTAGCCCAGTATCCTGTCTTCCGACAGTGGCCAATGTCTGGTGTCCCAAAGGGAACGAACAGAACAGGTAATCATCAAGTGATCCATCCCCTGTCGCCCATTCCCAGCTTCTGGCAAACAGAGGCTAGGGAACCATCCCTGCCCATCCTGGCTAATAGCCATAGATGTAGCTATACCGACCCAACCTCCAGTGTAGACAACACTAGGCTGACAGAAGAATTCTTCCACTGACCTACTTACCACCTCATGGGTAGGTGGATTAACGACACCAATGGGAGAATCACTCCTGTTGGCATAGGTAGTGTCCACACTGAAGCGTTACAGCTGTGCCACGGTAGCACTTCAAACATTGACAAGCCCTGATTCTGGATGTTTTAAAGCTTGTTAGGCTGCAGTGTGCTGCAGCTGATAAGGGAAGTTCATGTATCTGAATCAGATAGAAAGGCATCAGCTCGGATCACTTTGTGGATAGAAAGGCTTTGAGTCACTGTTGAGAGCCCTTTGGCCTGCAGGGAACCATTGTTTAGATTGGCTCTGGGCCCCTTTTGTCTTAATCTACTTTGGCTGTACAACCATTCTCTGAACCAAAATCTGGGGGAACCCTTGGGAGCCATATGAAGTGTATTTTTAATTAAATGTTGAGTAAGTTACACTTGTTAAGTGTCTGCTAGCTGAGAAGCTTGGCCAGGCTAGTTCAGGTCTAGCTTCCCAGCCAAAGCACCTGCTTCCTTTGAAGCCTTTACACCACTGAGTAACTTTCATGGAATTCCCCTCCAGTCTTCAGTAGTTTAACTTGCAGTTTTTACCTGCAGGGCTTCTGTACCTATCAAGCAGCAAAACAAATTTCAAATACGACTTGTCCTGACAAATCATCCAAGCCAAAACAATTGGTTAGTTAGCCTCCATTGGCCCTTACACTGTATTTCACAGCATGGTTTACACGTGTGCTGTTACTCATCTTCAGATCCCTGGTGTGTGCTACCCAAGCAGAGGAGAGTGGTAATGCTTCTGTTTCCTCTGTGCTGAGAAGTGTGACTCCAGCAAAAATGCAAATCTCTCTGTGGGGAAGTCTGAACTCTTGAAAGGGTGACTGTGCTTCTGTGAGTCACATGAGCTGCTTCTCCAAAACCTTGACTTAACTTGGTATTATAATTTTTTTAACAACCTTAGGATTTCCCCCCAGCCCCAAAGGAAAGCTGCCTGCCTAAGTGCAAAAGAAGGTGTACATGGTCTGAAGTTGTAGTAGAGTTTACAAATGATCAGGACTGGAAAAATTTGCTAGACACCAACTAGCCAGAAGACTAAACTAACTAGCCAAAGTCCTAGATGAAAGTGGGATCCCCATTAGTTAAATGCAATAGAAGTATAGGATGGTTAAATAAGCCTCTGTTCAATAGTGTAGGTTTTTAACAGTAATTTCAGTAGAGCACATTAAATTTATACAGAACCCATGATTCTCTAAATTTATACAGAACCCATGATTCTCGCACTGCTTTCCAAAGAGATCAGATTAGGAGCAGCGAAATGACAGAGCTCTTACCCATTTTTCTCTGCTGCTGCCCAGAAGAGCTCTGAGCAGTGAATGAGGCATCTGTATTAGCTGCAGACTCAGAAAAAAACAGATTATACTGGTTGATATTTGGATCACTTTTACATCATAGCAACCACAAAGGCTGGATTTTATTGTAAATGAAAGCATACACTGGTGATTTATGTCCTCCCACTTGCCATGGGAAGGCTTCCCATTTGCCACTGGACAGTTGGCATCGGGTAATTAATTAATTATAATTAATAATAATTATTATTATGTAAGTGCCAACACTATGCCAAGCACAAAATGCTGACTGTTCCCCACCAAAGGTGATTGTAGAGGCTGGGCTGGGACTAGAAATTGCTTTGCCTGAGTCCCAATCTAGCGCTCTATTCACTAGACCATGCTGATATAAATCAGATCAGTTCTTTTTGCATCAGTTTCCCTATCATGAGCTATCAACCCCAAACATTCAGCTATCATGAGTCAGGCTCCCAAAAATCATGAGATTGGTTTAAAAATCATAAGGTTTTTTTATATAACAAAATTTGGCTTCTTTTTACTTGCCCTCTGTTTTTCTGAACCAACCTGGTGCCCTCAGGTCACATTTTCAAGCTTTTCTCAATGACCACGAGGGTTATAAAGTTATTTTAAAAAACAACAATGTGAAAGTCATGAGTCTCGCATGATCACATGACTCCAGGAGCTGAGACTTTTTGTAAGGTATCAAATATTGCAAGACTCACACTAAAATCCTAAGAGTTGACTATAATGTCCCTCTTTTTTAGAGAAGAGGGTGGCATTCTCATCTGAAAGCCTTTTACATTATTATTGTTTATATTTGCATGTATTTTGTTGCAAGTCTGTTGTCTTGCTGGCTGTTTTGCCTCTGATTATTGTCTTACTCAAACTGGCTGCCTCCGTGCAGTGATGCTGCTCAGCACTTGTGCTAATTAGTGACGGACAGTGGGAGTGGAATCACGAGTATACCCAAGGCAGCTGCTGTTTGGATAGGCAGCACAAGCACTGCCTGGCGGCAGCTGGCAGCAGTGTGTTTTCACGGCTATTCACATTACCTGCTGTTAAACCTGTGATTCCACCCTGGTAGCATCATGGGCAAATTCATGGCTGCTGCTGCTGAGAACCACATTTGGAGAAATTCTCTGAAAAGGAAATAATTAACAATAAAAAAATAAAAAAATAATTATTTCCAAAATATGTTTTTTTTCAAATCCACCAAAAGAACTTTGACAGCCTAATGGTTTGATTTCTGCTGAGTTCACCCACTCCGATGCTGTGCCCTTGGGTAATTTGACTTGCATCATTCTTGTAAGGTCTTCTCCTGAGCTTTGGATCCAAGCAGCAGCAGTATATCAAGGAAACTGGCATGGATGGGATATGGGCATGGAAGAACTCGAACGTGGAAATGTGCCATTAGAAAGTTCAGTGAGATTACTGGCAAAGCAATCTACCTGCTGTGGAAACAAAAGAAACCCATGCACTTGCTGCAAATCAGAAACCTAACTGATGTTTGCAAGAAACCAGTAAGATACTGCACCAGCAAATAAACCATTACAGAAGGTTTGTACTGTCTTCTTTCTGTTGTCACAAAATGCATTTATATGCTGCATGCCTTAATATGGTACCCCAGCCACTATTGTTATTGTAATGATTTTATTTATTAAAGTACTGGCTAGATGCCCCAACCAAATTTGAGGCCCTGTTGTGCCAGGCACTGTACAAATACCTAGTGAGAGACATTTCCTGCTCTGAAGTCTAAAAAGACAAGACAGACGAGTGGTTGGAGGAGAAACAGAAGCACAAAGGGGTGAAGTGCCTTGCTCATGGTCAGACAGTGGATCAGTGGCAAAACTGGGAATAGTGCCCGGACTTACTGACTCCCAGTCCAGGACCCATTAATCATTTCTTTGCTTTGTGTGCCATGACCTGCAGGGAATGTAGAGAGAACTTTGCAAAAGCTTCAGAGTCAATTTTTAGTTTTGGTAACTAAATCACCAGCGTAACATTGAACAAAAAGAGGTCATGTACTGCATTGCCATGCACTGCCGTCCTGGCCGTAGGGGGTTATCCCAATATATGTGATCCTTCAGCTGTGTAGGGGGCAGGGATTCAGATTGAACTGATGTTTTGGTGGATGACATGCTAATCTCATTATAGGACACAGGCAAGGTTTTCTGCATAATTTAAAAAATACCGTTGCTTATAATCTCTTGCAGTTTCCAAGCGGAAATCTTTCCCAGTTTTGTTTCCTTCCATTGTTTGCACCCTGGTTTATTGTTATGGGGTTACTCATGACTGTTGAGTATCTAGCACTGATGCTTTTGCTGTAAATTATTGATTGCGTGGAAGCATGTTACAACAGTTATTTCTCATCGAGTATGCCCAGTATACTAATAAAACATGCCGCAAGTAAACAATCCGCAGTAAGGAGATACTTGAGGTATTTATTTATTTTCATTCCTGGCTGTGCAATGCTGTGTCCTTCAGAAGAAGCCTTAAAATTGGATTGTCTTGAACAGAAAGTTAATTGCATCGGTGGTTTCCTTCTTCAGAAATGTGATTGGAGGCAAACTCTGGCCAGAACGGTAATGACTTATCAAGAGCCTGTAGTAAACAATGGGAGAATCCCTTTCTTATAGTCATGGTGACAGCAGTGTAAGGAAGCGGGCTTGCTGAACACAGTGCGCACTGTCTGTTGAATAATGGTCACCATGTTTCGCACATACTGTTAATTTCTGCAGGTCTCCAGAATATTAACTATTCAGCAGCAGTAACCCTCCCTTGGAAAATCTCTTGGAGACAGGCCTTTTTTGTGCCAGCTGTGGAAGGATGCATGTCAGTTCTGATAAAGTTGTGTCTGATTGCTGCATACGGCATTGTGCAGTGTGCTCTTGGGGCCTGATCCAGCACTCATTGAAGTCAAAGAGAGTCTTTCCGTTCGCTTTAAGGGGCTCTGGATGAAGACCTTTTCAGAGCAAACAAGACTGTGCTGCATATCAGCAGGGCCACAACTGCCTCCATTCCCATGGTGGTGTAGTACTGCAGCACAAAAGGGGAGGTAAAATATAGGCTGGAAAAATTCTTTGATTAGACAGGCTGCGAAAGCAATACCTAGTGTAAGTGAATAAGGGGTTCATTCCAGCTCAGGTTCCCCTGTCCCTTGCATAGGTGTTGAGTGGATGCATGATAGGTCAAGTGGGGAGAATGCCTTTGAGAATTCAGGGCTTCACACTAAAGCTCTGAGCTGAACCCCAAACTGGGGAGTTTTCAGTGATTTTCCTGCTTATGATAATTTTTTTCCTGCTTTCTTATTAGAATAATTAGCCCTGCAGGAAAAGACCTTGTTGTTGACAGCAGCAGTTGTTTTCTGTGTAGCCAGTCCACCAGATTTCAGACATGTCACTGCAATGCCATTTGGCAAAAGTGCCATAAAGGTTGTTCAGTTTAGGCTTCTCACTTTTGAAAATCAGACAACATATTTACGAGCCCAACTATGGCTTTAGAAGGCTAATTTTAGGCACTTGCCTTTCTATTCTATTCAGTATAGGTTATTAGACTGCCTTCATCACTGTAGTATCTGAGCATCTGAGCTTTGAGGATCTTGAGCCCAATTTTTAATTCATTAAGCAATCAGCATCTCCCATTGCAATACTTCAGTGGGAGATGTTGGGTACACAGCACCTTACTAATCAGTCACCTATTTAGAATTTAGAACCCTCATTTTTCTGTCATTACCACTCTGTAATAGTTGCAAGAGGTGTTTCAGTTTAATAAATATTCTTGTAAGACCCAGGTCCCTAAGCCTCTGTCCTATTTGCTTGCAAGGAAAGGGGAGAGAGTACACAACTGCATAGGGATTGGCAGGTGTTTGAGGCTCAAGATAAAAAACTACTGCTAGAGAGATTTCCACAGGAATGTGGGTTTGATCTGGATCCCATTCAAGTCCATGGGAAAACTCCCATTAATTTTAATATATGTTAGTGTACAATCAGAGATGGTTGCAGAGAAGTATATTGATTTCCATCCCATGAAAGGATTTGATTCTGTGGCATTCTGAGATAGATTTATTTAGATTGCATGATCTTCAAGACAGGGGGAGTCAATCTCTATGGCTCTGATCATGCAAATACTTACGCATGTGCTTAACTTTATATGCCTGGGTAGTCACATTGAAGTCAATAGGACTATTCTTGTGTAAAATGAAAATGTACATAAGTATTTCAGTTTGTTCAATACCTAACCCAGCAGGCCCCAATCCTGACAGGGACCTCTATGCATTTAAATAAATAAGTAATAAGTAAGAGTAATAAATTAATAAATAAGTAGCATCTTTATTGGTGTTTGACTTATTTTCTTAACACAGCCAATCACATACTTTTTCTTTTTTAAACTACTTTCTACTTTTACTGACAGTCCAATTGATCTTAACTTCATATCCATGCCTTCACTTTTCCTTCTGATTGTTTAACCCCCCAGTAGATTCCAGCAATTGACCTGGTGACCATTTTCACAAGTTGAGTTCTTTCTTTAGTTTCTCCCTACTGACTTTGTATATTCACATAATCAGTTTCTATTATACTTTTTGGCCAGCTTTTGAGGAGAAAGAGGGTCATGGGTTTTTGGCCCTTAACTTCCGAGTAGAATATTAAATATAATCCTTATAATGATAGCAGTTCTGCTTGTGGTTCAGGCTGTGTCAGTGTGTCACCAAAAGCTCTCTTTTTCAGGAGCTGGAACACACTTATGAACGTTTGCTGTAGACTGAATTGACATTTGATGGCCAACAGCTGGGAACACTTTTTTTTCTTCTTTTTGGAAGTTGACGTTAAAAGAATCATTTAACTTTTGCAAAGTTATGAATTTACAAAACAGACTCTGTGCTAAGTCATATTCCACCACCGACTGACTTCAGTGTGGATGCATGGATGTGAGTAACTCAGAGCAGAAATTTGCACTAAAAGATTAAGACACATTTTTTTTCCCACCAGTATAGTTGAAAAACAGGTTTGAGTTGCAAAATAAAATTTGGCATCGAATTACTCTGTGACATGATCCAGTCACATTTGGTAGTTAGAAACCAACAATGTTGTAACCAGAGGTATTTAGCTTTGAAAAGTGCATTTTGCACATACACAGTAACTACTTTTCATAAGGACTTTTAACACACATATTTGCAGGGTAGACCAGAATAGCTCAGAGGAAGTTAATCCAGTCTGTTGGATAAACAGCATGTACTTTAAAATTTTTCTATATATACACACATATATAAAACCTTCAACAGGCGTATTTACTATACCTGATAAATTCTAGTCAGTTCATTAATGCCATGACGGCATGTGAAGTCAATAACATCCCTTCTGAAAACTCTCTATATGGGATGTGTATTTATTCTGTTTGGCCCATAGTTCATAAATTTGGATCACCCATGTATCTAAAGGCCTATTTACAGAAATACTCCATAACGTTGCTATAATGTATATTACTCCTAGGATGTACTGTATGTACCTGGATCTCAGAAAGTCCCCCACCAAAAACCACCCTTAAATCTGTCCCTAGTGGTTGACTGCTCCTTTGCCCCGCCTCCAACTGTCCTTCTTTATCAGCATTCACTCCCTTTTCACCTGGGGTCTCCCCCTGCCTTCCCTCCTTTCATGCTCCTGACAGTACCTTGTAATGTTGTTTTTCTTCTGAGCTAGAGGCAGACTAACACAGACTTGCTGAACACATGGTTTCCACGTGTTCTCCTCATCTCTCCTAATGTTTCTTCTATAACAATGTCTCCCCATTCTCGCCCTGGTCATTTAACATTTCCCTTTTTGCCTCCTCTCTCTCTCTCCTTCAACTGATCGTGCACTCCTTCCCTTTTGCTAAATGTTTCTATGGGACTAGTTCAGGTGTGTTATTTTTTCATTGTTATAAGAAATTCAGGGCAAAAAACTATGGTAATATACACTAGATTGTGGATTTTATATGGCTGGAGTTTAACCACATAATATTGAAGCACACACGTGACTGTGTATGAAAAGTCTTGCATCTAGGAAAACACTTAAAGCACATGCTTAAATGCTTTTCTTGCAGCTTTTCTCATAGCACATGCTTTGCTGAATCAGGTCCTAATTTCTGAGAATCTGGTTTTATGGTCCTGTTTCATCAAGATATCAGACTTTAAGCAAGTGAATAGTCTCATTGCCCAAGACTGTCCAGGGTTTGAAAAAAACCCAACCAACCTGCCATTGTCACAGTTCTGCATCCAGGAAGAAACTGTGTCACGTTCACGTCGATGTGCAGATTATCTTGGCAAATTAAAAATAAATGAAGATGCATTAAGGTTAAAATTAAAATGTTCTTGCAAATTCAGTGCAATGTCTATGACCCTGTCAGTTTGTGAGATGTAGGCAAATAAAATAGTCAGGAGATGCCTGGCTGAGCCTGTCTGATCACAAGTGCCTTTGATTAATATGATGCATCCACTCATTGATCAAGTACCACAGACAATGATGCAGAAGAAAATGCATCAGGCCCGGAGGACTGTCCAACTAAAGAAAGAAAGGGGCGAGCTGTTCTCATCTCAGTTTGAAGACAATGGGTAATATTTCAAGTATCTAAGTGACTTAGGAGGTGATGTCCCATTTTCAGAAGTGACTTAGTCACTTAGGGACAGATCCTCAAAGGTATTTAGGCTCCTAATTTCCACTGTAATCTGAATAAAGACAGAGGAGGGCCTATGTCCCAATGGTGATGCACCCATATAACTGAGAGCGGAAATGAGTCCATAGTCTTAGCTTAAGAATTCATTGTACTTCCTGGATTCATGTGATTATGAGACAGTCTCAGCTTTATTTCAGAAAAATTAAATTTCTAGCCCTTATGGTTATGGAGGAAAGCTTGAAAATGAGACCTGAGTGCACCCTAGAGGCTCAGAAACCAGAAGACAAAATGAACCCAAAATGTATTTGAAGAAAACCTCAAACTCCTGATTTTTAATCCTATCTCATGATTTGGGGGGACCTGGCTCATGATTTTTGAACGCTGGGGCTTGGAAACACTGCAGTAAGTCGTAAATGCACTGTAGATAACTGCACCATTAGTTCATTATTCGTTTTACTTTTGTTTTTAAAAGAGTCTGTCCAAGGTTTTAGATGCTTATACAAAATATTAAACATATGCAAAGTAAGAATAACAGTTACACTGGGGGCAAGAAGACACGTTAGAGACTATGTTCCAAATGGAACAGCCCACTGATCAGAAAAATAATATGTGGGATTACTGCCAGAAAAATCATTGACACAATCCAGCCAAGTGCACAGCAGTGATAGAATAGGCAATCTAGGTAGAAGGTTATATTAGCAGTGGTCTAGAATACAACACTAAAGAGATTATACTGTTGCTGTATAAGGCATATGTTAGGCCTCCATTCAAAACTGGTGAAGAGATTCCACTCTGTAATCTATTTTATCTTATCTAAAGTATCAGCATTTCTAATTCATTTATTACCTTGTTATCCAGGAATGACAGGATATTAGTGCCTTGGTAGAAACATAGTGTAGAGACACAGAAATGAGACCTGAGGTTCATAATCTAAATGACAAGTTAAAAGTCTGGGACCATGACCCTGCAAAGTGTTCCACGTGGCAAATCCTTGTGGAGTCCCACTGAGTTCCACCAGACTCAGCAGTGGTAAGGGGTTGCCTGCACAGATTGGTTGCTGGGATCACAGACTTGCACTTATCTTCATTAAAAATAAGAAACCGTGAGAAGATGTAGCTGATGTGCCAATTGTTGAGTGGTTTCAAATGGCTTAATAATATTCCTGCCATTTAGAAAAAAATCACATTGAAAAAAGAAAAAAAAAGGCTTTTGCGGTGTTACTAGTAATATCTCTGATTATTCAAATTGCCATAATATTACTGAGATGTTTTCCCCCCCATTCATACTGTTTCTGCACTGTCTGGATTTCACTCACTTTGGGGATTGGAAATGGGCTATAGTCAGTTTCACTTTTATTTCTAGTCAGTTTCACTTTCTGGTTCCCTGCAGATGTGTGGGTGAAACAACCCTGACATCTTCAAAAAAAAATAATAATGCCAAACCTGTTTTCACTTATGTTAATAGTTTTGAAATCATGAAAGCCTTCCCATTGACTCCTTTTACAAAGCATAAATATTGAGCCCAAAGGGCTTGATGTTATCCTTTAAGCAGAAGTTTATAAAATTATTAAAATAGTGAGAGATGCACAATATTTATATGGCTGAAGCGTTCAAAAACTAGAGTGTGACAGGCTGCTGGACTTTGGGTGAATGTGTGCATGTCAGAGCACCTGTTCTGGCCCTTTAAAACTGCGTACTGTAGTCTCTGAGCACATGATTAGGAATAAACGTGACCTACCGCCAGATACAGGGTTTGTTGCCTATTAGGCAGGGGCAGGAATGTTGTTGCTGGAGGTATCTTCTGCCTTCCCATTTTACAGACAAGGTCTCTGTCACTGAAGCCACATCTACACTGTGGACCTTACAGCGGCATAGCTGTACTGCTTCAGCTGCGCTGTTGTAAGGTCTCCCGTGTAGCTGCTCTATGCCAGTGGAAGAGAGCTCTCCTGCAGGCATAATTAAACCATGCCCAATGAGCAGCAGTAGCTATGTTGGCGAGAGGGCATCTCCCCGACCGACATAGCGCTGTGCATACTGGCATTTTTGTCAGTGAAACTTGTGTTGGTCGGGGAGTGTGTGTGTGTTTTTTCACACCCCTGATCAACAAAAGTTTTCCAACAAAAGTACCAGTGTAGACAAAGCCTAAGGATTTTATACTTTGAGCCTTTTGCAGCTTCTGTTTATTTAATAAAGCATACCCTGAGGAAAGGGACCTGGAACTAAACTTGGGCATTTAGGTTTGATTGGACTGCCCTGGCTGGTGAATCCACCCTTCAATTTATCTAAAGCTAATAATCTAACAGTAAATAGTGGTAAATACTAGCACCCACAGAGTGAGAAGGGCAGAAGATAGAAATACATAAAAGTGAAAAATGGGGTCAAGATCTTCAGTTAATAGGAACTGAGCATCTGCTTCCTCAAGGCACCTTTGAAAATGTGAGCCTCCATTTTGTTTCTGGAGTGGGAAGAGATGGCACCGTAAAGCAGGAAGGTGGGATTAAGAACTCCTAATTTATTTCCCTATCCTGGGTTAAATTGTTCCTTGTCTTGTGTAGCAATGCTGGAAGAATGGTAAGGAGCTCTTCCCCCGGTGCAACCACGGAGTGGGCAGGCACCACCAGCCTCCTTGTACTGGAGTGTGCAAGGGTGCCTGAAATACTGACCATCTCCAGCAGGGCTGTTTCTGGGTAAGCAGTCGATGCAGATGCAGGATCTGATTAGCCTCTCCCCAGATTTACACATGTGTAACCCCAGTTGACTCTTGATTTACATCAGTGTGAGAGGAGAATCACATTCTACCTGTGCCTATGGAAAGAAGGCTGAAATTCCATCCCAGGTTAATAAACCATTTGATCTTTGCTCTTCCTGGGTTATGATGCCACTGGAATCCCTCGGTGGAATTACATCCTTATTACATCCAACTTGGTGAATGTTATCCCTTATAAGGTAACTCAAAACACAGTTGCTGTGATTGTGTTGGAGGCTGCTAGAGTCAGTGGGAATTTCATCATGGAGTTAAATGGGAGCTGGATCACGCCCTAAGTATCTAAATGAAATTTCTTTTTGAATCCTGAACCTATCTGTATATAATACCAGGAAAGAATTTTCTTGCAAGGAGTCAGACTTTTATTTTGCTATTATTACTCAGGCCTGAAGTCAGCACTGAACTACTGTGTAATATATATATACATACATATATACACACACTGAAACCCCCCCAACTCTGCCGCTCTTCCTCATGTTCATTTTACCTTAGTATGCAAGTACTTGAAAGGCAACAGGGATGAAATCACAAGCCCCTGCAGCTTGAGCTAAAGACACAACTTTTTAGAGAGAGTCATATCCTCTGGGGCTCAGGCACAGAGGAGCCTGCATGACACACACTGGCCAGTGGGCTCCATTTTTAGTAAGGGTGACAGAATCTGACTCACATGGGTGACTTGATCCCTCTGGTGATTAATAAAAGTGTAAGGGAGATTCTGTCTTTCACTTGAGGTTGCTAGTTAGAATCTAACATAAGGTCCCGGACACAAATTATTAGCATCTGACAGCTGTTCAGTTGCCCATGTGAAATATATCGGTGGTCTCCCTTCAATTCTTTCTGGACACAAGTCTGTATTAAAAAAAGACTAGCACTGCTGCTGGTACTTACTGGCATCCTTTCTGGCACTGTGGTTTAGGGAGTGATTTAGGGAGTGAGCAGCGAGGGCAGGTGGTGGGTAGACGTGCCTCCTGGCTATTGAATCGTCCCTCCATGTTGGTGTTGAAGTACATTGGTTGGGCAGCGTGGAAGATTGGATGGCTGCTGCCCAGGCTGCACTTGTGTTGGAGCTAATGTGAGGGGCTGAATCTCAGAGCTTTGATTTTTAACATCTTTCACCAGCACTATATAACTTATTTGGGTTTTTTTAACATGCTTAAGAAATGGTATCGGGTCAGTCCTGTGATGTGTGTGAATGGTTTGGTGGTAGTACTGGAGGATGAAGCAGGTGGGGATGTGATCCGAATTTGGGGCTTGTCATTATGTTAGAGTAACTAGGGCTTTTTTAAATTGCGCCTCAAAGTGGGTATCGTGATTTTGCTAATTCATAGAACACTGTTTTCATCTGTGTGTAATTTATTTATTTTCAGCTCCTTTTGTCAGCCTGAGCCCAGCAGATATTGGGCCTAGCATATGGGCACTGTAAAGGCGGCTTGAAGTGGGTAGAAAACAACTTTACGTTCATTTTAAGGCCCCATTACAGTGCTGGAATGGCGTCAAGCAGCCTTAATGGGAATGAGAATTAGGTCCATTGTTTAAGAAAACCAGATCTGGTTCTCACTAAGACCCCTTTAACACTGCTCTGGTACATGTAATTTACACCCATTCCAGGGCCTCCTGTGGTGCCAGAACAGTGTAAATAAGAATCAGACCCACCAAGTTCAACCCCAAATTGGAGACAGTTTGAACTTGTAACAGTGAAGCCATTTTTCTAACACAATGAAAGATGCAGGACAGTTTTGTGAAGCATGAAATACGCCCTTTTGCACAGGGAGATGACTCCAAAGGGGCCCAATGGAATTTTACCAAACTTACCCCCCAAAAAATTAATTTGGGGGTATGAGAAACTTCAGCCTGGTGGGCCAGATTCTCATGTACAATAAGAGTGCTTTACTCAGCTTTAGGGATGTAATGCACCCTTCATATGGGTGTCAGTGTAATTTCCTACTTTAAAGTCCCTTTGCATGGCTAGAGAGATGCAAAGTGGTCTTGATGTAAGACTAAGAGCCCAAAGGTACTTTTTTCTGGAAAAGTGTTTACCTGATTATAGTGGTTTAGAAAAAACAATGGGGCTGATTCTTGTTTACACTAATGGCTTGTCTATTCTAGAAAGTTGAGCTTCTTTAACTATGCCAGGATAGTGAAACTAGCAAACCCCTTCTAGACCACACTCGCAGTGTAAAAGTGCTTATCCTGCTATAACTGCACACACTTCAGGGTTTATATTGGTCTGGCTATATCTGCAAAAAATCACTCCCTAAACCACATAGCTAAAATGGTATAATGTGAACCAGAGGTAGGGCCATTTGGTACTGCTCTAACAGTGTAAAGGGGCCTTGAAGTGAGGGCACGTCTACACTATAAACTTAAATCGACATACAGCCACCTCAGTAATTACTGCGTTTTTTCATTTCCACACTACCCTCCTTCTGCTGGTGGAGTGTGTCCTCACCGGAAGTGCTTGCACAGACTTACAGAGGCTCTCGGCTCCGCGCTCCAAGCCAGGTTGCCGCTGGGGCTCCCAGCTCCTGGATCCATGCTCCAAGCCAGACTGTTGCCCGAGCTCCCAGCTCCAAGCCCAGGCAGGAGCTGGGCTTGGAGCTGGGTGCCTGGGCAGTAGCCCAACTTGAAGCAGGGAACATGAAGCTGAGAGCATGAGTGGCAGCGGGGCTCCCAGTGGGGAGCAGGGAGCCTGGGTTGTAGCCAGGCTACAGCCAGAGGCCCACACCAAAGCTGTGAGCCAGGCAGGAGACTACCTGCCTTTCTTGTCAATGTCACAGCTCCAGTACAGAGCTGTGACATTAACAAGAAGGACAGTCAACAGTCAGGCCATGCCTACACCAGACAGCTTACGGCAGCACAGCTGTACCAGTGCAGCTGTGATGATGTCAAATCTCCCGTGTCACTGCTCTATGCTGATGGGATTCCCATCCGCATAATTAAACTACTGCAAACGAGCGGCGGTAGCTCTGTGGGCAGGAGATGCTCTCCCGTTGACAGCGCTGTCCACACCGGCACCTGTGTATGCATAACTCATGTTGCTCAGGATTGGTTTTTTTCACGCCTCCCCCCCCGAGCGACATAAGTGATACCGACAGACGTGCTAGTATAGACGTAGCCTTAGTAACGCAGTGTCTGCGCAGACACTGCGTCGCTCTAACTACAGCGACCTAAGCCCTACACCTTTCGGGGAGGTGGAGTTATTGTGCTGGTGTAGTAAGGCACTGAGAGTATGTCTACACTATGGGATTATTCCGATTTTACATAAACCAGTTTTGTAAAACAGATTGTATAAAGTCGAGTGCACGCGGCCACACTAAGCACATTAATTCGGTGGTGTGCGTCCATGTACCGAGGCTAGCATCGATTTCCGAGCGTTGCACTGTGTAGCTATCCATAGCTATCCCATAGTTCCCGCAGTCTCCCCGCCCTTGTAATTTGAGTTTGAGATCCATAATGATGATGTGGCAAAAACAGTGTCGCGGGTGATTCTGGGTAAATGTCGTCACTCAATTCTTTCTCCGTAAAGCACCGGCAGACAATCATTGTCGCGCCCTTGTTCCCTGGATTGCCCTGCAGACGCCATAGCATGGCACACATGGAGTCCCTTTTGGCCTGTGTCAGGTATTGGTTACTGGATGCCCCGACAGAGGCGGTATGCAGTGGAAACAGCAGCTCAGTGCTATTGCAAGGATTAAGCAAGATGCGTGTACCCAGTTGTTCTATACCGTTCTGCTGTGTCATTGTAAATGGTGATGCAGATGACGTGATTATCAGTCATATCTGTACCGTCTGCTGGGTCATGGGTGCTCTGGCTGCCTTAGCGAGTCAGCCCGGCACCAAGACAACAATGGACTGACGCTCCCACGTCACTTCCTGCCTATGTTATCTAAAAATAGAGTCAGTTCCTGCCTAGAAGACGGGCAAGTGTACAGAGACCAGTAGTCAAGGGGTAGCTGTTAGTTGGATCTGTAAGCAGCAGGATCCTGTGGGCCTTATTTAGACTAACACGACGTTTTGGAGCGGAGCTTTCGTGGTGAATACCACTGTCGCGCAGGTAGTGGAATTTCCAGGGGCGATATTATATACTGCTAGCAAGCAGCTAGAGATAAGAGGTTATTCAACTCGAGGAGATGGGCCTGTTTCTAGCAGTAAGAGTGGAAAACCAAGGAGAGAAACTGGTTTCTGTGAATTAGCGCAAGCTTTCAACGTCTTGTTTAGTCAGAGCTGAGGGTCAAATTTGCAGAGAACTGAAAGCTCAGCAGTTTCTCTTTAATGTCTGGTCCTGAAGTTTTTTGCTGTACAGAGGGATGGCCACCTTAAGTCTGCTATAGGTGTGGCCGGAGGTTGAAGTGTCTTCCTAAGTTTTTGTATATTGCCATTCCTGGATATTGATTCGTTGTCCATTATCCTTTGTCGTAGTGACTGTCCAGTTTGGCGAGTACATGCAGAGGGCATTGCTGGCATATGATGCGTAGTTACATGTGGAGTGAGGTGAGAGAACCGGTATGGTGTGGCTGATCTGGGGTTAGGTCCTGGATGTGTCGCTGGTGTAGATATGTGGGCAGAGTTGCATCGAGGTGTTTGCATGAGTTGGTTCCGAGCTAGAGTACTAAGGTACGGTGTGCAGTCTGGTGACGAATATGTACTTGGAGGTTTCAGTTGGCAGGAGTCTGCCTGCAACCCAAGATGAAAGTGTGGGAATTGTCAGGATGGTTTGCGATCATGATGATTGCATTGGAGGGTGTTTAGCTGGGCGTATTGATGCCAGTGGCAGTCCTGTTGGTTTCTTCTTCGGGTTGCTGCAGTAGGAGCTTTGCGTACACGTCTGCTCGGTTGATCAGCAATGCCCCTTGCTATGTACTTTTTCCCTGTCTTTCTATGGGGGTTAAAGGGGTAAATTGATGACTATATACCTGAAACACCTGACCAATGTTTTGACCCTACAGCATGGCGTGCTAGCCAGAATGCAAGATACTTTTCAGAGAACTGTGGGACTGTGGATAGCTGAGTCTTCAGTAACTCCCTCCTTCACGTCCCTCCATGAGCGTCCATTTTCATTCTTTTGGCTTGTCCGTTACGCTTTCACACAGCACTGTCTGTGCCTCTGTCTATCTAGCCTGGAGATTTTGTTCAAATGCTTTCTCATTTCGCTTCTGTAACGGAGCTCTGATGAGACAGATTGTCTTCCATCAGAGACAGATCCATACATCCCGACGGCCAGTGGAGCGCTTTTGGATTTTGGACTGCATCGCCACATGCGTCTCAGAGCTCACCGGGCAAACAGGCATGAAATCCAAAGTTCGGGGGTTCCGTTTACTGGCAGTGCATCTGACGTTGGATTGCTGTCAGAGCAGCTCACAATGGTGCCTGTGGGATACCCGCCCGAGCCAATCACGTCGATTTGCGGGCACACTAACCCTAATCCAATATGGTAATACCGATTTCAGCACTACTCCTCTCATCGGGGAGGAGTACAGAAACCGGTTTAGAGAGCCCTTTATATCGATATAAAGGGCTTCGTTGTGTGGACGGGTGCAGCGTTAAATCAGTTTAACGCTGCTAAAATCGGTTTAAATGCGTAGTGTAGACCAGGCCTGACATTGGCGGGAGCAAGGCTGTAGTGTAGCCATAAGCTGCCTTACGTCACCCTAACTCTGTAGTGTAGACAGGCCTGAATGTAAAGGGAATCCAGCAGTATAAAGGAGCTATAGTGGAAATGAGATTTGGGCCCCTACAGGCCTTATTTGCCATGGCCTTGCAGCTTGTGTAGTCATTTGCACCTGTGCAATGTGGATGTAAAATGCGACCAGTGGCGTTTTAACCCTACTTTGCACAGGTGCAGATGACCACGTCAGGTGCAAGGCAGTGGCAAGCCGAGCTCTTTGGTTCTGCTTAAGCTCTGACACCTGTGTACATCAGGAGTAGTAGTAGTGAAATCAGGAGGTCAGGAGCAGGTATCAGTTGCACTGTCAAGGTCTGGAGTAAATCCACTGAAGTCAGAATCTGGCCCAGTGGAGCCACATGTGAGAGAAAAGTGAGAGAAGAATCAGGCCTCCATAGACTGTAGGAGGGTTCTGGTGACATAAGTAAATCACTCAGGCTTGAGGACCACAGTTATGCATACATTTTTTCAGCAGTTATACACTGGGCATACAGCACCAGTCTTGTCTTTTTAAGAAAAAGTACATCTAAAAGTGTTCAGTATTTCTATGCCTGTTCCTTCCTTTGATCTCTTTTAAAGCCGGGAGCAGAGGGTAACTTGATCTCAGACTCTCTCTCCTTTCATGGATGATAATTAGTACAGGTCCAGGAGCTGGGTGCAATGATATCCTTCTCTGTGCTACAAGGGGAGAAGCAGAATGGACTGGAGTGATTGTTTGCTATGTTGATGACTGTGATGTTGCCATGGAAAAGCTGGAGACTTCAGGGGAGTTTGTGTTTTGTTGGGCAGCAAGCCAAGCTGCTTTGACTTATTACAACTGTGTGAGCGAGCAAGCCCTGCAGAACTGTATCCCTGTGTAGCAATTCAGAGGAGGAGGGGGAAAGCACAGGATTGCTTTAATGAGGGAGCAGGAAAGAGTGCACTTTACTAAGTCTGCCTTTCAATAAATATGTGAGATGCAAACAAAAAATCAGTTATCTTCTTTGGAAAACTGTTCTACTTACTCGTAAGTACTGGATTCTGAGCAGTAAAAACAATAAGATCTCAAGTAATCCCCCCTAGAAGCCAACAGAACTGTTTAATTGCCTGTATCTGCACATAAAGGAGCTCTTGAAGTTCCGCCCAGCCTGAGTCCATTAAAGCCTTTGATCTATTCCAGAAACCAAAGTGGAAAGAGACTGGACTGTTTTCATTATCTCAGCTGAATGAAGTGCAAAAAGTAAATAAGAAATAGTGCAATATAAATGAATGTTCTGATTCTGCAAAGTAGGCCCATTACTCACAGTGTGTAAAGTTAATAATTCCTGGTTCTGATATGATGCTTTTTCATCAGCGCATCTCAAAGTGCTTTACAAAGGAGGTCAGTATCATTGTCCCCTTTTTACATAAGGGGAAACTGAGGCAAAAAGCAGCAAAGTGATTTGCACAAGGTCACCCAGCACATCAGTGGAACCTAAGACTCCAGAGTGCCAGGCCAGTGGATTATCTACTTAGATCACTGCCTCCTAAGTTAAGTGCCTACATAAGTCTCTGCAGGATCTGAGCCTAGTTTTAAAAAAAATCTATCCAAGAATTATTCACACAGCATTTTTTTAAATATAAGACGTTTATGCTGACTGCATTCCTTTAATATGATCTGCTGCGTCCTGTTTTCATGTAGGTGTGTGGATATTTTGTGAGTGCATCTTGGGGCTCTGAAGAGCCATTTGCTCCAGTTAAATACTGCTTTTTTTGTTTCGTTTTTGTTCCAAACAATGCTGAAAAAGATGCACCTAGGAATTATATTTCAACATGCACATCTCAGGGATTGATGATTTAAATGTACTAATAAAATAGGGGTATTAACTTGCAAAAGTCCATTATTCGAAAACAAATTCTGATCTAAGCTTTTGAAGGAAACCATTTCTGAGTGACTTTTGTTTAGAATTTGAGATGAAATTCAGAATATAGGATGAAAATTTGGTTCTATTGAAGTCAATAGCAAAACTCCCATTAACTTCAATCAAACCAGGATTTCACTCATAGGGTGAATCCTGCAAACCCTTTTGTCATGATCTGACCGAACCTATGAGGACCACTGGCTTCAGTGGAGCCATGGTGATTATCTATCTGACCCATGGTTTTCACTGAGATGTTTGGGTCCAGGCGCTGCAGACGCTGATAGCAATGATGAAACCTTCTGCTGACTTATTGGGAGCTGGACAAGGTCCTAAAACTGTATGCTTTGCTGTACTTAGCAAGATATATTTGGCTTAGTTAAAAAACAAGTTTCTAAATATTTCAGTGTCTGAGTTTTCCAAAGTATACAGTTGTTGAAATGTGTGGGGGGGGGGGGAGGGAGAAATCAAAGATAGAGAAACCTTGAAGTGGATAAAAAAACATAAAGCCACAGACCTTCAGCTGATGTAAATGTCACGTCTCTATTGACTTCAGTGGAATTATGACTATTTACGCAAGTTGAGGATCTGCCCCAAAGAATCTGTGAGTTTTGCTTTAAAGTTGGTGAGCTGTTGTAACTGTTTTTATATATTCCTTATTTCCCTTTTCTTTTAATATCAGCTGTTTGGTGGTGGTAACATTTTGGAACACAAATTGAAGTCCACAAATTCAAGCTAGAGTTGGACTCGTTGCCCATTCAAGGACTCTCCAACTTAATGAGAACTTCAGTATTTGTAATCATACCTTTCAGACTGCCAAGTCTGGGATGCAGTCTGTGACAAAGAGCAAAAATGAGGGTCATAAGGAACGTGTTCACTCAGGAAACTGAAACTGCCCTGTGAGTCATTCTTCTAGGGTAAATCACCCTTTCTATAACCTCAGCTTCCTGAGCCTTTATTTCTCATGTAGATGGGCCAAGTTGGTGACACTCCACTGAGTTCAGTGGAGATGCTCTCATTTATGCCAGCAGAAAATTTGGCCTGATAATGTTCAACAATAGACACCAGATATGTATGGAATGTAGATAACTTTGGGATTAAAGTGAATGATGTTCCTTGAAAGGAGAGGGATGTTTTTACTAGCTGATAGGCCAAATAGACTACTGGCATTAGGGGCACAACTCCACCATTGGCTTCCGAAGAGAATGTTGCTACTCAGTACAGACTAAAACCATCCAAATACACAGCTTTTAAATCAAAGGCACTAACCTCCAAATCAACCCAAGTGTTGTCAGTGCACGTTCTCCTGGTAGTGCTTGCACATCTCATTCTTCATAACCTTCATGTTTCCTTCCCTAGAACCTTTTCATTCTTCATCTTCCTTCCATTACGCTGGTCTGCTGAGAGTTCTGCAGGAAGAGCTGGTATAGACAGTAAGAGTAGCTTTTTGTAGTAACACGGACTGTGGAGTCAGAGGACGTCAGCTTCCAAGCTCCTGATTTGTTTTTCTTCCCCATGGGAAAATGGTCCTAGCATATACAGAGCAGCTAGTGGATCATATCCAGCCAAGGAAAGAAACAACATCAGGGCAAACTGCAATGGTTTATATGGCTTCCCAGCCCCAAATGATGGTCTCAGAGGCTTACATATTCTTCTACAAGCATCGGGGAATGAAATCCAACAGACCTGTGTTAGGAGTCTGCACTCCATGCTCCCTCCTTCCCCAACTCTGTGGAAACTCACATTGGGCTTGTCTACCCTAGAACAATGGGCTGGGATTGAATTGGCGAGTTAACGAACCACAGCCTAACAACAACCTTTTCCCTGGTGTGGACTCATTGTGATGCCTTTTGCCTTGATTGAGTAGATCAGGGTGTGTAATGGCTCCCTCAAAACACACTTTGGCCTGCCCAGTCGAGGTGGAAGTTATTGTAAGTCGCCACGCTAGCAGGAAGATCATGGTTTGGTGGAGGTTAGTTAACATACCAAACCTGGCCTTGATTCTTTTTGCTAGAGTTGACGTTACCCATTGTGGTAGACTGGGCTGTGTGGATCAAGCAGTGGGCATGTAGGCTCTCTGGCGGACCACAAGGCTCAGTAGGGAACATGCTAAACTGCTAACCTTAGTTGCTGTAAGCACCGTGAAATCCTACTTTGTTTCTGCACTCCCCGAAGAGGGTGAGAGGTTTCCCTGAATCCAGGCAGAGTATCCAGTGACAGTCTGCACCATAACAGCAGTACTGCAGCTTCCGTTCTCCCAGACGTGTCTAGAAGCTGCAGAGTTTGGAGGCCATATCCCTTGCTGCTCAACGGCATATTAACCCCCCCTCCCAAGAGGAGAAACCAAAGGAACCTCTGTAAAGTGGACCTTGTGGAGTCCCCTCGGTCCTCTGGTGCCCCTCTGTATTATACCCCCAGAGGCAGGACTTTGTCCTAGCTGTTTAACTATACATGTAGACCAGCATGCCTTGGGGCCTGATGCAACACCCAGTGAAGTCAATGCAGAGACCTACACTCCCATTAAATTCAATGGACAAGTGATCAGGCCCCTCTTACCTTATACTGTCTTAATACAGCTCCCAGTTTAGGAAAGCATTTAAGTTTCATTAACTCCAATGGGATCTAAAAACGTGCTTAAAGCCACGCATGTGCTTCCTGAATAGTGGTGCTTTGCCGAATCAGGGCGACAGGGCTTCGCTCAACTGAGTGTGTGTTGTTGCTGTTTTTTTAAATCAAAGAAGAGATTTAAAAAAACAAGCTCTGTGGAAACAGCATGAAAATAATTATATTACACTGGGCAGATTACAGTCTGAGTGAATTTTCAGTAGTTCATAACTCCATCCATACGTGTTTCAAGGGCCTCATAGTAGTTCCAACATGTTACAGCTAATAAATCCATTTATTGCCGAGGTTGTTTGTTTCAGCCACCAAGCAGAAAGTTCACTTGCAGGTGCAGAAGGCCTGTGTATAGAAGCAGAATTCAGATTTACAGCTGTTGTGACTTATCCCAGTCTCTATTGCAACAAATCATTTTGTTAGGGGAAGAGAAATCTGCTGCTGGCTGACCAAGACACACAGTCAGGAATGTGAAATATGGCTTTGTTTGTTTAAAAGAGAACATCACCTCAGATGTTGCACTGGGTTGTTTTATAAAGATTTAGAAAAATCAGTCATAAATCGAATGCTGGTTTAAGCTGCACACAGTGTCTTGTTTTCCATCATCAAAGAAGTCATTTACTATCTTCTTTCTCTTTAATCGTAAGTGTGGATCAAGCCCAGGGTTGTAAAATTTCAGCAATATTCCTCTAAGGCCAGTTATTACTTCCGTCTGTGATCCTGTTTGATTTTCTAAAAATGAGTCAGTTAGTTTCTTTAAAGCCTTGTAACAGCTTGGTGCATGTAAGCTGCACTCTTAGATTCACAGGCTAAGCAAGTCTGCACAATAGAAGACTTCCTTACAGCCTGAGTCTGCCAAGTCTCGCTCAATGCTGCATGGAGGAGTCATGTTACTGTTCAGCAAGGTCATACGGGCCTAAAATAATCCCTGATGTTTATCCTTCCCAGAGGGTAGTAAGCACTCCGCAAACACCGGCACAAGAAAACCTATTAAGAAAAAGAAAGACATTTCAGAATAAAACATCGCTGGTAGCTTTTGACGTCAGCGATCAATAGAAGAGCATGGGGAGCACCCATTAATAGTGTGTGATCTCAGAAATAATTTAAATTGAGTTGCTTTGCTAGGGCAAGGAGGCCACTTGATCATCTCTGTATTGCCAGGTTGTCCCCAAAGATTGCCGGGTATATTTTTAATAATGAATGGTGCACCTTGAGTTTGTACAGGAAAGGAAAAGCATGGTAAGGTGTTGCTATTCTTAGGCTTCCCCCCATGTATAGGGAGTGCTGGCTGACAGGCTAGTTCGACTGATATCTTAGAGGCTAGATAGCTGCCCCCCACACAGCAGTATCCGAGCACCTCACAATGGATAATGTGTTTGTCCTCACCATACCCCTGGGAAGTGCCACCAGCACACAGTAGCTTCCCCAGGTTCACATAAGAAGTCTGTGGCCAACCAAGAACTTGATCTGTTGCCTCCTATTCCCAAAGCCAGTCAGTTCCACTTGGTAGGTATGTCATTTTGCTGCTGACCCAGCCCTGTAGTGACTCTGCTGCACCGGGGAGAGCTTGTGGAGGAGAAGGAATCGATAGGAGAAAAAGGCTTACTGGAGAGTGCGAGATATGTCCCTAATGCTCCTCCTTCAGTGGGGAGACTTGGCAGGCAGAAACTTATCTCACACAGGTTCTTTATTTTCCCAAGGCTTTGCTCGCTATTTAGGGCGCGATAGCTCTTACTTTAGTCAGCCTTCATACTGGCAGATGCTATGTAAGCTTTCCACACAGCTCTGCAGTCCTGACCTGCAACAATCCAGCTATTCCAGTCCGGGGTCTGTCTTGAGCAGAGATTGCTATCTATGCCAGATTGCGTGGTGGTTTTCTGATGTGAACAGATGGGACTAGGGGGCAGGCTACATCTGCTCATAGAATTCTTCCGCCTTCGCAGTTGTTTTGAATGGATGAGAGTTTTTGGGGGATTATTGATTTGGGCTCAGATGCTCCTTTGCTGTAATGCTCATTGTGCTGGCGAGGGAACCCGCACTGAAAATCACAGAATCAGGCTGAGGAGGAAAAGACCTGTTAGTTCATCCAGCCCTTCTCCTTCCCAGTGAAGGACTGAACCCGGCAGGACCTTTGCATGTGCTTCATTTAATTTAGCTTAAAAGTTCCAGCCGCAGGAACTTCCCCTGAACCCCTGTTCCACACCCTAATACAATTCACCGGTAGCACATGTTTCCTGATATTCAGCCTAGCTCTCCCCTCTCTTCACTGCATGCGTGACACCCGCCTGCAGCAGCCTAAGGGCCAGATTTTTAAAAGGGCCCAGCACCCAAAATTGGGGCTGGATTTTCAAAAGAGCTCAGCTCCTGTTTGTTGTGGCACCTCAGACATGCCCAGATGGGGAGCAGGGGAGTGCTGAGAAACGTTGGAAAATAAGTTGCTTTCCTGCTTGCTTTTTGCACCCTTCAATATTTGCAGCTCGTTATCAGGCAGGCCCTCTCCCCCCAGTTGTTTCAGAGCCAAACTATGCAGAGTTTTCCTCATAAATCAATCACTCCTGCCCCTGAGCTGAGGCCTCTGTTGTGCCAAGAGGAAGTTGGGAGGGGGTGGAGGGAAGGTGGATCTCAGCCACTTTTCCACTCCCCTAATCCTGGGCCGGACAGGGACACAGAAACAGCCCCCAGCATCATTTAAAACCACCTCAGGGCTGCTCTGAGTGATGCTGCCTGCAGTCTGAGGGGCTGAGGATCTGGTGGAGTGCTATGTATTCCACCCCAGCACATTTCCCATAAGGAGGAGGGCTGAACGGGTGGTGTAGAACTGGTTACACTGGCCTTGTGCCACCTATGGAGGCCTGTGTCCCTATTCTCCTTTAGGGCAGCCAGAACCGGGGCCAAGGAGTGAGCCACCAGGGGGTTTTCGTTGCTCCTCTCAAAAGTCTCTTTGGTTCATCAGCATCTGTCTAGTCCAAAAGTTCCTAGCTCAGGCCACCCTATTCTAAGTGCGATCACACAGTATCGATACAGCCAGGAACTCATGCCTCCTAGCTCCATGACAGGGTGCCTTTGGAGGATGTGTCCCAGAACCAAGTCACATTGCAAACTCATGGTTAATTTGTGGCTCGCTATCACCCCTAGATCTCTGTCATCATTCGCCCTTCCCAGGTTTCCCCATCTCAGTGAGTGAATGTGTGTCAGGTGGTTATTCCCCATATGTAGCAGCATGCATTTTTCCTTGTTACATCTCAGGCTGTTATGGTTTCTGCCCATGTTTCTGTCCTCGCTAGGTCCCTTTGCATCTGTCCCTCATTTGCCATTTCTCTGTCTTAACGTTGATATGTGCATCACCCCCCCACGACTTGCTACATCGCCATCTAGTAGCCGTTGATTATGCTCTTCCAGCCAGTGTTCAGCCCATCTGGTAGTGTCCCTAGCCAAGCAAATCTGATTTCACTTCTCATTTAAGATTTTGTCCACTAATAATTTTGTAATTGTAACAAACAAACAAAAAAAGCAATCAGGTTTGTCTGGCAAAACTCATTGTTTTAAACCCATGCTGCCACTTATTCCTGGCTCCATTACCCTCCAGCTGCATCCGTATTTTTCTTTCTTAATATTAGCTCCATTATGTTACTCTGGAGAGTGATTGGAATTAAGAGATTATAATTACCAGGACAGCTCTTCAAGTCTTATTTAGAAATTGGTCCTAGAGCTGCTTTTCTTGAATCTTTGACTTGGGTTTAATTTACCTTGATGTTTAAGGATTGTCAGTCGGTAGTAAGTCCGTTACCTAATTCCTTTAATACTTTATGATGATGCACAGCAAGGCAAGAAGCACTGGGGTCTCGGAGGCTAATCAAGGACTGAGAGAAATAGACTCCTTCATTCTAATCATGACATGGAGATGGTCTCTCTGCATGGTCAAATCCTCTAAAATGGGAGGATTAATACTTATTGTCATGGGGACAATTTGAAAAGTCCTATTCATGTGCTAAAAATCCACCAGAACTCACATAAATAGGACTTGTTTAGCCCACTAGTGTTGGACCTATTTGGCTAACACTCCCTTGCAAAACTGTGTACCGTGTTGGCAACTAGCACAGCCCCAAGCATCTGGATTTTGCTTCTCTTTAGGCATGAACTTGGTACTAGAAAGACCTGAGTTTCACTGTTTAGTTTAAATGAGTCAGTTAAGCTGCTGTACCTCTCTAAGAATCATCTCATTAACCCTCCTCCAGATTTTCAGTCTGTGCTCTGTGCATGCAGTGTGCTCATTAGGGCAGGTGTGAATAACTTTTACATACCCACCCAAAACTACCTTCACTAATCCTGGTTACTCATTTCAGTAGATAGCTACTGCTACACAACAAAATACCCAGGGCAGGAAGGAAGGGAGAAGGGGCTCAAAATGTCCCTGCCTTTTTAATGGGAGCAAAATTATACACATTCGTCACGCAACTACAGTCAAACTCTAGCTGGCTCTAGTCAACTCTTGTTAAACGCTGGCTGGAGACGTCGGTTTTTACTGCTGTTCTCAAGCTTCCAAGAAAGGAAATGTGACTTTGCTAAATTAAATTTCATTCACAGTGCTGTTTTCTTCTGCATACCTGCCATGGCAGTGTTGTTTCTGAGATGGATAGTTGGCAGATTTATTTTAGACTGTGAATCATTTATTGCGAGTTCATGCATGTTAAAAATTGAATGTGCAATTTGTGTTTATGGCTTTTAAAACTTTTGGTATGGCTTGCAAAGTACACTTCCTAACTGGTGCCATCATTTGCAATTTTTGTCACAAGTCTCATGATACTTAGCGTTTTTTCTTCAATCCCTAGCTCCTGGAGTTATGTGATTATGAGAGACTCTCAATTTCCAATACGTTTTAGCTCTTGTGGTTGGTGAAGAACAGTTGAAAGCATGAACCTTGAAAGCACAAAATTCAGAAGGCAAATGTAAAGAACCTGACATGTAGCACCTCCCATGTTTCGGGCATCACTGGGCTCTTATGTTCTCTGGTGAAGAGCAGCTTCTAGTTGCCTTGCTGTTCTGCAACTTGCTCCCTTCCTGGTGACTTTGCATTTTAGAGGATCTGTATCTTGGTTTATGCCAGCAGAATAGATGTACAGTTCAAAACAGTGTGAATGGAGTATGCTTTGGAGAGCAGGAGGTATAGTGTGCGTGTTGTGACTAAAAGGTGCCCATGAGGATATTTTGGTGTTTGGGTTGTCTTCTTTGTAGACAGCACAGGAGTATGTGGTATGTTTCAAATAAATAAAGGGCACATTCCCTCCTTGAAAGAGCTAACCATCTGCACTGGCCCTGGTCTAGAAAGAGACAGCCATGGGCAATAGGCTTCCAGTTATAATTGGACCCATTTTCAGCAGTATTATATCCTCGTTGTGGGAAGAAATAATGTGAATCTCAAACCGAATTTCCTCAGAGTTTATTCGTCCCTCTAGTACAGGGAGAATGGTCCCTTAAATCCTCAGAGGCTAATAGTATCCACACAGCAGCGATGTGCCTCCTCACTAATTCCCAGTACAGTTCCCCTATGCTGACTCCTTTGGCCAGTTCCTCAGAATCCCCATCAGGGTGTCAGAGACGCAGCGTAACAAAGTGATTACAGCGTGTGCATTCTCTTGGTCAGGGAATGCCTGTGAGGTTGAATTTGGGGTGATGGGGGTTAGAAAGGGGCCATTTCTCTCAGCCCCTGCTTGATGCAACTGTCAAAGCCCAATCTCTGTGATACAACCTCAGAAAGGGCATGCTGCGCAGCAAGCTTCTGCTCCTTCCATCCACCCCACAGCCCAGATATGCCTGCTCTGGGTTCCCTGGACTTCCAGAAGTGGGGAGACAGTTAGGTGCATTTAAGGGGTAATAGGAGAAAAACAAACAAACAAAACCAAAAACCCTCCTTGAAGTTCGGCTTTAGAAAGTAGAGACCCTCCATTTCAGAAATCTCCAGGTAAATGAGTAGCTGTCCTGAGAGACAAGTAGCAGGATTTTATTGCTCCTTGGCTGCCATCTCACAAGTGCTGCTTCAGATCCAATTTGAAATCAACAAGCCATCCTCCTGCCTTTAGATTAGCCTCCTAGCGTCTTGGATTGATCCTGCCAGGTGCTGGGTGCCCTCACATCCCACTGAAGTCAATGGGAGATAAGGGCATTGAGCACCTTCTAAGAAGCGGTCTTCAGTGCAGGTCTTGGGTGCTCTTCTGCCTTCTTTTGTCTGTGTCTGTTAACAGCCCCTGGGCAGTGGGGCTACGACTTTGGCTTCAGCCCCGAGCCCCAGCAAGTCTAACGCCAGCCCTGTCTATTGCCAGTCCTGACCCACAGTTTCATAACTGCTGGTACAGACCATCTGCAAGGTGTGGGTTTAATCCTCTGAGTTTCTGAGCACTTCCTGGACAGTGCTGGGCCTCTGAACTCTAAATGGAAACTGAGGACAAGTCTACACTTAAAACTCTGCATTGGCGCAGTTGAATCAATGCAGCTGCACCGTTGTAGTGCTTTAATGAAGACACTCTATGCTGAAGAGCTCTCCCATTAGGTTAGTTGATCCACCTCCTTGAGAGGCTGTAGCTATGTCAACAGGAGAAGATCTCCCACCAACATAGCGCTGTCTACATTGGACGTTAGGTTGGTATAACTATGTTGCTTAGAGGTGTGGAATTGTCACACCCCTGAATGACATAGTTATTCCAATGTAGGTCTGTATTGTAGGCCAGACCTGAGGGTATGTCTACACTTAAAATGCTTCAGTAGCACAGTTGTAACGCTGGGGCTAGGGCCAGCTCCAGGCACCAGCTCAGCAAGCAGCTGCTTGGGGCGGCCAAGGGGAAGGGAAGGCAAGTCTGGCTCTTCGGTGGCAATTCGGTGGTGGGTCCCTTGGTCCCTCTCGGAGGGAAGGACCTGCTGCCAAATTGCCGAAGAAGAGGAAAGCGGTGCGGTGGAGCTGCCGCCAATTGCGATCGCTGCTTTTTTTTTTCCCTCTGCCTCTTGGGCTGGCAAAAATCCTGGAGCCGGCCCTGACTGGGGCTGTACCACTATCATGTTTCAGCTTAGACACCAACAGGAGGGGTTCTCCCATCGCTGTAGTTAATACACCTCCCCAAGAGGTGATAGCTAGGTTGATGGAAGAATTATCCCATTGACCTAGCACGGCCTACACTAGGGGTCAGCTCGTATAGCTATGTCCTCCAGGAGTGTGGACTATTCACATCTCCGAGGGAAGTAGCTATCCATATGTGAGCTCCTAGTGTTGACCACCCCCTGTGGCTCTCAGCAGATATTCTGCACCTTCCAGAATTGGGTCATCACTTTAAGACAGTGTATACTGCAGTTAGGTAGCATAGCGCACTGTGGATTATCTTAATTAGCTACGGTGGGACTCTTTGAGGTAACAAGGTCAGTTTAATTGGTTTCTACAGAATATGGGGTGCCCAGTGACCAAATGCAATGGTGACGTTTAAAAAAGAGAGCATTTACTAACTGTAGCCTCTTTCTTAGGGCAGTGTTTTTCAACTTCTGAGTTAAAATGAAAGTGACCAATGAGAGCAGAGGACCAAGAGGTAAGGGACCTGCTTCCTTTGCAGTCAGTTAGAGGTTTGCCATTGCCTTCAACGGGTGAAGAATCGAGCTCGAGGCACCGTGTCAACCGCTGGCAGATGGGGCTGTTCACTGTGATGCAAATATTTTTTCCAGAAAGCCTGGCATGTCTGTTATTTCTGCAGTGCATGCAAGAGTCTCCAGAAAGTTGGAGACTCCAGATGCCATTTGCCTGTTCCTAATAAACCACGCTTCAAAATTACCAGTAAACAAAGGACAGGTGGTCAGGTCTAGGACCCAAACTCTGTCCTCACTTACTTGATTGTAATGGGGTTGTGTGAGGGCCAGACTAGTCTCTGGTGTCAATTCATTACAGTCCAGGGATGAATAAATCCAAGTGAGTTTATTCCAATATGTTCCACCCTGCCCCCGCACCCTTGTACTGTTCTTTGTTTTTTTAACCTAGATTTTTATTGAAAAAGTTCCAATACACAATAAGCAGAAAGACACAAAACAGTGTGCTGAGGCCGGTGTGGTTCAATCCCTCTTCGCACTCTTTTGGGATGGACAAATATTATGTGCTGTGTCCTCTGTTCAGACCCTGATTGCTTAGCACAAAGCAGCTGGAAAGCAGAAGCTCTCCAGTGACAGAGGGGGACCCTGGGGTGATGTGGAGGAGCTTAAATGGCTCCTCGCCCTCACTTTTCCTCTTCCACATTGCGGGTGAGGGAAAGGGAGGCATGGCGAAGGCAGGAGGGACAGAGTGCACGTCCCCCTGCCTGACCTCGACCGATGCGGCAGTGCCTGTGGGCTCGGGGCCACTTTCCTCTCCTCTCCCCTCAGCTGCGCCAAGTGTAAGCTGGCCCTGTGAGTCCATGCAAAAAGTCAAGTTAAAACAAACGCCCTCTGAGTAAAAGTGCTGGCATCCGGGCACGTCGAGGAACAGATTATTAATGTGAGTTTGGATTATGTTTGGGATGCCAAGCTAGCGCGGCCATGCCTAAAGGCCTGATCCTATGTGGTGCTGAGCACCCTCGGCACACCATAATTAGACAGAGCTGACAGCCAGGCCTTGACTGCACACCTATGGGGGAGGTTCTCCTCTTGTTTACCCCAGTAGCTGCAAGGTCCCAGGGGCAATCCGGCCCAGGGTCAGTAATAGAACTCAGGCCTCCTTGCTCCCAGCGCATGGTGTAACCTCCAGGCGAGGCTCCTCCCTTCAGTGTGTTGCTGTGAATGGTCTGTTTTAGCTTTAAAATCTTTTGTCCATATATCACACCAGACAGCGCCTGTTAATCAAAGTTACATTCTCCAGAGTATCTCCCATCAGATTAATATCCCCAAATGGCCTGTTAACTGCCCTCAGCCCTTATAAATTTCTGACTGTGGCTATTATCTGGAGTGAATTCCCCCAGATGTTATTGCTAAAGGACATGAAGCTACTGCTTTTCTTCCTTTGCTGATGGTGTGATGCCCTGTGATCGTTATTTTGTCAAGCGTCTCTTCTCTCTCACCAGCACCAAGAGCTGTACCCTTTCCGCCCCATTGCGAGAGCCAGCTTTCTTCTGTTGGCTCACCTGACACTGCATTGTTTTCTTGATATAGCTTTGTTGTTTAGGGCTTATAGCAATATTTTCCCCTTTGTAGCTGATGGTTGACTATTTGCTAGTATAATTCTTGTATACCATTGTATTCTGGTCAGCTTTTATTTTGATACTCAAGAGGATAATTGTGCATAGGCTCATGAGTGCAGGTATCTGCTTTGCAGGCACAGGCACCTGTTGTGTAGTCAGCAATCCTTTCTACAATTGCTCGTTTTCTGCCAGCATTTAGGCCCACCCTTTGCAATGACTTACTGCGACACCAGATGCGTTCCTGAGTCTATAAACTAAAGAGCATTGTTGCCAGAACCTATGTGTTTTCTGCACCTGATTTCTGACTCCTCTCTGCCACGAGGAATACAATAACTGCCTGCGTGAACTTGTAAATGGGGATTTTGCAGGAATAATTTAGGCAGTTATTGTGGCAGGGTTGAAACCCTGTTTAAGAAAAATACTTAAGCACATGCTTAAATCCATCCTTATTCATCAGACTACTTAGGCATAGACGTTAAGCACGTGCTTAAATGCTTTGCTGAATCGTGATGGTTTGCTGAATCAGGGCCCCGACCCTTACTGAAAATTATTCTTTTGTCTCTGTTGACAGATTTTAATCACCGGTGTGAGAAGTATTTTCAAGTGTGTGATTATGGTTTGTTTTTCTTTTCCAAGGGATTCTGTCCCACCCCTCACCTTTCACTGGTTACCTGACAATTGCCAGCTATTTTATTAATTTTTTTCATAGTTCTCCTTGCATTTTAAATAACTGAGCCAAAGTTAAAGCTGATGGATTACACCCCCTTTTGCTTCTCATTGCTGATGGATCAGTTTCTGCCTAGAATAGAAATAATTAAATGATAAGAAAGGATCTTGTTTGCTTCTTGTTCCCTGGCATCATATATGGAAAAATATTGCCGTTGGTTGAACTGTCTATTAGAAATTAGCCTTTAAAAGAGAACAAACAGAAGGGAGTTGTGCAAGTGGGTCCTTTAGGGCTGGATCAAAACAAGGAAGGAGAAAGCAGATGATTGTGTTCATGTACTTGTGGATTCATTTATCAGTCTTTATGGGTACATGAAAAGAAAATTATGGCTACCTATAAAGGTCTAATTAGGGCACCCAGTGTCAATTCTCTGCAGCTAATCTGTTGCAGATCATAAAAACACAATAAAAGCATCATCGTGTGTTGCACATTAAATGGACTGGTTTCAGCTAATGAGGCCAAATTAAAAAAAGATCTAGCTGGAAAGCACACTCTTTCTAGGTATTAAATGCAGGATAACTCTTTAAAAAACCCCATGTGTTTACTGTGTAGCCCAATAATGACTAACATATGCTGTCTCCACATTATTGGTCAAATTCTGCCCTTTGAGAGCATTTGGCCAATTGCATTCATTTTTTGTTTGTTCACGGGACAGAGCTCATGCAGTTCTAAGTAAGTCCCACGGATGGGCGTTTACTTATGCAAGCAATCCCAATTGCACTACTCACTTGAGTAAGGGTTTTACACTCAGGCTTTTAGATAGGACAGCTGAGAATTCAGAAAACCTGCAAGTGACAAATCTTGGGCAAAACCTCAATTCTAGCAGAAAATAGACATTCAGAGAGAATTAGGTACTATTAATCAAACTCCTGATACCTCCAAACATGAAGACAGACCGAAAAATTATAGCCATTCAAAACACTACTGCAAAGATAGCTGGTCTCTTTGACTGTGTCACACACATTTGATGTCTCTTCCACTGTCTCCGTCATATCAGATATAAGATATTTGTCTTCACTTTCAAAGCCCTTCACAGCTTAGCTTTCATACACTATTGAGAAATAGCCTCCTGCCTCTGATCAGCCAGTGATGCCAGCTTCCACCTCCTACCTGTTATATTTTCAAACAAACACCTTTGTGCCTTCTCCCACACTGCACCTCATGATTAGGAGGAGCTTTCCACAGACATCCACAAAACTACCTTCTTATCCTCCCTCAAACTCTCCTTTGCCATGGTGCTTATGTAACACCAACAGACCCTGGCTGTTGGCAGGCAGGATTGAACCAGGGACCTCTGGAGCTTAGTACATGAGCCTTTACTGCATGAGCTGAAAGCCACCTTGCTGTTAGCTAAGGTTGTAGAGCAAACTCATTTAACTCTCTCTCTCTCAGTGGTCTCAGTCAGGACCAGCTCTAGTTTTTTTGCCGCCCCAAGCACGGCAGTCAGGTAGCCTTTGGCAGCACGCCTGTGGGAGGTCATCGGTCCCGCGGCTTCAGCAGCTTGCCTGTAGGAGGTCCGGCAGTCACACGGCTTTGGCGTACCTGCCGCCGAATTGCCGCCGAATCCACAGGACTGGCAGACCTCCCATAATCAAGCTGCCAAAGGCTGCCTGACTGCTGCCCTCGCAGGGACCACTTGTGTGCCCCCCGTAGCTTACTGCCCTAGGCACGCAATTGGAGCGCTGGTGCCGCCGCTGGTCTCAGTGCCACTAGGTGGGAGAGAACACCACACCCAGGAGGTGTGTGGGTTACACTTACACAAAACTTGATGCCAGTTAGACAGCTGGTATACTCAGTCCAGTGTCTGTCATGCTGACCAGTACTGTCTCACTGCATCATTGTGCGCCTCTATCTGCCTGTCCGCTCTTGTCTTATACTTAGATTGCAAACTGTTGGGGTCATGGACCATGTTTGTGTCCTGTTGGTACGGCACCTAGCACCTGACTGGAGATCCAAGGTGATACTGCAGTACAAATAATACAGAAGGAGAGGCAGGAACTTTATACCTTCAAGGGCGACATTGGGTATTCCGCCTTCTTGCAAATCACTGGCCAGTTCCACTTTAAGAGTGGTCATTTTCTGGGTTGGGAGTATTTTCAGGAGATGAATGAATCCTGGTCCTGTGCCCCCTCTGCTGCAGCCTGCAGGAAGCACTTTTCAGAACCTTAACTCCACTCCTGTAGTCCCTGCTTTCTTGGCTGGTGTGGAGGGGGCAAAAATAAATCTGCCTCAGCCAAACGACTTTGGGTGTACTGCAGGCCAGCCACACCTCCCTCCATGCCAAAGGTACTGTGGAGACTGGTATGATACACAAATAGAAGTAAACAGAGATAAAAGGTAGAATTTCGTACATAAATGATATTGTTAATGAGATTGGATCCTTTTCTGGATATACAGGAAGTGTTCTTGGTAACCCTATTTGTATCCATGTCTTAATGATCCCTTCTAGCAGGCAGTTCCAGACTCTGTGTGTCATGCAAATGCTGACTCAGAATATTTTTAGGTCCAAATGATCAGGCCAGTTGGTTGGTGGAGGAGGGGAGCCATCTGAAGACCTGGCATTCTTTAACATTAAGTTGACTGCCTTTAGCAGAACCATTCTGATGTATTAGTTGCTGGAGAAAAATGTTATGGTGCAGAGAATCATAGGACTGGAAGGGACGTCGAGAGGTCATCTAGTCCAGTCCTCTGCACTCATGGCAGGACTAGGTATTATCTAGACCAACCCCCACAGATGTTTGTCTAAACTGCTCTTAAAAAATCTCCAATGATGGAGATTCCACAACCTCCTTAGACAATTTATTCCAGTGTTTGACCACCCTGACAGTTAGGAAGTTTTTCCTAATGTCCAACTAAACCACCCTTGCTGCAATTTAAGCCCATTGCTTCTTGTCCTATCCTCAGAGGTTAAAGAGAACAGTTTTTCTCCCTCCTCCTTGTAACAACCTTTTATGTACTTGAAGTGTGCAGAGGAAACTTGTTTTTAAACTTTAAAAACTATATATTTTTGGTGTGAAAATATTAAAGTTGCAAGAGTTCACAATATAGACTAATGTGCTATACAATATCATTTTATTGTAGCTGCTTTTTCAGCTGCTAAAGCATACGCAGAGGAAAAGGCTGCACAGCGAATTGCGGAGTGAATTTTTGTATCTCATTTATAAGCCCTTGCAAACAGAGGTGTATATCAGGGAAATACTGATGTGCTGGAATGGCTCTAGCAAAAATCCCAGCAAGCGACTTTCATAGTTCTGTGTTTACGTTGTTAGCAGAGGGCTATCCTGTATTTCAGATACAATACCTGTGAAGTGCTCTGCAGCAGCCTGAGTCTGCTCTTGCTTACGCTGGGTTTACACCTGTGTAAGTCCATTGACTTCAGTGGAGTTGCTCTTGATTTGAATGGGTGGGAGAGGAGAAACTGGCTGTCACTGGGCATGAACTGGTAGGCCATGGAGTGAGAAGAGAGTTTTCTCTTCCCTTATTCCTCTGTCTAGGGGCTGGGCCCAATCATACCCTTTGAACTCAGAGGGTTCATATGAAGTCATATGAGAGTCTAGCGCCACAGCCAGCACTAGACTTCTCTCAGGGGTGGAGAGGGATGGGGCTATGTTTCCACTCTCCTCCCCCTGTGCCATCCACAGAGATGGGAGGGAACCTGGCCAAAGAGCAGTGAAGCCGCCATTATGCCTGCCCGAAGAGCAACGTTTCTAGGAGCCCCGGCTGAGCGAGTGCAGCTCCATACTGCTCCATACCATGCGCTGTAGCTTACAACTAGACTTGAGCCCTTCGGTTGGGATTTTCAAAGGAGCTGATGGGGGTTAGGCACCCAAATACCACTGGCATTTATTGAGAGTTGGGTACCTGTGCAAATCCCAGTCTCAGTGCTCAAGAGGACTGATTCCACAGCCTGAAACAAACCCTGAGCGCTTACAAAGCACGGTATGTCTTCAAAGCCCTGGACCAGCATTAGTCCTTTTAATGTTAAACACTTAATGGAAATAGGCTGTAGGAGGACGATCGCACAGCTGATGTGCCCCCTTGTATCAGGCACTCTGATATGAAAGCTGCTCTGTCTTTAGCTGAGTATACTCAGACACGCTCCTACATATCTCCCCATTGGGCATCTCAGTGAATTTTTTTGGTTGTGGGAACCAAATATGAAAGTGACCTCCTTTGGCTGGGAGTTGCCAGGGACATGTTTGCCTTGGCTGAATTATGCAGCTATATCTGTAAATTTCCTTTCTTTTGTCAGCTTGTGTCACAACCTTCATGTTATTTAAACAAGTGGGAGGGGCAGTTTGTGTCCAACAGTCATTCTTAGGCATTTTTTACTCTCATCTTATCAATTATTTACAGAAATAAAGCATTTCAAAGTAAGGCCAATCCTCCCTGGATATTCGAATCCTCTGGCACCATCCCACAGATGAAGTAAATATTTCCATACCTTGTTGATCCAGTGCATCCCAGTTCCCCTGCGTCTACATGCTCCTTATGTACATCCCAGGAAAGCATTGCTCAATATGTAGAGGATGCTTTCCAGCCTGGATGTCAGGGCATATCCTTCCCCTGTAACTGCGTAGGCATCCTTGGAAGCAGAGGCATTGCATACCAGGGGCGGGATTCTGTGGGGCAATGCGTGGGGCTCTGGTCCATGAGCAGTGGCCCCCTCCATGGCAGGTGGTGGGTAGCCCTGAGCAGGTTGAGGAATGGCCAGGGCATCTCCAACTGCAGTCTCGGGCATGGTGGGGCTTAGCATGATGTCACAGAGTTACACCACAGCCATTCTGCAGGCTTCAGCTAAGATTCCTCCCCCATTTCCTTAGGCATCTGTCCACTCCCAGCCTGGCTTTTCAGGCCAGGTGCTGCTCAGAGAGTTTGTTAAAACAACATTAAACGACTCCAAATTCTTTCTTGCAAATAGGTATTTTACCATCCTTCTTTCAGCAGATCTTTATCCTTCCTTGGATCCTGCTCCAATTGAAGTCAATGCAGGTGGAGGCGGGGTTTGCGTTTGATTTCAACAGGAGCAGTATCTGACCCAGTCCAGTGGAGGCCTTTAACAATGAGAATGGCAGGCACAAAAATACAGAAGCCATTCAGCTGTCTTAAAGGAGCCATTGAAAACTTTCACATGCACTCTCCCACTTTCAGAACTGAAAAATATTTGGGGGCTTACCCAGTCCCACAAGGATCTGATGTGCAAAAAGCCAGCAGGCTTTTAATCCGTGCTGAGTAACAGCTAGGTTTGTACCAAATGCTCCTTTGCTCTTGCACACAGTTTGTTGTCATCTTCACCAAGCCCCTTCCATAAAGTCAGGTTTTATTGTCTCACACTCATGATTACACCATTTGTGGACAATTATTCACAGGGAAAATATTTCTCCTGTTTTCCCATCTAATTTCTATACATGCCAAATCTCCTCACCCTTTCCAATAAGTCTAAATACCCATGAAGAGTCCATAACTAACATTTTTGTCCATTTAATCTGCTAAAGAATACATTGGAATGAGCAGACCCCCTCTGACTGCCTTGTCTAACCCAGTCTATTATGCATAGTGCATTATTCTAAAGTAATATAGGATCTAATTGTCTCCTGGCATCAGTCCCTTGAAGTCAATGAAGTTACATCAGTGGCAGATTTCACCTATATTGGTTGACTATCTTTTGTGTAAAAACGAATGTGAATTTGCGTATGCAGCATGACCAACTCCTTGCAATATTTGGTGTGTGTTGTAAAGCCCTAGCCTCTGAAAGCGTGTGATTAGGTGAGAATCTCAGCTTTATTTGTATTTTTTTCTATATGTTTCTAGTCCCCATGGTTACAGAGAAATGTTTGAAAACATAAGCAAATGCACTCAGAAGTTCAGAAACAAGAATGGGTGCTGGAACTAGGGGTGCTGCCGCACCCCCTGGCTTGAAGTGGTTTCCATCATATATTGGGTTTGATTCAATGGCTTTAAGCACTCCCGTGATACAAATTGTTCCAGCCCCTGGAAACCAGAAGGAAATAAGTATTGGATTCTTTTTATTATTATTTTAAGCCAATCTCATGATTTTTGAAGTCAGTCATGGTTTCAGAGGGCCCAGCTTATGACTTTTAAAAGCGTGAGGTTGGGAGTACTGCATTTTAATTAATTTTATGGCTTATTTTAAAACTTCAGTGTTATAAACGAGGGACCTTAGGACATCTGCCAGACATTTGAAATAAACGGTTACTTCCTGATAAAAACCTGCTGTCATTCCAGAATATAGTGAATTTATGACTGAAGCAAGATACGAGACAGATCCATGGTGTGTGCGTGTGAGGTTTTGAATCTAGCCCCTGTGGTAGGAAACTTTATGTGCAGTTTCCTCTTCTTTAATAGTTTTTTAGAATAAGAGTAAAGTGTGTTTGTGCCATTTGGGACCAAATCTTTCTCATGGCAGTAATCTCATGTGAAGGGTCCAGTACTAGTTATGGGCCTCATCCACAGGTTGCTGTTGAATCAGGCTCGAAGGTCTAATCTTTCTACACGGTCCACTAATATGGATGCTACAGTTCCTGAGTGTCACAGGACATGGGCAGTCTGACCTAGTGGTTGGAGCAGGGGTCAGACTTAGTGGTCAGAGCCAAACTCAAGAACCAAGCAAGAATCAGATCCAGTGCAGCAGCCAGTTACTTAGATGGTATGGTTGGGCCAATAAGTGGGGCCGGTCAGTATCCCCAGTCAGGATCCTCATAGGCTGTGCCTCGGGGAAGGTCAGAGATCTGCTAGCCCCTCACTTCCAGTAGTCCTGGGTGGGCTGCCTAATGGCAGGATGTGGGGGCTGCGTGTGAGGGCTGCTGGGGAAGCCATAGGTCCTTACATCATGCCTGATGTTCAGAGGTACTGAGCACTCATAGCCCTCCCTTGACATCAGCTGGAGGTGTTCTGTGCTCAGCACAGGAAGAAGACCCAAAAAAGCAGTCCCCCAAAATTACAAGACAATTTGCAAAATTAGGTCTAAATGAGCAGATATGCAAGTGAGAGTTAGCTTATGAAATTCAAAGTTTACTTATGGCTTTTAGAACAAGTGGTTTGCTGGGCAAGGAAAGCAGGTACAGCAAACACCTGGCAGCAGATGATGTACAGATGATGTACAGATGATGTAGGCCTGTAGGCGTAAGGACAATGCAGATAATGCCTCCAGGGGGTGCTGGAGCATGGTCAGCAGCCACCAAACAGCTGGGTATGGCCCCCATCTCCCAGTGTCACCAACAGTGGTGGGTCCAGTGGGTATGAAAATCGAATCAGCAGGCTTGTCAGAGAAGCTCTGCACTCAAATATTATTATTTGTTTGTATTGTGGTAGCAGCCAGTAGGTTCTGTACAAGCAGAACAAAGAGCTCCAAAGAGCTAATAGTCTGTTTAGAATTAGGCTTACATGAAAGCACTTTAAAGGTAGCATAGTGAACTTTGCAAAACAAACTACTCGTTAATTGAGGTAAACACTGTGCAGACTACAGCTCACAACATACTGACTTAGCAGCATCTCTGGGTAATTGATTTCCCTCCAGTTTTCTAGGCAGAACATCCTCAGCTCTGCTTGCTTTTAGGAGAAAAAGCCAAAAGAGCTCCCGAGGGACTGATAGAATTGTCCTTGTCCAGGGATAGTGACATGGGAAGAGCTGGGGACGCTGCCTGCTGAGGCTGGCCCAAGGAACAGATCTTGATACCATAAAATAAGCAAGGAACGATAAAGGGCAATAAACATACGGAATAAAGTACCAGGAAAGGCTATTGAAGCAAAGAGTATGCGGGAGTACAACAAAACCTAGATTTGTTTGTGGAAGAGAGAATTGATGAGTGTGGCAAAAAAGCAGGAAGTTGGGATTAAGATAAATCAGAAAAAAAGGGGAAGGCATGTTGGACCGGATGACTTTTCCCTTGTTTCTGAAATATCTTGCCTCCTAAGCAGGGCAGAGGGACAAGAGTCACGAGGAGAAGGAGTTTGAAAGAGGGACAAGGGGCAGGAGTGACGTGGAGAAAAGAGAAAGGAGACAAGAACCTCAGTTCTCAAGTGCCCCCCAACCTCTGTACATTGCAGGAGTCAAAGAAGGAAAAGATGGCAAGGTTGACTGTGTATGCTGCGGCTAGCTAGTAGTTATTTTGGCCCCTTCTTCATGTTAGAGCACCCCCAGGGCTATTCTGGTAGGAAGAGCTGGAGCCCAGTTGCACTCTGGAACTCCTCCACAGTCTTTAGCCCTATCCGTGTTCCCAAGTTTCATGCCATTTTGTTGGCTCTGCAGCAGGTGAGCACATCTGGCTTACCAGGAGGATTCCCAGTTGGCCCATTTTGCCAGCTGTATGGTCCCTTTGTCTAAGGCCATCAGGAAGCCAGAAGGGGAAGAACCGAGGGATTCTGAAGGCCCCAGACTGGGGTGAGAACAACAACAGTAGGAAAAAAGAGAAGAGCTGGAGCTTGGAAGATGGGAGACAACCAGGAAAGCGCAGCATCTGTGAGGAATATTTTCTCTTTTGTAACATGCTGCTGTCCACATTTGCTCCAAAATATAATATGAAATACAGGAAATCTGCAAACTATGTTATAAACACCTCTCAAAGTCCGGGTTATATACACATCTAAATGGCTAAGATTACACTCTTCTGGGTTATTATTGTTTCACCAGAACTTTGAGCTGTATTTATAACTTTCTAAGCTGGAATATTGCAGGACCCATTCCTTGTTTTAGAGCGGTTACAGGCATTGTAGCCTGGAGGAGTGATCATAGCACGAACAGTCAGGAGGTCTGGAATCCTGCCACTGATTCACTGTGTGGCCTTGGGGAAGTCACATCACCTCTGTGCCTCGGTTCCCCCCCATAATAAAGATGTGGAACTAGTCATACCCACAAGAATATGAGGATCAGTTAATGTGAATACTGTAAAAAACAAATAAAGAACCTAGCACACTTTTGGTGCTAAACAGATAATGGTGCTACTAATTATAATAATAGCTAGCTACATAATAATTAGTGCAGGGGAATGGAAGCTGCTGGTTGAGTCCCACCAGTTATTCTCAGGACATTTTGAAGGGAATGGCAGTAGGGACCATGCCTACTTGTATATTAATGCCTAGCACAACAGCGGCCAGGGCTTAAATTCTCAGAGTGTTTCCCAGGGCCTCAGGGCTTCCATCCCACAGGAGACACCAGGGTTTGGGGCTTCTGCCCGTGGGAGATGCCAGGGCTCAGGGCTTTAGCTCCTGAGAGGTGCTAGGGCTCGGGGCTTCTGCCTTGTGAGTTTGAAAATATTTACCGGAGTGCTGCTCCAGACAGCTCCAGCTGACTTTAAGCCCTGACAGTGGCCTATCCTGACTGGGATCTCTGGCTGCTACTGCGATACAGAAAGAGAAGAAACAGCCTGGAAGGGAGCTGTCGGCCACAGACAAACAAACAAAACCACAGTTCTTTCACAACATAATCTTAAACATTAGAAACTGTACTTCCGTAAGTTTTGTTAACACTGAAATTCTCCTGGTTTTTAATGTCATGAGACCCGCTCAATAAACACATCTAAGGGTATGTCTACACGGCAACAGAACACCTGTGGCAAGCCTGTGTCGGCTGACTCAGGCTCATGGGGCTCTGGGCGCGGGGCTATAAAATGGCAGTGCAGATGTTCAGGTTTAGGCTGGAGCCCAGGCTTTAGGACCTTGCAAGGGGGAAAAGGTCCTAGACCCCAGGAGTCTATACTGCAGTTTTATAGCCCCATACAGGCCTGCCAGTGGTGTCTTTCTGCCATGTAGACATACCCTAAGGTACCTATGTGTCCTCCCCACCATTCCCAAAGTATCCAAGCACCTCACAGCCTTTAATGCTTGTATCCTCACAACATCCCCTGGGATGATGAAGTGAGGCCCAGGGTCATGCAGGAAGTATGTAGCAGAGTGGGAATATGAACCCAGATCTCTCAGATTGTAGACTGATGCCCTAATCACTGGAATGTTCTTCCTTTATAGCACTGCTTCATTATTTTCCTGATATCTCCTTTATGTAAACACCAAGCAAACAGAAACAAGCTCCTCACTAATTTGCTGTCCAGGTGATCATTTTACTGGAGTCATGATATGTAGTAGTGTCATATTTTGAAAGTTTCTTATCTCTAGTGAACAAAGTGTTTTGCAAGGTTAATTACCACAAATGGCTCTGATAAGTAAAAATTTATGGCTTATTTTGACAAATTTTTTCATGAATGAAAATCAAGTTCATAACTTTAAGAGTTGCTCACAAGTGGTAGGAGTACAAAAGGCTTTTCTCTTTTTTAGCACATTCCTCTCCTCAACCTGTACAAATCTGTGAGCCAGGAGATTATGATATCTTGGCAGAAGGATTTTTATGTTGAAATTATGCACTGTGCTAAAGCCCTCCCCCACCCAACGCACTCTCTGTGCACTCCATAGCATGAGGAAACTGCTGATATCAACTGGACAACAAATGATAATTCTGATAACACTTCACACTTGAAGTGTTGCCAGTTTTCAGTTTTTTATCATGTCACTTGATAGTTGACATTTTTCTTCGTAGGTGTTGACTCCATGGGTGCTGTGGAGCTCAAGCACCCAGCACCCACCAGCCACAACTTTTGGGCGGGGCTTCCGATCAGCTGTTGGGCAGGGCTGCTGATCAGCTATTGGGCAGCTGGCGGGAGGTACTTGAAGAGCAGCGAGTGGGCGGGTTGTCTCGGGGAGGGGGGCGGAGTAGTAGTAGGAAGAAGTGGAATGAGGGCGAGGCCTCAGGGTGGGAGGAGGCAGGGTGAGGGCAGAGTCTTGGGGGAGGGGGCAGAGTAGGGGCGGGGCCTCAAGGCGGAGCGGAGATGGAGCACCCACTGCGAAAAATAATTCAGTACCTGTTCCCAGCGTGTTGTGGTTATTATAATTTGTATTACCATAGCACCTACGAGCTGTAGTCATGGACCAGGAACCTACTGTACTAGGCAGCGTACAAAATTTAAAAACACATTTCTAGCCCTCATGGTTGCGGAGAAAACCTTGAAAACAGGAAAGACTCCAACCCAGAAAATGAATATAAATAAAAACCCTACATTTGTTTTTGTCGTTTTTTGGTGTTTTTTTTTAATAGCTCATGATTTTTAAGCCAATCTCATGGTTTGTTTGGTTGTTGTTTTTTGACCACTTGGGGGTTGGAATGTGGCACTGCTGCAGAACCTTGTAATCAGTGATCTTGAAGTGCTTTCTAAACATTAATTTTTTAAAGTTTCACACCATCACTTTTGCAGTGATAAAGGATAAAGTGAGCCTATTTACAGATGGGGGCAGAGAGACGGTTACGCCAAAGTTTTTCATACCTGGATAACTAAAGTTAGGATCCTAAGTCTATATTTTAGGCCTGTAAATTTAATATGGATTTAGGGGTCTAATTGTAAGCCAGATTCATCCTTCTGATCCACTCAAACAATTCCTTTGTTCTTGTGTCTGCGGGTCAAAGGCCCATCTAGTTCACTATGCTACCTCTGAGAGTGGCCATCACCAAATGCTTCAGAAGTAGGTGCAAGACACCTCACAGTAGGCAGATTTGGTTATCTCCCTTTTTGCCTCCCCCAAATATGTCAGCACCGGAACACACAGGAGGCAGTTTGGGCATAGCCTATTCAGGGGTTGGGGCCTTTCAAAGTCTATGCCAGCCACCTCGCCTCAGGCTCCCGTTGGAGTGCTCACTGCTTCCAGAGCTACTGCACAGCAGGTACAGAGATGATGAAGCCAGCATTGCACCTGGTATGGCGAACCAACCCTCTGGCACCAGGGGTATTTCCCAGAAGTTTTATGCCCACAGTAGCCTAGCTTTTATAGAGGGGGAACAGCAAAATGTTGAATCAGACTCCCCTCCCACAAGTTTTGAAAACACTGGCCTAAGTCAAACACTGACCAATCCCAGGAGTCTTGCCTCCTGATCCCCTGTGCTACATATTAGCATATATGGCTGTCATGGCTCTGCAAAAATATGAACATTTGCACAAAGAGGAGCAGAAGAGATAGATTGGCCAAATTCTGATGTCCCTTACAGTGTGAATCCAGAAGATTGAACTCCACTGATTCTCCTGGAGTTACACTGGGCCAAACCTGCTGTCAGTGAGATCAGAACAGGACTCAGTGCCATCCAGGCCGTTACTCTGGTTTTACACTAATGTCACAGAGTGCTGAATATGGCCAAATAGCCTGACAGGGCTGTATCTTTTTTTCAAGGAGCTGCTGTGGAATCAATTTTTGTAACAGTGGAATATGGCAAGGCCCTGTTAGTATTTCAGCTCCGATCCTCAGGGCTCTGATTTAAAAGTAATTTTGCCAACAGTTTCATGACTATCTGAGCAGAAAGTCTGGTTTGCTTGTAAATGAGACTTTGTAGAAACATGGTAAGAGGCAGAGATACCATGAACCTGTAAATGTTTCCAGATGGGGGGATTTCTGGTGAAGTTTTTACTCTTGCATCTAAATGAAGCATTATTAGCATTTTAAAAGATTGCAAAGATTTGAAAATTAGGATGAAGTTAGGATCAGTTCCCACAGCTTCACTTTGAATGAAGCAGCTTCACAATAGGATGGGGGAGGAAACACCATCTTATTAAAATATATACCTTAGTTTATTCCCAGAAGCATAGAGCAGAAAAAGAGAGAGCGCGTGTGCATGCCCAACATCTGACAGTAATAGGAACAAGTCAGGGGAACATCTTGAAAGGAACTGGGCTTGTCTTAGGAAATTAAAGACACATGAGTAGCCATTAAGAAGCCTGAGAAAGAAAAGGGGCTGGGGTTCTCGGGTAAAGCAATCCTGCAGGAGTGGTTTACCAGAGCTAGGAGCAGTAGCATGCATGACTTTAATCTGGTGTTGGACATTATTGGTTCTAAGTAGGCTGGAAGAAATGAAGACCAAACAAGGTGTTCCAGTTCTAGAATCGCTGTCTTTGATGGTTTAGGAAAGTAACTTGATTTCAACAAATGGGTCCCAGGGACAGGAACTTAGTCCATAAATATCACCGATCCACATCATTTAAAGAAAAAACAAAAACCTCACTTTACGCAATTTTTTTTGCAGGGTTAATATTCTTTGACATAAGAGGCCTGCAGCTGAGTCAGCAGAGAGATTGATTTCTCTCTCCCTTTAAGAGAGAGAAAGAAGGTCCCTTTGGGTCAGGATTAACGGCTTGGAAGGGGCCTAATGGGAAAGTTCATCTCACAGCCACCAGTGCTATCCAGTACTATGCCCATGGATAACAACAGGATGTGGGTTTTGAGCACTGTCAGCTCCTCCATGATGTATTTCTTTTTAATTTTCTTCTTTGAAAATACACCAGCAAAGAACATTCTTTATTATCATAACAAAAGCTCTGCTTGACTGACTTTTAGACATTCCTAATTGTTTTAAATCTGTCAGGAGCACTTTCAGTTTACATTTCTGCAACCACTCAAGAGATTGCTGTAAAGAAAACAAACAAAAATGGACTGGGTGGCTCAGAAGGTGGGTAATGGGTTAGTGTTTTCTCCTTTAGCTCAGTGCTTCAGATCACTGACCAGAACTGGACTTGTCTACCTGTTGTTTAATGGACTTTCTAAAATGAACTGGTTGGTACCATTCAGTTCTCAGGGGACAAGTGTTAATTCTGGTAGTGGTTTCTGTGATGTTGACATTAGTTGGCAAACTTGTTTACAAGTTAAATAACTGAATGTACATAATAATCAGCAGATAAAAATTAGGTCTCATTGCAGTAGGGCACACCTACCCTCCTAAAACTGGAAAAGGATGTACATAAGATGTTAAGGGGAAGACTTGTGTGTTTCTCTCCACATTGCCCTCAATTCTAATCGACAAACTGTGATGCTCTGTTGGGTTTCACTTCCATCTCCAACAGTTACATACCCCAGCTCCATCAAACTGACTCTGCAATGCAAACCTTAACAATGACCCCAGCAACAGTCTGGTGGAATAGCTTCCCAAGTGCATGGCACACATACATTCAAATATCCTGACCTGTTGACAGGATTGATATAAAAGCTTATGATATCAGCAGCTTTATACCATCATAACTAAGTCAACACTATGAAGTTGTACTGTTTTTTCTAAGTCAACATAGAGCAGTACACAAGCTGCATGGAGGGCACCCAGGTCTCCCTGTGCCATGGAAATATCTGTGGGGAGAATTTGGGGGCACAGAAACCATGGCAGGGTAACCATGGGATATCTCCAGAATCTCTTCCTCTGTATGTGTTGCCTCCCACCAAACAGAAAACATTCTGTTATTCGTATTTGTTTCACAGCGGTGCCGCTCACAGGTGCCATCTTTCTGAATTGCTGGGAAAGGAGGGGTGTGTTCGACCACTGGTCCACCCCAGGCCCTGCCCCCCACTCCACCCCTTCCCCCAAGCCCCACCCTTGCCCCACCTCTTCCCGCCCCTGCCCAGTTCTGCCCCTTCCCCCGAGCACACCCCACTTTGCTCCTCCCCAGTGCCTCCTGCACGCCGCTAAACAGCTGATTGTGGAGGCCAAGGGAAGGGGCAGGAGCTGACATGGGGGGCTGATAGATGGTGCTAAGCACCCACTATATTTTTTCTGTGGGTGCTCCAGCCCTGGAGCTAGACACACATCAAGAGACAGGCTGCCGCACTCTGAAGCATTGCCGCCTAACTAGACAAAGGATGGGGAGAAAGGGCTAAAACATACAAACAGAAGATCAGGGACTGAATCGCAGCAAGCGTAAGGGCCTGACTCAATGAATATTGAAGGCTTTCCAGTGGCTTTAGAGCAAGTCCATCAGGATTCCTTAAGCTCACACAGGCAGCAGATGGAAGAGATGGGAGCTGAATGCGGTTCTTCTGAATCACAGCTTAGGGCTTTAACCACAAGACTATGTAGCTCCATGGAATCTGTGCTGCCCAGGCTTTTTCCAGATGCCTCTGCCCCAGCTGTCTCTATTTCTGAGGCTGGTGTGGAGGGGAACCATAGGAGAGGCAATGAAGGCTTTGCCCATGTAAACAAAAATAAAGCCACATGAGCTAGCTATCTGTGCATTTAAATAACAGTCATCACCCTGGTATCTGCTGAACCAATGTCAGCTCACAATAATAAAAAATTCTGAAGAGACACACAATTTTTTTTCAGAGACCCACCCACTCAAGTCATACCCTCAGGAAAAGCCTGAGTAAGTAGTTAGTCCTTGTGACATGCCCTGACAGTCAGCAAAATCTGGCTCTGTCAGAATCAGGAGCACCATGGGCATCCAAGTTGAGAGCTTTCATTGAGAAGAGAGGAAGGAGGGACCAGTGGTTGGGGCACTGGCTTGGAAAGCAGAAGATGTGGCCTAAGTTCACTGCCCTGCCACGGACCCCTGTGTGACCTGGGTCAAGTTACCTAGGCCTCATCTCTGCTGGCAGCAGCGTGTAGGGTCCGTGTAACTACACACCACAGTGAAAAGCAGGCTGTGTCCACACTGCAGCGTGTAGCTATACCTGGCACTGAGAGGCTCTAGCAGAGGGAAACAGCAGGAGTCTACACAACTAAAAATAGCACTGTAGACATGGGAGGCACCGCTCTGGTGTATAGGAGCCCGTGCGGAATACACAACCCATAGTTCTCGTGTGTCTGTACTCTGCTTGTGAAAGCAGTGCCCCACTGGCTACACTGCTGCGTATACCTGTGCTAGCTGGATATGCAGCATCTGTCCTCTACACACTGCTATCAGTGTAGGGCCTACCCTGAGTCAGTCTGGGCCTCAGTTCCCCAACTGTAAAATGGGGATAAAACCCCTACCTCAGAGGGATGTTGTGAGGATTAAAGACTGTGAGATGCTCAGATATTACAATCGCGGGGGCCATATAAGTACCTTAGATAAACACACTTTGTGCCCAGGGGAGCAACTTTAAAGGACTGTCATCAAGTGCTCTGGTTTACCTGCATAATCAGAGTGAAACACACAGAGAGACCAGGGCCTGATCCTCCCCTGTCTTGCCTAGGTCACTGACCTTATGCAAAGTGAGTGTCAAATGCTACTGTTTGGATTGGGCCGTGTTTTGCGCCCACCCTGTACGGGCCTAAATGGTTCTGCAAGGTGCCAGCTGCGGAAGAACCAGGCCTCTAGTTTCCACCAGAAGTGTGGGACACAGGAGATGAGCTCACTTGGAACATAGTGGAAGCTGCCACGGTAACCAAAAGGCGATGGGAAATTCTGAAAAACTGTTTATTCAGAAGCAATTTCTGTGTACGTGTAATATTTTCTGAATTTCTTACCCTTCCCTGCTCACTACTCAGAGCACTTCCATGGAAAAGAGGGCCAGGTCCCTTGCTGGAGATGTATCGCAGCTGAGGAGCTGGCCTGGGGGTCTTTGTTTCTTTTGCGATCTTCTGCTTTTGATCTCCCCTCTCCCTTCCTCCTCCCAAAGTCCTTCATGCCTCCTTGTGATGACATAATTTCTACTGCAATTTTGTGTGATTCCAGAGGTGGAACAACATGACTTTAGATGGAACAGGAGCAGATCGAATCTATCACCTCGTCAGTGATAAAGAATGAGTGAAGAAAAATGCAAAATATAAATATTTGTCTCTATTATTTGGGTGCCTTCTTCTCTATATTACAGCTGTGCACACTGGGATTAACTTCACTGAACTCATAGCAGTTATACCAGGGAAAGGAAAATCAGCCCTTTCAGCTTTCCAATTGACCATCTGCACAGTGGAATTTCTAATACTTCACAGGTTGTGAAATTTAACCATTTAGTGTTTGTAAGACAATGACATCTTGGGATGTCAGCATTGTTTAAAAAAAAAAAACTTGACAAATTACGATTTCTATGATCTCTTGATTTCAGTAAAACTCTGCATTTTCTTAGAACTCTTCCACTTCCTGGTTGTCTTCGGGGAAGAATTCAAATTTCTGTTAAAATGATAAAGAGTTTTTTTAAAGTTCAAGCAAATGCTTGCTTTGTAATACTCGGCAAATAAGTGTTCTTTGGCAACAGTGCTTGCAGCAGTAATTGTGCCCCAGCAAGTAGTTAATTAGTTTAGGCTACTGGGCTGTGGGTCACTACTGAGGAAATTAGATGTTTTGAAGTTGCAATATATACAGCATGTAGGTACAGGTAGAAGGCATTGTATTCCTATGTCCATGAATCTCTGCAACAACCCCAAAGACAATCCTAGGCTTCCAGTCCATGGGTTTTTTCTGTTTTGTGCTAGTCATTAATCTCAGAAATGCATACAGAATTGATTTCGTTTTCATGGCATTGTTTTCAAATGACTCTTCTGTTTTCTTCGGCTCATTTTGGCAGCCTCTGTAGCTTTGGAGCTGTATAGAATCTAACAGATTCATCTGTGTAGCCGTCTTTTAGTGTCTTCTGTATTTCAGGGGGGAGACATGTTACTGGGGTTAAAGTAACAGTGAAAGCTTTGGAACCCCAAATGGTTCTCTTTGGCTGTGCACATCAGCCTCGCATGCCGGGGGGGGCGGGAGGGGGAAATAAATTCAGCAGCATTCCTTTCACACTCCTACTCGCCTCTGAGGTTCTTCCACTTCCTTCCTATGGTTTTTTTTAGAAGCTAGTGTGTTTTTCTCACGTCCGGCAACAAAGGATGTTTTGTGCTGCTGCTGAGGTTGTTGAGTTGTCTTTTTTTTTTTTAACTTGAGTTTGTAGCTAACACGTTTGAAAGGGGGGCTCTTGTTTGCGTGGGAGCCCTGAAGCTTTTCACTCTATAGCACCTTGAGACAGATGAAATGCAAGGAACTGTTTGCTTTTTTTGCCTTCCACTAGTTTACATTTGTATTTTCCTGAAACGGTCTCATTTTCATGTACCACTTGCATTCTCGCAAACTGAAACACAGGGCCAAATTCAGCCCTCATTTCTGCCAGTGGAAGTCTGCAGGGACTCCACTGTTCTTAGTCACACTTGGATTTACATGTGTGAAATTGAGGGCAGAACTGGGCCTGTGAACTTTTTAGTGCTTTGTTAGTTTTTGGCACAAAAACCTAGAAAAAGTTGATACATTTAACATATACCACATCTTAGAAAACCAATTTCCATTTTACCCATGCTGTGGTCCTAATTTACCACTGCTACTCCAATTATATGCTCTGTAATCTCATTTACTCAAGTTTATTTCCACTGATTTCAAACTGGAGTAATGCTGTGATAGATCAAGCCTTTTATTTTGAATATATTTTTAAACGTTATTGTGTCCCTCCACCATAGCTGTATCACTGCCACCATAATACATTAATTGTGGTCACATATGTTGGCATTACATGTTTCAGGGAGAGAAACGCCAAAGGGAAACCGGGGGGCACAACCAGCCACAATGTCAGGGAACCTGGATATTGGATACTTTGGTATTGAGTGTTTCCAATTGATTATTTGTGGACCATTAGACAAGGTGAGGCCAAAATACCCCTAGACAGCCTGGAACTGTATCATAAATCTCAGACAGCACTAACATATCTTTAAGTCTGTTTGTGGATCCTTAGATAGAGAGCAGGAGTTATAGCTTGGGTCTGATTTTGATCTCTCCCATACCGGTTTTACACAGGTGTGGCTCCACTGAGTTACTCCTAATTTACCGCAGTACAGATGAGATCAGAACTGGGCACAGCATGCTGTCAGATCTTTCCTTTTACCCTATGCATATAATTTGTTTGCAGGAATATGTTATTGGGGATACACCCTGCCAACTCACATACGAGCTGCGCTCAGATTACGTGTTGCAGATTTCAGAGCAATACATATAATTGCAACTTTTTAATATTATCAGTAATATCCAGTAGCTAGCATGGGCTGTTACCAAGGGTGTTTTGACCAGGGTGGATAAAAAAAAAAAATTAGACTATTTGAAATTTAAATTAAGTAAACCAAATTTAAAATTAATTTGAAATTAGGACAACCTCTGTGGCCCGAATTTACTATAATCTATTAAAATCATTTACATTAAATAAAAATATTATTGAACAGGATACATTTGCTGCTGAAGTTTTAAAGAAAGTCAAAGCATTGAACTGGTGGAAGTCATTGCCTGAAGACCCTGGCACCAGAGTTTGTTGAAATGCTAAGCCAGCTTTTGACAAGAGCCTCTTCTCCATTTCAGTTTTTCAACTAATTCAATTCCATTACTAGTTCATTCAAAGTTAAAAAGCTGATTGGGAGTTGAAAAGGCAGGGAAGTTTGTTTTCCTCTTCCCAGCTATGAACAAAACTAGGTGGGAGAGGATAAAATCTACTACTTCTAAAGGACCAGAAACAATCAGTTCAATTCACTAACTGCAGATGAAACTTCCTTTGTTTATTAAATCAGTTCACTTAAAATGCAAGACATGTTTTGATAGACTTTTTTCTTGTGTATCCAGCTCATTTAAGGTAGTTTTATTTAACTAGTAAAAAACCACAAATACTGTTTTTGCACATTTTTAATTGAATTTCAATTTCCATTTGAATAGAGCTTGACACAAATCCCAAGTAAAACAAATCAATCAGAAGAAATGCATCATTTTCCATTTTCTAGCATAATCAAAGATATGTGAAAATTAGGAATCTGAGTAAAATGTATGTTAATATATATAATTGATTAAATAAATGTATATAGATCTAGGGCATTGTCCTGGTTAGCAAAAAGAAGTACCAAATTTACTGTAAAGACTGTTTGGAAATCAATCAATGTAATGGCTACCAGCCAATGAGAACCAAACTTTTCTTTAAAGAAGATTAAAACTGATGATTTATATCAAGGTTTCCTCCTTGTTGATTTAAACCATTATAATTGGTGATTTAAAATCAAGCCACCCTGGCCTTGACCAGGAAAAATGGTCAAGGCAGCCAGTAACTTATTTATTTTAACGAGTTGCTGGGTTCAGACCATTTCCACGCAGGCTCCGCAGAAGGGAGAGGCAAGTTCTCCCATAAGAACAACAAACAGTAGTGTAGCTAGCGGGGTTCAGTGGAAGCAGCCGCTTCCCCTCAGGGCAGCAGGAGCGGAAGCGGCGCCTGCTGGCCGGCACTGCCAGCAGCATGGCCGGAGGAGCTGTGGGGCGGCCGGCCAGCGTGGAAGCAGCGCCTGCCGGCTGGCGCTGCCAACAGCACAGCCGGACTCCAGAGGAGCTGTGGGACGGCAGCAGCAGGCCAGCGCGGAAGTGGTGCCTGCCGGCTGGCTCTGGCAGCAGGACAGCTGGAGGAGCCATGCAGGGGCAGCAGACGCGGCCGGAGGAGCGAGGGGGCTGGCTCCTCAGCTCAGGGCTCGGCGGGCAAGTGCTCCCCGCCCCCTGCTAATGCGGAAGGTGGGGGGAGGCAAAAGGGCCCCTGTGCCTTTAAGGCCGCCTGGCTGGCGAGCCCTGCGTGGAGCGTGCCCAGTGCTGGGAGCAGACTGGGGACAGGCAGCAGTGCAGGACGGAAGGTGAGCGGGGCGAAGGGGGGTCCGGTCGAGGGGCTTGGCCAGAGGAGGAGCCAAGGGGGCGCGGCCAGAGGAGGAGCCAAGGGAGGGCACCTTTTTTATGTTCGCTCTCCCTACACTGTAAACCTGGCTACACCACTGACAACAAATATATTTATATAGAATGGCATGGTTTACTGTAGTGCAAAGAACTGTGGCATGTGCCCCCAGAAACCTTACCTCTACACATACGGGAGTAGAGCTCCAGAGGGGGTGTTCCACCAGCCCTTAGAGAACTCAGCTGTTATTCTGTAGGGTGGCTGCTTTCCCTCATGATAGACTAACTCAAGGGTTCTCAAACTGGGGGTCAGGACCCCTCAGGAGGTTGTGAGGTTATTATATGGGGGATCACAAGCTGTCAGCCTCCACCCCAAACCCCACTTTGCATCCAGCATTTATAATGATGTTAAATATATTAAAAAGTTTTTAATTTATAAAGGAGGGGGTCACACTCAGAGGCTTGCTATGTGAAAGGGGTAACCAGTACAGAAGTTTGAGAACCACTGGGCTAACTCAAGGGAAGTAACTCGGCGGTAGATCACTAAATTTAACTGTGGACATACATCTTCTGTCAGGCTTAATGTGCTAGCTAAATCCAACCTGAACTTATCCTTTTCCATAGTGCAGATACAGGGTAATGTCTTTAGCTTGATTTTAACTGATCAAAAGGTTGTGCTCTAGCCCAAGTATCTCAGGCTACGTCTGTACTGTAGTGGAAGGTAACTGCCTGTCCTCTCAAAGCAGTCAGGGTGCTGGTGTTTAGGGAGTAGTCAAGATTTCTGCTATTGAAATCGTATTGAGTCTAGTACGATTTCAGTTCTGTTCCGTAATATTTCCAAGACATTATGGCTATTACGTGGGGCCCAGTATGAGGTAATAAAAACAACAGTACTTTGCAGCTTCAGAGCACCTTCCATCCAGGATCACCAAGGTGCTTTGCAAACTGTAATGAACCACCCTTTGAGGTAGGGAAGTGTTGTTATCCTAATTTTACAGGCGGCGAACTCAGAACAGGGAAGTTGTGTAACCCTCCCAGAGTCACACTGTGGCAGACCCAGGCATTTCAGACAGCCCAGTGCCCTAGTGGGCTCAGCTAGACAATGCTTTTCTCATCAGATGGCACTTTTACTCAGTGAGCCAGTACAGCTCCAACCCCAGAAGATTCCTGCTCCAGACTGTGAGGTTCACAATCAGTTATAAGTGACAGTTCTCTAGAAATTGAGAGTGAGGGAAGGGTGGAGTTTGCAGACATTGAGTCACAGAAGTCAGTAAGATGTCAAGAAGTTATGGGCACACTGAAATCCCAGGGAGAGGGCCACTCTGGGAAGTTAGCCCAGCTCACACCCTTCTAGAGTATATTTTTAATCCTAGTTTATTGTCACAGTAGATTGTGATGGGCTGTTCTCTCAGTGAGCTGGTCTCAGGGTAAAGGGATCTTTAGACCTATGGCGGGAGTCGGGGTGGCTCTAGACATTTCACCGCCCCAAGCAGGGTGGCATGCCATGGGGGGTGCTCTGCCAGTCGCCAGGAGGGTGGCAGGCGGCTCCAGTGGACCTCCCGCAGGCATGTCTGCGGAGGGTCCGCTGGTCCTGTGGATTTGGTGGACCACCGGAGCCGCGGGACAGCAGACCCTCCACAGGCATGCCTGCGGGAGGTCCACCGGAGCCGCCTGCTGCCCTCCCAGCAACTGACAGAGCGTCCCCCGCGGCATGCCACCCCAAGCACGCGCTTGGTGTGCTGGGGTCTGAAGCTGTCCCTGGCGGGAGTTCTACTGTCTTGCTGCAGATTCTTGTGGCATTTGTGAGGACATACACATGGGTAATAATTACTCATCAGATATTTAGCAGCCATTTCACATTTTAAAAAAGCAAAAGCAATTACATCTAGCAGAGTGGTGTCCATAGTGCTACTTATAAGGTCTGGTTAAGGTCATATTTGACACTACCATGTGACTCAACCCACACAACGTCTCCCAAAACACCTTGTTTCAACTCAGAACGCAGCAAGCCTGATTCTCCTGTCACTTATGCTGGTGAGAATGAGGAGTAACCTGACTAAAATCAATGGAGCATCACAGATGTAAAGCTACTGAACAAGCAGCAGCTCATCTGACCTGAACTGCAGCCACTACAGGTTTGAGGCCATCCAGCTAGGTCAAAAGATTTAAAATAATAGTTCTAAATAAATAAATAAAAGCTAAGAGTCTTTGGCCTCCCAAAGTCCTGCTGCTTTGCCAATGAAGATCAAACCCAAACTAACCCAGAATTTGAGTGTGCTTGAGCTAAACCTACGTGGCTTTAATTTTCTCTTCATCAGTGGTTGTGTGCACGGAGTCTTCTGGCCTGGACAGTGAGAGTCAAGCCCTGGTTTCCTGTATAGTGGTGCAAAACACTAACCACAAGGTTGCTAGGCTGGCCCCAAGATCCCATGCTTTTGTTTTATTCACCTCTCTCCCCCCCTAGTTGTACCTAGCCCATACATGCAAAGAAACTCTTGTTCCAGCCTTCTGAATTACAATATTCTCTGGCAACAAACTGTCAGTTATAGAAACATTATTGTGAAGTACATTTAAATGTGGTATCTTGTCACCTTTCTGTGGTAGCCCATACAAGAATACAGATGTAGCAAATCTTAATGGATATCCAGGCCCACATTAAAGAACTTTGGGGCCTTGTGCATTATGAAAGTTGTCCCCCCTTCCTTAAACTAGACAGAGCATGTGATATACAAGAGCATGTGATATACAAGACAGCTATCACCCTAGGCAAAACTTCAGCCTGCCACTCCCCACTCCCCTGCTGCCCTCCTAGAAGAGAGGGTCTCAACTTTCTGGGGGAGCACGAAAAGTCTTCTGATGGTTCAGTGGTTATGGTTGAAGTGAGGCAGGTCAAGCACTAGGTTGCAGTGCCTCTCACTCAGATTTGTCCCAGATACCCCTCTGTCATGATGGAAGGGCAGCTGGACCAAATCTGAGCAAGAGATGTTGTGACCTGGTACATGGGGTTGCAGCATCACTCAGCCTTTGTGTTGCTTTCCCCAGTGGTCAAAGGCCCCCCACCATAGGCACTGAGTTTTATTTTTCCACAGTGATGTTCCACCCTGGCTCTGCCCCAAGAACTCGCCCCCACTCCACCCCTTCCCCTGAGGCCCTACCCCCGCTCTGCCCCTTCTCTGAGACTCCACACTCACTCTGTCTTTTCCCACCCCAGCTCCAACCCCTCCCCTGAGGTCCCCACTCACCCACCGCTTGCTGCTCTCCACCCTCACCCAGCCACCAAACAGCTGATCAGCTGTGCCGCCAAGCAGCTGTGGATGCTGAACACCCACTATTTTTTTCGTGGGTGCCTCAGCCCTGGAGTACCCACAGAGTCCGTGCCTTGGCCCCCACTGAAATAAGGACCCCGTGCAGGTACACCAAGTGCACACAGTTAATCTGGGCCTGTGGACACTCAGAAAGGAGTCAGAAAATTAGCTATTTAAGCTATACAGATATTACATATCACCAAATGCCTCTTCATTCTGCAGATCCCAAAGTGCTTCACCAGCTCTGGCTGACATTCTGGGCAGGTGCCATTCCAGGACCCACCTTTGTGCCATCTAGATGTTGTACCATGTCAAGGTCTGAATCAGCCCTCAACATTAATTAGATCAGCCCTAGGGGTGTGTTAATGTTCAGCTGCCTATTGCATATCCTTTGCATGGAGGCTTATGAGGGGTCCAGTGTAGGCCTATGTTATATCTACACTGAGGGAAATTCTGCCACAGCCCCGTATGGTACAACTGTAGTCTGTGCACATGGTCTGTTAGCAGGCAGGATCAAACCGGGGACCTCTGGAGCTTAGTGCATGAGCCTCTACTGCAGAGATCGGCAACCTTTGGTGCATGGCTCACCAGGGTCAGTTTGTTTATCTGCCGCATCCACAGGTGTGGCCGATCGCAGCTCCCACTGGTCGCGGTTCGCTGCTCTAGGGCAATGGGTGCGGCGGGAAGTGGCGCGGGCCGAGGGATGTGCTGGCTACCGCTTCCTGCCGCCTCCATTGGCCTGGAGTGGCGAACCGCGACCAGTGGGAGCTGCAATCGGGCGAACCTGCAGATGCAGCAAGTAAACAAACCGGCCCGGCCCAGCCCTGGTGAGCCACGTGCCAAAGGTTGCCGATCCCTGCTCTACTACATAAACTAAAAGCCAATTACCTGTTAGCTAAGGCTGTAGAGCAGACTCATTAATCGCTCTCTCTTTAAGTGGTCTTGGTGCCACTAGATGGGACAGGACACCACACCCAGAAGATGTGTGGGTTACACACAGACTAAAGCAGGAGAAGAGAATCTGTCCCTCTGTATCTGCATGTAGATGCATATATCATAAACATGAAGCACCACAGTGAAATGCAGCTGGCTGGAGAATTTCAGCAGAAACATTTAAAAAAACAAAATGAAAACAGAAGTGAGCTCCCCGCCAACTTTCTCACCAGCTCCATATGAGTCTGGTAAACTGATTCAGTCCCCTCTTCTAACAGGATGTACTGTGGCACCATAGGGGTAAGTGGTTTCCATCATATACGGGGTTTACAGTTTGATTCAATTACTCTCAGCACCTCCACTATACAAATTGTTCCAGCACCTCTGTGTGGGACTGTTACAAGGTCAGCCATCTCCTGAGCACCTCCCCACACACCCACCATGGTGAGAGGCCACTCTGCAGCACCCTGCCTCTATTTCCCCTTCTTCAGGGCCCGTTAATAATTCAGTCCAAAAGTAGCTAATTTTTCCCCTCCTGAGGTCACATTTATTCAGTTTTTACAGTGACCCTCCAGGCCCAACCCCCTACTCCCTAGCTTTCTCCCCTTGGGTAGGGGATTCTAAGCCTTTCTGATGAGAGCTGGGTCCCAGTTCACCAGTCACTCCCAGGCTTTACCTGGCTGCAGCTCAGCTTCCAGGCTCATGGCTTCCAGACTCCTCCAGTATTAGAATCATCCTGCATGATCCTTTCCTCACTCCCTGCCACAACTTTCCCCCTGTATTGCTGCCTCCCGCTGGTCTTTATAGGGCAATCACCTGGTTCATCATCTCCAGGTGAGTCTCCTTAGTAATCAGGGCTGGTGATCCAGGTCTTCCAGCCCTGAGCAGCAGCCACCCTGCTACAGGCATCTTTTAAAGTCCATCTCTTAATGTCCTGGTTGCCCTACTCCCACCAAACACCCTTGCCCTTGATTTGTAAGGTCTCATCTAACAGACCCCTCCCGCTAGTATTTCTCTTTGCCTGCGATTCCTGTGCTGTATGTCACATTGCCGAGAAAGGCAGTACGGTCTAGTGGATTGAGCGTGAGTGCGGGAGCACAGCATTCCTGGTATCTTATTGCCAGTCTTGCCACTGACTTACTCTGGGCAATTCATGTGAGCCCCGTTATATCTCAGTTTTTCCATTTGTAAAATGGGAATAATAATATTTGCCTGCCTACCTCACAGGGCTGCTATGGAGATTAATTCATTCAGATTTGAAGAATAGTTTGGAAATATTAAGGGCCAGATTCTCATTGAAAATAAATCTCCTTTACACTGCCAGGGCAGTATTAGTGTCAATGAGATTCTGTCCCTTTGCACCAAATCTAATTACTGTACTTTAGCGTGTGGTTCTTGGGAACCTGGCTGTTCCAGATCAGACCACTTAATTATCTCCCTCTAGTCCCCTTACTGAGCACACACTTATATTTAGTTTCCCTGATTGTTAAATGCCAGAAACTAATTTCATTTTAAATTATCTTTGATATCACACATTTTATAAAAGGCTACAAAGCTCCCACGCTTCAGAATAGCAACTTGACATCCAGTTCCCATCTGTCTCCTGTTAAAAAAACAACCCAGATAATCTAAGGGTACCTGTTGAGCGGGATATGAAAAATTAACGAGATCATACTGTGTAGACCACCAACCAGACCCAGTCAATATTCATCCCACTGCTACAGATCTTACTCAGTGTGAAGTTTAAGGAAAGAGAAGCTAAAAATGAGGAGATAGAATTAATGTACAAAGGGAATGCCGATCTAATGAAACTCCACTTCTAGATAAATCCCATATTGTCTCAGTGCATTGCCATGTGCAAACAGCAATTCGATTTACAGTGACTCTCTGGTTATAGGGTCAAACCTCAGGCCAAGGAACCTGGGAGAGACATGCATGGGGTGGCTTGGATGACTCATCCTTGCCCTATGCTGCTCCACTGAGGTTACTCGAAGTCCTGAACTGAAGTAGACCTTTGCAATCCTAATAGCCACCCAGTGGGGGTGGTAGGATTGGAGGATGCCCACTGACCAGTCTGATGTAGACTCATAAAGCTGTAGGGCTGGAAGGGACCTTGAGAAGTCATCTAGTCTAGACCCCATCTCCATTCACCCTGGCTCTGCGTTGCCCTGGCATCGTGCATCCCTTGCATGATGATAGCACTGCAGTTCTGCCTCTTGGGCGGTGGGGAAGCCTCCGCAGCTGAAGAGGTGGGGGCTGGATTTGACCCAGTTTGAAGCTCTATGGGGAAAAAAAGACAGGAGCCCCGCCCCAGTCCTTCTCATAACAATCTCTAGAGCCCATTTTCCTGTTTACATGGTATCGGATAGTCATTACTGCCTCTCTTATTAACAAACAGCTTGGTTTCAGTGAGCTGAACAGGCAACGGTGATCTTTGAGTGAAGTTCCCCACACGTAATTCACTAACAGAAAAACAAAGACTTCCCACCCCTGCTTTTCACTTTGAACCCCAGTATACTCAAAGAGATGGACTGAGTTTGCTGGGGTGAACAGCAGGTCTCTAGGGAAGGTCTCTAGGGTTGCCAATTTTGGGTGGACGTATTTCTGGAAATTTAATCACAGGACATAATCTTTAATTAAAGATAAATCTTTAATTTCTGGAGACTCCAGGCCAATCCTGGAGGGTTGGCAACCATAAAGGTCTCAGAGAGGGCAGGCTGCTCCTTGGCTGAAAGCTGAGGCTGTTTGTCTGCAGAACGAATGGGAGGGTTTTCAGATGCACAGCGAGTTCTTTATGTTAGGAGGATCACACGCAATTTTTGTCCTTGCAGAATTCCACTCTGTGTAATTATCCTTTTGATCACGTTCAACATGAAAAGAGAAGCAACTGTGTGTAAATCATGGCCTTGTTCCACAGTGAATTAACAGTTTGGACAGGGTACGGAGGCAGGGAGAACTGCCGGGCAGAGAGACCGGTCCATGACGAGTTCCTCATTTTCAAATGTGTAAATATTTCAGGAAACCGTGCTGCTGTCAGGACAAGCGGGACCGTCCTGGAACTGCTTTCGTGGTCGTTAGCAAAGTGGAAGTCCCATGTAGTGTTTGCTTTAGGCCTAGGCAGCTGCACTTCAAAGGCCTCTTACTGCACTCACCCCAGAGCACCACCCCTGATTTCCTAACCACAGTCTCCTCTGATTTGGGGCCTGGTTCTTCTCTCCTTTCGCTTTTGTTAAGGTGCACTGCTCTAACTTCATGGGATGGACGCCACCGAGAGGGTGAGAGAATAAAGCCCTTTGGTTTCAGTGAGACACAGAAGAAATTGAAATGCTTTATTCCCACGACCCCACCCTTCCTCTTTGGAAAGATGCACTTCAGCTCCATCTCCCACTTCTTACTCTATTTGAGGGAAGTGGGTCTTTCCAAAAAGGAAGGGTGGGGATAAAGTGCGTCTGTAAATAGTGGGAACGTGGAGGTGGGGGACCTGATCATGGGAACGGAAGAAGGTGACACCCCCCCACAGTCTCATTGGTAGGGCTTGAAAACCTGAGAGTCGACCCTGAGTCTTACTTTGGGAAAACAGCTGCACCAAACTAGTGGGTTTTGCCTTAGTTGGATTAAGGAAAGGTTTTTCTTCCCTTCAGCTTTTTCCTCCATCAAATACAGGCCTGAACCAAAGCCCCAAATTTGAACACCCAAAACGCTAGAAAAGTTTGGGTCTGGCTCAGAACTTTGAACCTGGCCCCTCTCCTTATGGTGTGCTGAACCAATCCCCCAGATCTGGAACTCTTCTGCCTTGAGCTGAGGAAATATTCAGAGCCGGCTCTCACAGGAGCTCTTGAAAATACATTGCAAATTGCATTTTAAAAGGAGTAAGAGGCAGGTTCTTGCCTGCAGCCCTTACTTCTTTTTAGGTTGCAACTGCCTGATCTCAAGTTTCCTGGCCTTGGTGCAAGTTAGAGCCGCAAAGGAGAAACTCCAACTAATGGCACTGTCCTCAGGTCCCCCAGGGCCTGCCTGCCATGAGGTACCTCCAGTGTACCCCCTTCCTCCCCTTATGCTGTGGGCTAGGGTGGTATCTGGTGCAGACAGTAGCTGTGCTGGCAGAGTTCCCTTAAACACAAAGAATTTTCTACCGGCCATCTCTTAAATCCACTTGGAGCAGTGGACTAGAGAGTACAACTGGAGATTCCCTCAAGGTTTTAGGAATATTTGCTATTTGTGGGTCTCGCAGATCTTACAAAGACTGTCTAAGGCAATTTGAGAGGCAAAGGAGACTGTTGCCCTCTAGGGCCTGTCCTGAACCTGCCACAACTTATATACAGTTAAACACATGCTAGGTCTTTACAGAATCAGGGCCTTACTGCCTGATCCTGGTCCCACTGAAGCCAATGACAAATTTCCATTGATGTCACTGGGAGCAGAGTTGAGCCCTAAATCTAAGTGCATGTACACCAGCATCAACAGCAAAAGCCTTCTGTGATAACGCTAACGGAGAGGTCAGTAATATTTTCTGCCATCTAGTTTGCTGTAAGATTGTACATACATACAGCTACATGCGAGATGAAAAGTCTCCGTGCAATTCCAGCTGAATGCCCAATCAAACAAGTTTGATTAAGCTAGAGTTCAAGTTGTGAAGAAAAACAAAATTACTGGAGAACAGCAAAAACTTAAAGGGCCTGATTCACCACGGAGCTATTCCAGTTTTACACCAGTGTAACTCCGTTTGCTTCACTGGGGTTACACTGGCCAAAAAGAGTAGATCAATGCTGAATGAGGCGTGAAGTGAGCTACTCTTTAAAAGAGCAATTGCACTTCAAAAAACACCCCACACATTGGAAAGCCGGTTTCTACTGTCATGTTAGCTTTCAGACACTCGCAAGAAGTGTCCCCTACACCTCACTCCTTTTGAGACATGATGTGACACAAAAGCATTAAGAAATTGCCACTCCAGCAAATTGACTACTTTTTTCAAACACCCAAATCTCAGAATCAGCTGTGCCAATTAATGTCAAATTTTGGCAAGTGATTCTTCTTGACCTTGCTCCCTCATGCCTTTTTCTAAGCCTTTTAAAAAGAGGTTCGAACATCCGGTGTACATTGTGAATGACGCTGTAACCCTAACTATTGCAAGGCTGCAGTTTCTCCTTAACATAGCCTTCTTCTCCTCCAGCCCTAAACCTTCCCAGTGTTGTGGTTGTCTCTCTTGGGATTGTCTGTCGAACCCATCACGGTATTATTTAGTCACTGTTATGCTCTGTTAAACAGCTCCATGATTCAGCCCAGAGCTGACTACAGTTTGATGGTGGATGAAGTAATACCACTATATATTTTGTATAGTGGGTCACTAAGCTGGAAAAGCGGTTAGGGATCCCTTAGGTACAAGTCACTTCACAGTGCTGTGCCTCGGTTCCCCCATCTGTAAAATGGGGGTAATGATACTGACTTCCTTAGTAAAGTGCTTTGAGATCTCCTGAAGAAAAGTGCTATATAAGAGCTGGGCATTATATTAATTTGTTAATAATTATTATTATGTACCAGTTCTTTAAAAAAAATTTTAATTGAAAGAATGTATTTGACATTTCACTGGAATGATGTAATTTTGTTAGATGCCTGGGAGGAAATATGGAACCACCTGAAAGTGCAAAACATGTAGATAGAAAAAGTTTTGATTCCACCTTTGCTAGAAAATGGCGCACGCAACATTTAAGGACAGGAAGGGGCGAGATCAGACAGCTGAGGTCCATCAGTTGCATAAAAAATAAATAGCATAGGCCAGGAAATCGTGAGATTAGTGAAAGAGGCTTAAGTGCATTATAATTCCATTAAATGGAATATATATACACTTCTACCCCGATAGAATGTGAATTCAGATATAATGCGGTACAGCAGCACTCCGGAGGAGCGAGACTGCGTACTCCAGTGGATCAAAGCAAGTTCAATATAATACAGTTTCCCCTATAACGTGGTAAGATTTTTTGGCTCCCGAGGACAGCGTTATGTCGGGGTAGAGGTGTATATATAAAGGATGTGCTCAGCTTTTCTCACAGACTGAACATCTGGGCCTTCTGATTTGGGCTCAACTGCACTGCGCCACTCGAGGGCTGATGACAGAAGACCGGTGACACTTCTGCTAGCTTGGCCCAGCAGCCGTTTCACAGTCCTGAGGGGCTCAACTTTGAGCAACACTTCCTGCTTCCCTCTGTGGCCTTCTGTGCTGGATTTATGTTTGGCTAGCGTGGGCCTCCTCCAGCAGGAAGTGGCTGCCATTTAAGGCGTGCAAGTGATTCTTGGCACGGCTGCCAGTGAAACAGCCCAAACAGTTGTTCCTGATTGGCCAAAAGGCGAAGGGCCGTTTAAGCTTGTGAATGTGTAAGCAGTTTAAAAAATGTATTCTTTTGTCAGTCTGAGATTTCCCAGAATTTAGAAGCGGAAAGAAAGAGAAGGGTACAAGGAAGCTATTAAAGATATATAAAATAAACTTGAACTGGGAAAGCCTGTTTCATTGAGAAACTGCCTGCTGTATTCAAGGGAAGTATTGGTGAATGCTTATTATTTTAATAAAGACGTTTTCTGTCGTGAACAGGAGAAGCAGATGTTTAAAAGACGGACAGGAAGTGGCTGTGACAAATGAAAGGATTTTTGATTGAATTCATGAGCTGTGCTTCCTGCCAGTAATTCATTCAACTCTAGGCTACATAAAACACACAGTGTTATGGTTTAATCAGCTCATTTTTTAACATGAAGCCAGAACATATAATTCTTGGTGTTACAGGTAAAAAAAATCATTAGTATTGTCAGCTGGTGTTTGAGCTCATGATTCATTTTTTTATTTAATCAGATAGTCTGTCCGTGAGCAAACACCAGAGAACTTCCTAGAGCAATGTTTTGGGAGTTTGTTTAAGAAGGTGTAGAAAGGACTTAGCACTTTCTGAGCTTGGCAAATGGAAACATGCTGTTTAAAGGTGCAACATGACTCTCGGAATTCAACTGCTATTAAAGTCAGTGAAAGACTTAAAAACCAAACTGGCACAAGGATTTTTTTTCTCAGCACGATTCTGCTGAAAAGGAGTTTTTGCGTGTGTCTGATAATTAGGGTGTTTTCTGCCTCTATTCCTTTCTCCTTAATGAATTCTGTTTGTTTACTGCCTCAAGGAAAGCTTGTCACTAGAAATTTCCTTTCGAATTTTCAGCTTGAGGATTTCACAACAGCAGAACCATTGCAACATAGTGATAAACAAGCCTACGAAAGAGTCTCTGGGGAACTGAAGCTTTGCTTTTTCACAATTGAGTTAAGTAAATAGTTATAGAATGTGTCAGGAGATGGAGAACGTGGGCCATCCATAGAAGTATTATGAAAAGTTGATTTTGGAACAGTTATTACATTGAACAGCCTACGCTGCTTCTTCTGCATAATGGGTCAGGTCTTTGGATCTCGCTCACAGCTCAGTCGGGGTGACAAAAAGTTCACTCACACAGTCCTGGGGTTACTGGGTGCAGGGCCGGTCCCCAAGCATAAGACAGAGCAGACTGGTGCCTGGAAACAACCACAGGGGATTAGGGCAGCATTTAGGCAACCCAACTCCATCCCCTTTCCTCTGGCCATACCTGGACACCAGCAGAAGGGAGTGCAGTGATGAAGAAGCTTCTATACCAGATCTGCACCTCCAGAGGGGCATTACAATGGTTTGATCTTCCTGGGGCCAGATTAACTGGCTCTGTGGTCAAAAGGCACCGGTGCTGAGGTACTAAGCAACTGCACTATAGCAGAGGAACTGGCCCAACGACATTTGTGGAAAACAACAGCAATGCATGAGCTTTCGACAGCCACCTGTTTCTTTTTTGCCGCTGGATTCTATTGGAGAGCTTGGCTGTGTAATCTAGTGGCTAGGATGGAAGTCTGCTGTATTGGTCTTGCAAAGTGCTGAGGGCCCTGCAATTTACCTGTGAATTGAGAGTGCTGAGCATCTCCTAGGAGATATTTAGCACCTTGTAGGATCAAGCCTTAGGAGTAAGGACTCTGCCACTGAGTCACTGTGTAAACTGGTGAACTTCTCTTTGCTTCTGTTTAGCTATCCTAAAGGGTATATCAATAAATCCTGCATCATAGAGGCATTTAGGGGCTTAATAAATTGATGCTTCCAAAGCGCTTGGAGATCCTCCCCTGAAAGGCACTTAGTTAGGTGTGAGGCATTATTTTTGCTATTAGGGAACATACCAGTTCTCCATGAGAATCAGGCGCCTCCCTCATATAGGGGGCACACACCTCATGCTGCATGGCTTGTTTAAAGAATTGATACAGGAGGCCAGAATCACCAAAGGGAGCGTGGTAATGGGACAAACTGTATCCTTGCTCTGCTCCAGAGCGCTAGTGACAGGGTGGGGCAGAGGTGTGCCGAGGAACTCCTCAGGGAGCATGCTGCTTAGCACGACTTACAGCTGATTTTGAAACAAGCAGCCTACGTTCCTCAGAGTGCCTGCCAGCTGCAAAGGACCTGGGGCTTGGTGTCACAGGGCGGGGTTCCCTCACCCTTAATTCCTTACTCCAAACAGTCCTCACACACTGCTGCATTGGTTCACCACCACCGCTTTATTTACAATGTGCTAATTAAGTCTTGTCCCCCGACAACATAGGGCTTTTACCTTCTCCCCAGGCACAGAACAAGTGGAGGGGGGAGGAGGGGCTCTGAGCTCCTGGGCTTCTCTGCCCCTTCCTTCTGGCCTTCCTCTCCTTAGTGTGGCCCATGGAGGGACACTTGCAAAGAGTGATGAGTCAGGGCTTCTCTACACTGGCTACAGTGATACAGCTACAGCTCTGCAGTGTAGACACAACTTATGCTGAATGGAGGGGCTCTCCCATTGCTGTAGGCAATCCACCTTCCTGAGAGGTGGTAGCTAGGTTGAGCTAGAACTGTCTACACCAGGGGTCAGGTTGGCTTAACTACGTCTCTCAGGCATGTGGATTTTTCACACCGCTGAGCAACGTAGCTGGGTCAACCTGACCTTTTAGTGTCGACCAGCCTTAGGCTACTCACATTCTGTCACTCACATTCCTCCTCTTTTCCCCCCAGCCTTTCCCTCCTCTACTGGGCGCAGCCTTTCCTCTGGGAGCTACTGTCCCCACTGATGGACAAAGTTTCTCTCAATTGGCTCTCTGGTATCACTATGGAAGCCTTCTCTGTCTTCCACCTGCAAAAGGTGTATTCAGATGGGTCACATCTGTCTCTGCCCCCCTGTTCTCACACTGGAAGCAACCCTGTACCTCACTGGACTCCTCCTTTGCTTGTAAGGTCTCCCTTGCTCCTACCTCACCCAAGTTACTTCCAATGTTCAAACCCAATTGTGCTTGCTCAGGGGCCTTCTGGTCCTCATCCCCTTAAGCCTTCTTTCTCCACTAAATCCTGTTCTATTTTTGCCTCCTTTTCAGTCCCCTCTACCTTAGGGTGTTCTCCCAGGCCTTTGGATTCTTGGCTTGTCTTCTGACTAGCATGCCCCATTTCTTCTTTCTCTAGCCCTCCTGTTGCTTCCTGACCTATTCCTTGGTACCTCACCCACCCTGGTCGTGCCCTTTCTGGCCATTTGGATCTCCGTGAATTCCATCCCTTCCTAAAAGAAAAGAGCTCCAATTTCTTGTGATTAATACCAGCTGGGGCAGAGTCCTGATCACCCTAAACTGCTGCCTTCTAAATGTTCCTCACCAGTCCAGAGGTACTCTGGGCAGATTTTCTCTTCCCCATGAATTCACGTCAGTTTTAAACTCTCTCCCAGCACCATCTCATAGGGCTTCACCCAGTCGCTCCTGACCAATGAGCATCCTGCAACAGTCTATCAGGCCAGTCCCTTGTGGGTGCCCCCGTCTCATGGAGATGGTGGGTGTCCACAGGGTTTCTGTTCACCCACAGAACTCAGCGAAATTACAGTCCATGTGGGACAGTTCCTTTTCAAATATTCTGACCCCCCTCCCCACACACACTAATAACTCTTCATTGGATGGTGAGTGGGTGCGGTCTCCTTGTTCGCTCTCTTCTTTACTGGTGTCCTTTTCATTGGTGGCTCCCTGCCTTTCCCTCTTGGGTTGTGTTCTCTAAATGGATGGCCTGGTTCAGTGGGGTGTCTGCCTTCACAAACTCCTCAGAGAGTTTTACAGCATTGTCTCATGCAGTGGGCTTGTATCTCTGCAGCCAAACCCTAGTGACCGCGGGAAGGCTGTGTAGCAGTTGCTCCAGAATAAGAGTAATAATCCCAACTCCTCAGTCATCCAGTCTCAGCCTTCTAGTGGCCCCAATCAGATAAGTTTGGGACAAAGGCCCTAGACCATGTTCCCTCTGACCATCTTGCCGACCATAACGTCTGATGGTACCGTTCAGCAGATACTCCCATTCAATCAGGAATGGCTGTTTTCACTATATCAGAGTCAACTGCTTGTACATCACTCACCGCCATATACACAGCTTATGCCTCTCCTGAGAGGAAGGAGCTAATCGGAAAGCCAAACCCTCTTCTCCCAGCCCGCTCCTGAATACTAACAAAAAGGTATTGGTGTCACGCCCATTTTGCACAGTCCTATGCCCATCACCCAGCATTCCCTGCCGGGGGCTCACCAACTTCTCCGAAAGCTGTTGCTGCACCTGTGCCTGGCTCGTAATAAATTGCCGGAGGCTTCATTGTTGGCCTGCCTGCCAGTATAGCCAGGACTGTCTCTCTTGTTGCTAGGTTTGCTGAAACGCTTGGAGGTTTTCTGTGACTCCTTTGCTGTTCTGCAACCTGGCACATGGGCTGCTCCATGCTCCCCGGTCTGCCATGCCATCTTATTGGCATATTGGACAGTGGAGGCTTTTGGCCAAGCCCCCAGGATGGATACACATTGTAACCAGCCAGCTGTGCAGTTTGGGGCTGTGGAGTGCCACTAGGTTCAGTGATCAGGCCTAGAATTCAAGGGAGCACTAGATGCCAATCATTTCTATCTCTGGCGAGGCCAAGGCAGAGGTTCCCTGTGCCTTTTTCTACTCTCACTGCATTTCCACAGAATTTTGCCCAGTGAACAGCTGCTTTTTGGTAAACACTGCAATCATTAAATGTCAGTTACTGTTTATGGTTTAACTGCTCTTGAAGGCTAGTGAGCAGCTCTCTATTTACAGCAACCTGGTATTTCGCACATTTGGGATTATGCTGTTAGCTGCACAATAGAGAGGTCAGTTTTCTGTAAATATTGAGATTCGGTAATTATAACCAGACAGTCATTAAAACTCAAAAACAGATAGAAGACTCTGCTGCTGAATCTGCTGTGGGCAAACCTCCTTACAGTAAAGGGGACATTATCAGTGTGATGTGCAGGGACTGAGCTGCCATATTTTATTAACAGTACATTAATGAGCTAAATCCCCACACACCACAAGGAAAATGTACCCTGAAGTGGCACAGATGGGCTCAGAAGCCAAAGACATACAGTGGAGAACCTAGGAAGTATATCTAGATGAAATACAAAACTGGAAAGGCCAGTATTTGCCGACTGTGCCTCATTATGGTATGGATCCCAGAATAAAGGGCAATCTTAGACATTATGGGAGACATACTGACCCCACTGAAGTCAGTAGGAGTTCTGTATAGTTTGTACTTCAATACCAGTGGAGACAACACTGTCCATTGACTTTGTGCTGTATTTGCAGCTCCTCTGAAACTCGTATCCGAAGTGGCTGGAACACTAGCAATTCAGGCTTTGCAATAATTGAATCTGTGGTTGGAAGGCAGTGTATCCTGCCTAGTGGTTAGAGCCCAAGGTGGCAGTCACCCCCAATAGTTGGTCTCCAGCGACAGCATTGCCTAGTGGGCGCAGCTCTCGAGTAACAACTCTGCCTGATGGGTACAGTTCTGCACAGCAGCCCCGGCTTGTGGGTGCAGTTCATGTGTGGCTGCTCTGCTTAACAGGTACAGTTCACAGGTGGGATATGGGAACTCCACTGGGTTCTGACTCAGGACTTTGGGAGCCTGGTTTGGCTTTGTTCACCCAGTGGTGCCTGATGTCAGCCTCAAGTGAGCTTCCCTGGGTCACTTCCTACCTCCCTCTGCATCCCAGCTGGCTGCCATCCATCCCTGGAGAGTGCCACCTTCTGGGCTTCCAGCCCTGATCCCAGTCTCTGGGTGCTGCGCCTCCCCCATTCCCTGGCCTACATCCTTCCCTGGAGCTCCCAGAACATGTCCTTCTCCCTGGCCTGCCAACCCCTGACTGAGCTGTCTGGCTCCTTTTTAAATCCTGCCTATGAAACCAAGGTGCTCAGCTTAGCCCAGCGTTGCTCCTTAAGCCCCTCCTGTCCAGTGAGGGATTTATACACCCGGTCACAGCATCAATAACATATTTTGAATGTCAGTGGAATTTTGTGACAAGATTTTATTGATTCTTTTTTCAATGTAGATTACCAGGATATAAAATTACCTGATTTTCACTAACAGGGAGACCTGACGCATGTTACCAAAATTGGCAAAATCAGCGAGCAAACCCCACTGAAAAAAGCACAGAATGTCATGTGGTTGTATGTTATTAATGATACCCAGAGTGTACTGGTAAACCTATCACAGAATCTTTTGCAAGAGTAATGAAATCTGAGCACTAGTGCTCCTTGCTAGTGAATTTTTACTGAGAATCAGCATGTGACCACACTTATTTTTTAAAAAGAATTACCTGTTTTGCGGACTGTCCATCTATGTCCCATCACTGGATCTGAGCATCTTTAGTGAGGGAAAATGCAAAATTAAAATCAAGCTAGTTTATAGGAATGCTAGCAATAGCAACCTTGCCTGCCCTGCTTGCAGGGATCATTCCTGGCAACACTGTGGCCAGGTCTACACGACACGCGAAAATCGATTTTAGATACGCAATTTCAGCTACGAGAATAGCATAGCTGAAATCGATTATCTAAAATCGATCTACTCACCCGTCTTCACCGTGCGGGATCGATGTGTGCGGCTCGCCATGTCGATTCCGGAACTCCGTTGGTTTTGGTAGAGTTCCGGAATCGATGTAAGCGCACTCAGCGATCGATATATCGCGTCTAGATGAGACGTGATATATCGATCCCCGAGCAATCGATTGTAACGCGCCGATATGGCGCATCGTATAGACGTGGCCTAAGTGTAACTACCACTTTTTGCTACTCCACTATCGGTGCGCAGAAAGTAATATTATTATTATTATCATGAGCATTCCTGAATTTGATCCAAGGTAACATTTCTGCCGGTTCTGCATGGGAATGAAAATGAAATGCAAAGGCTTTAAAAACCCCTTGCCACACCGTGAAAAAGGTGTTTGCCTACGCACTATCCAGCACAGCCATCTTGCCGTGCCAGGGGGATGGGCCAATTGTCCGACCCATACCTCTCCAGATATGCCATCCTGAACCGCCTCTGCTGCCTACAGAAAGACACGGAACAGGGAAGGCTGCTACACCATGCCGCTGTGTGTGTGAGATAGTGAGACGTATGGAAGTAGAGAAAGAACTGACTGTAGGGGATTGTAATGCATGACAGTGTCTGATAGCTACCCTGTGTCCTAGGGCACTCCCTCCCTCTATGCAATTGTAAAGAGAAAAGAAAGTATTTGATTTTGCTGCACCCAAACAAAAAGTGAGAACTGAGTTTTTCTCCGACAGACGGAAAACTACCTAGAGACCTGATACAGTCCCGTGTTTAGTCCTTAGCAAAGGACTGTCAAACATCTTTTTCATGGTAAGGCAAGGAATGCCCCTAACTGCTTAGTCCCCAACAGGTCAGGTGGAAGGCATGTAGCAGCTTCCAGCAGCTGTCAGTGGAGTCTGCATTTCAGTGAATTGTGAATACAGAGTGGCTGGACTAACATGAAAAGAGCCTAATAAGAAAGGAGGTGGGCAAAAACCTAAGGACTGCAGGGATCACCTCACGTTCAGCACCTTGATGAATCAGGACTCTAGTCAGGAAGGCGAGAGGCCCCTCAGTATGGATCATTGCTAGAGTTCATGGCGCCAGAGTCCAGGAAACAGGAAAGTACCTTCAAGCAGATTTTCATAGTCCTCTGCTATGGCTAAAAATAGAGAAGAGCCAATGAAGTAAAGCAACCAAATGCACTGATTAAATGTACAGAGTGATCATTTTTATGCTCTGATATTTCAGGAGTGCAGGCGACAGACATTCCCACGCACACCCTCTGTGTAGCTGAAGTGGGATTTTTATTAGTGGCATTTTCTGATTAGAGAGGACTTGTGTTTCCTCCTAATACAAGGCACTTCTCCTTCTCCTCAGCTGTTTTCATGGTAGAGGAAAACCAGTTTGTACATCTGGGCATTATTGGGAACACTAAGCTTGGCCTCAGCTGTAATTTGGTAATTGTAGTCTCAGCCGAGCTGTGCCAATGCACTGTAAATACATTTGCAACTGAGCATGCGATATTGACACATAGCAGTTCACAGAGCTTTTTGGGACAGTGTGAGAAACTGACAGTGTCTTTCTGTATATGTGTGGTAAACCTCTGCAAAATAAAAACCTCACCAGTGCAGCAAAACACATCAGTATACAACCCAGTGTAAAACTTAACAGCTTGTTTGCCAAATGGTTTGTTTTCTGGGGGGATTCCATTGTCTCATGTACACAAGCTTGCTTCTAGTCTTTTGCAACCAAAAGACACCAAACCAAAATAGTAAATTTTTACTCTTTGTTGGTTCTCTCTGCTAAACAACAACACATGACATCTGGTACACCACAGAACCCAGAAACCTAATGCAGAACATGACAGCACACTTCTGGCAGCATCCTGGACTTTATAAAGCAAAAGGGGAAGGTAGTGTGAGGACCAGCAGAGATCTAATGGGAAGGAGGGCATATGACGTTGGGGCCTCGCTTCTCATCATCTTGACCAATCAAAGGGAACTTAAACATTTTTGGGAAGAACCAGTGAAACAATACTCCCCCCACCCCCACCCCCCACACAATTTATGTCCATTCCTAACACACTTAGATACACAACAGCCCTGGCCTGAGGATCTGGGGGAGGCAGAGTGAGAGGACTCTTTGAAGTACACACCCCACACTCAGCTGACTCGCTTGATATCAAGAAGTGTTGTAGAGGGAAGGATACAAGGGGTTGGGGGGACATGGAACTTTAGGCAGCTTCCTGCTGCAGATGTTTAAGAAAATGAAAGCAGAGACTCTTCATTTCTAGACCCCACCCCCAATCAGGGGGCTCCCAGCCATGGATTTTGAAAGACCCAAAGGCTGACATCTGTGACAAAGAATTTAAGCCAAGAAGACCTCACTTGTCCAAAGCAAGTACTTAAGATGGCAGGTCATTCCAACCAGGGTCCTCAAAATTCCACCTGCCCCAGGATTCTTGGAGCATTCATTTCCTCACATCATATTCAATATCCTTCGTCTTTCAGTTAGAGGCACTTGCAATGGGCTCCTGCTGACACAATGGAGAGAGATAAATAGCGGGGACCAGCATGGGGACCAGTCCTGTTCAGCATTTTGTGATGATCTGGAAAAGGGGTTGAACAATGAGATGGAAAAATTTGCAGATGGTACAAAATTACTCAAGACAGTTAAGTCCACAGCAGATAGTGACAAGTTATAAAGGGATCTCACCAAACTGGGAGACTGGGCAGCAAAATGGCAGATAAAATTCAGTGTTGGTAAGTGCAAAGTAATGCGCGTTGTAAATAATAATAATCCCAACTATACACACAAACTGATGGGGTCTAAATTAGCTGTTGGCACTCAAAAAAGAGATCTTGGAGTCACTGTGGATGGTTCTCTCAAAACATTCACTCAAAGTGCAGCCACAGTCAAAAACGTTAGGAACCATTGGTTAAGGAATAGAAAATATCATAATGGCACTGTATAAATCCACAGTACACCACACCTTGCAGTTCTGGTCACTCTATCTTAAAAAAGATATATTAGAAGGGGGGAAAAGATGCAGAGAACGGCAAAGAAAATGGTTAGGGGAGTGGAACAGCTTCCCACACAGGAGAGATTATAAAGATGGGGGCTGTTCATCTAAGAACAGAGATGACTAAGAGGGATATGATAGAGGTCTATAAAATCATGACTGGTGTGGAGAAAGGAAGTGTTATTTACTGCTTCACACAACACAAGAACTAGAGATTACCTGATGAAATTAACAAAAGGAAGTCGTTTTTTCCACAGCATGCAGTCAGCCGCTAGAACGTGTTGTCATGGGATGTTCTGAGGGTTCAAAAAAGAATTCCATAAGTTTATGGAGAATCGGTCCAACGGCTATTAGCCCAGATGGGATGCAACCCCATGCTCCATGTGTCCCTAAACCTCCAACTGCCGAAAGCTGGGACTGGACGACGGGGGATGGATCACTCTAAATTGCCCTCTTCTGTTCATTTCCTCTGAAGCATCTGGCACTGGCCCATGTCAGACACAGAATACTGGTCTAGATGGACCATTGGTCTGACCCAATGTGGCTGTTCCTATGTATGATGCTCTGATACTATGGTGATGAGTGTAGTATAAGAAAGTATAGATTAGAACTTTAAATTTGACTGCAGTTACAGCAGTTGCTGATGTAACTTGCTGAATCAGGGCCTTAATGTCACAGAGGACCAAGCACAGCCCCTTCACGGCCCTACCTTCTCAAGGTGTAGGAGTTTCTGGGTCTGGTGTGGGAATAATATATGGCACCTTTCTGATATTTTAATTCACTTATATGTGGCATCGTGTACTGCATTGATGGTATTTGTAGTAGAGATGGTTTTATGACACAAAATTTGGACTCAGATCTGGATGTCACAGATATTGGAGATGCTCGAATCGGATGTTTAGAGTGTATATGGCCCAGTGCCTAGCTGTCTTTGTCCTTGCAAGAAAGTGTGAAACATACTGCAGCCATAGTGAGCAGCCCTTTGAAAAGCAAAGAGGTGCGGCATTATGGGAGCATTGCAGCCCTTTTATCTCTGACCTCTTCTCAACACACCTTTGTAGTGGTACATTGCAACACAGGCACTTTCGTGATGCATGTGTCAGTCCACCCAATGTCACTTAAAGGTTTGGAATATAGGGACGAAAAACAAAATGTTAAGACTTATGTGTATTCACTGGGGTATTCTGGCCCTAAAAACAAAAGGGTTGATCCTGCAGGCATCTCCATACACAGATCACCCATTGACTTCAGTGGAAGTTACGCTAAGAGTAGGAGTCAGGACTGGACTCAGAATAAAAGAAGAGGCACTGGGTGCATGGCAGGATCAGACCCCGAATGCATACACACAACAGAAGAGACAGAAATTTCTATTACATGTATAGCACGTGGAAACTTAAAGCCTGCGTCCCTTCTTTGATTCTCAGTAAATTTCCCATTCTATTTTCAGATTGTATCGGCCAGGATCTTCAGCTACTGTAAATCAGTATAGTTCTAGAGATGGAGCTACAGTGACATAACAGCAGTAGGATCTGGCCCTAATTCTGTAACCAAAAGATACCAATTTTTTTTTGTGAACAGGGAAAAATACATCCTTTTTGTTTGACTAAAATGGAATAAACCATCCAGTTAGCTGCTGAAAAGGAAAATTAACTTCATCTTTAGCCTTATGCTTTATTGGTACAAATATTGCGGGTCTATTATCCATTCCACATAAAACCCCATACATCATACTCTTTTAATTGTCTGGCTAATTGTTTGGCCTCCGAGCTGGCTATTTCCGATTGTCTAATTCTCATTAGAATGCCAGCTGACAGTGAGTCCTCAAAAGGTCCTATTAACCACTTATATTCTAATTGGGAAGTGCTGAAAACACTTCCAGAAAGGCAATCAACAGTAAGAAACGCAGTGTGAATGTTTCTTTTCTGTAATACATTTCAAAATTTGAAATCCTGTTCTAAAGTCGTGTTGGTGCTGGTTTAAATTAGTATGTCCCTACAAATTCACAGCATGTTTATTAGTGTTCAGAAAGGTGCAAAACACATGGATTGAAGATCTAGGGACAAACCCTGCAGTCGTTAGTCAAAGAAATCTCCCCGTGAAGTTAGTGGAATTTTATTCTTGAGTAAGGGACAGATAATGATGGCAGGGTTTGGACCGTAGACTAGAGCAGTGCATGGTCATGCATAGTTATAGTACAGTACTCCCAACCATTTGTGTTAAGTGTTTCAGAGGAAGCTATCTTGATACTGTAAGAGTGAAAATCTTGCGTTCATGTTTAAACCAAATCAGACAAATTCTGTCCACGCAGCTCTCCATTCATTTCAGTGGAAGCTATAGGCACAACTCTGGCGGCAGAATTTGGCCCACTGGGTAGGATTAGCTGGCATATTTCTCTGTTGTCTATTCCTTCCCTTTTTTTCTTTGTAGCCTTTTCCCAAAGTGGTGTAAGATCTGGGGTTGGAGCAACATATTCTTGGGAAGTGATCCCACATTGCCATCAAAATGAACAAGCACAGTCTAGTATAAAGACTCTCTTCTTCAAACCTATTTGAAGTTCATATGGAGATGACTACAGCTTTGCTCAGTATTAACTAGTGTTGGGCTGAGAGGGATGGGCTTGGGGTTAGAGACTACTCACCAATCAGATTTTGCGTTTGCAGGCCTCATTTTAGCAAAACCAAACTGCAAAACTTTGGAATGGATGGGGAGGGATTCAATAAAAGATTTTGGTGGTGCCTTGACTTCATAGCAGGCAAACAGAGATAATTTTCATTTCTCTTGCAAGACTTTATTGATTGAAGTTTGGTTTTGCTAACCTAAAACCATGGTGGCTTGGATGTGGGTTCTATGCTATCCAAGCTACCGAGGTTTGAGGATTAAGATAAAAAGTTCTGCTTTGGTTTTATCATGAATATTACACTGAGGTATTTCAGACGTGCAAGAGAAGAGTCATACTGAGTGGTTTAAAAACTTGTAAGATGATGAGTGCCCTCAGATCTCATGGAAACCAATGGAAGCTGAAGCAGAGCATGTGTTAGACTGGGCCCCATTGAAGGAGTTTGATCAGTTTCACCTGGTATTCAGTGCTGGGCTGTGCGAAACTGACAAGAATCATGTCAATTTCAGTTAGCAGGTGCCAGGAATCCTGGGGAGCTTTTTTCCTTTTGGAAATTATATATTTTGGGTTTTTCCAAAATGAAATATTGCAGGATTTTCAGTCCCACAAAAATATTTGCGTTTTTGGCTTTTCATCCCCATTCAGGATGGGGGGGAAATTCTGAAAACTTGAAAATTTTCCCAGGACTAAAATTTGGTTTCCTGGCCAGCTTTAGAAAATGCTCTTTACTGTTCCCCTGAAAACAATACAGTTGCATTCATTCTTCACTGCACAATGATCCCCCCAAGATATGGTAAATATATGTGGTAGCATGAGCAACGGTCAGTGCTATTAATGACATTTCCTGCCAATGAGGGTAGACCATATGCCTGGCATAAATGTTTGTTCTGTTTATATCTAGTTCAAAGGATGTAGTAGCAGGGTTTGATATCAACAGTCTCTTCTGTTGTGAAAGATAAAATGATAAAGAGAATAAATATTTATCCCACCTCCCAGCTCAACGTATTTGTTCTAAAAGCCAGTCCCAGAGACCACAAGCAGAGCTATTGTAGTTCTTAGACCTGTGTTACCACAATGGAATTTATTCATACTAACAGCAGTGTTTCTTTTGCTAAGATGAAGAAGAAAATCCATACATTTAGAAAGATAACCTCAATTTTTCATTATGTTTTATTGCACTGTTATCTTTACTGAATGTTCTGTTTAAAGTACTTCATCTGCTTTAATACGGATTACACTTGCATTATTTTTTTTTCCTTTAAGAACACCCTGAATCTTTCCTCACGTTCTTTCTCTTTGTGTGGAAAAGAGATGCTGTTGCCTTACAGGAGTTTCTTTCCATTGTGCAAATTAATCAATAGAATTTCTGTTTTTATAGTTTTCTTATTTAAAAGCCTGGGAAATTTCATCCAAAGAACTTTTTATCCATTCACTTTCTATATCTCTTTACATCAAGGGTCGGCAACCTTTCAGAAATGGTGTGCCAAGTCTTCATTTATTCACTCTGATTTAAGGTTTCATTTGCCAGTAATACATTTTAACATTTTTAGAAGGTGTCTGTCTATAATATATAACTAAACTATTGTTGTATGTAAAGTAAATAAGGTTTTTAAAATGTTTAAGAAGCTTCATTTAAAATTAAATTAAAATACAGAGCCCCCCGGACTGGTGGCCAGGACCCGGGCAGTGTGAGTGCCACGGGTCCTGGCCGCATTTGGCACGCATGCCATAGGTTGCCTACCCTTGCTCTACGTCATTCTCTGCAAACCTTTCAATTTCTGCTGCATGGAGTAGGAGATCTATGCTTGACTTTGAGTGATGTTTATTTTTGTGTGGCTTTTGGGAGGAGGATATTCTTAACCAATGTATAAGAAGACAAATCCCTGCCCCAAAGGGACTGCATTCTGCACAGAAAACACTCGCACGCACTCCTGTGTATATATGTTGTAAAAATGACATGGAAAGGCTGTGGGAGAGATGCAGCATTAGACTTTTTTTTCTTTATATTCACCTGCTAGGTTTGTATCTGTGTTTTAACCCTTGGATACAGGACCAGTGCTACCATTAAGGCGAACTAGTGGTTGCCTAGGGTGTCAAGATTTGGGGGTGCCAAAAAGCGGTGCTCCAATTTTTTTTTTTCACAGTGGTTCCTCCCCGAGTGCGCGGTTGCTGCTCCACTTCTCCTGCCTCCCAGGCTTGCAGCAACAATCAGCTGTTTGGCACCGCAAGCCTGGGAGGAGAATTAGAGCAGGGGCGGCGTGCTCGGGGAGGATGCGGAGCAGAGGTGAGCTGCGGTGGGGAGGTGCCACACGGGTCCCAGGGGTGGGGGAGCTGCCGCGGAGGGGGGCCTCCGGGCAGGAGGGGGAGCTGCCACAGAGAGGGCACCTCAGGGTGGAGGAGGGGCGGGGAGCTGCCACAGGGCTGGGGGGGTGCAGAGTGGAAGTTTCATCTACCTTTGTCAATTTTTTGCCTGCATTTCTCATTGTTAAAGAGTAAACTGTGGCTGTCTGGTTAATTTTCCTTTTTGAAGTATAAAGCATGAATAAACCCTTTCCCTTTTGCTGTTGTGTGGTAGTTCTGTTAAGGCCCAAGATTTTCAAAAATAGGAGCCTAAAGTTGGGCTCTTTAAATCTATTGGTAGTCCCCTGAAAAAGTGGACTAATTTTCAAAAATGCTAAGCACCCAAAAGTCAATGGGAGTTGCTGGGGGTTCAGTGATTTTGAAAATCAGGATATTCCTCCATTATTGTGGTTAGAAAAGCTTAGGGACCTAAATCCAGGTATAGGCACCTAAATGCGAGGGAGCTGATTTTCAGAGATGTTGAACATCCGCAACTCCAGTTGAAAGCAATGGCTTAGCAGCTCCGAAGATTAGAGAACTCCTTCAGGAATCTAGGTGATGTTAAGCCCCACTTTTGAAAATGTTGGCCTAGGTGAGAGATTCAAAACTGTTCAGTGTTGGCCTAATGCTGCTCCCAATGAAGCCAGTGGAATCCTGGGAGTGGAGTTAGATGAATGCAGAACACTTTTGAAAATCTCACCCTCAGTGCATGAACATTTTGTGTTTAACAAGGATGCAGCAATAGAATATGATACACATCTGTCCCATGGCTGAATTAACATTGTGGGAGAACCTTTAGCTTCTGGAATTCTCATACCTGAGTGCTTGAATTTGCAGCCTCAGTGCTCCATGAACACAACTAGATTTTTGCATTTGATTTCCCAGTGTGTGTTCTGTGGGGTTTTTGAAAGAAAAAATGGAAAAACACAGAGCAGTTGGCTTGCAAAGTTTGGAAGTTCCACAGGTGTTGACACCTGGCAAACTCTTTGCACTGAAACTGCTGGTGGAGTTACAATTGTTCTGTAAACTCCTTCAGATGCTGCACTGAATTCAGTGGGACTTTGTGATGATGCAGGGGTTTGTCCGTGCAGAGCATCTTAAAGGATCTCTACCTTAAACTGAAACCAAGCAACTTTTTAACTCTTTCTTAACTCCAAACTGGTTGGCAGGATTTTGACCAAACGGTTGTTATTTTTTTATTATGATCTTCTTTATGGTCTGATCCTGCATCATATTTAATCACTGACTGAACTGGAAGCAGGATCAGATCTTTAGAGACCAAGTATGGAAAAGCTCAGTCCAAAAGGCGTGAAAACGGGATTAGAATGGTATAACAATACAGGGGAAGCAGCATTATTCAGCTAACAGAGGCAGGTTTTTGAACATCAGCTGTAGATGATTTACCACCTTTCCTTTGACAACTACAGGATTAAATGTCCTCTTGAGTCAGAGAGAGCTGCCTATCAGGAGATTTACCTGTGAACGTTTGCCCTGAGTGAGACAATCTGGATTTAATAAAGATGCCAGATTTACCATGAGAAAATGTGAGGCTACAGAGGCCCTCATGATTAAGTGACAAAAGGGAGGTGGAAACTGGGAGGAAAGGAGGAGAAGCACAAGGGAACACCAAATTCAGAATATGTCCTGAAAGCCAAGAGAGGCTAGAAACCTGGGTAGATGCTTTGAGAGGCTCCTCAGTGGCAAGAGACTGGCTCACACAGTGCCCAGGTATCCTTGGATAGCACTGGCCTTGAGTCTTTGCTTGTTCTTTCCTTGAAAATGTGGCAAAATACTGCAAAAACTTTCTAGTGCTATTTATAGAAATAAGATCAAATGAAAGACAGGTTTGGGGTTAGTAAAAGTTTGTGGTTCAAGAGCTGTAAAACCAAAAGTCTGCTTTGGATTCAGACCCACTGGATCTGAGTCCTCTGTTCAGGGAGAGAACCATTCATTGACATGGGCCCAGTTTTTTTCTGCTTGCTAATCGATCTCATCAGTCAGGCAGCCTGCCACGGATAACTGCTATGAACCCCTTGTGATAGGCATGCCGTATTTTAGATCAGTTCAGCTCTGCCTGCTTGTTCGAACTTGAACAAACTCAAAATCATTTAATCTGGAAAAGTTTCCCAACGCAAGCAGGTGGTTTTGTGGTTGTAGGTTTAAAATACATCATTGAAAAGCTGACTCAAAAGACTTGGGAATCTCTTTCTATCTCTGTGTGTGAGGATCTGCGTGTGTAACAGCCAATACAGAAAAGTTAAACGACAGCCCTGCAGCTGGGAAGTGTAATTCCCAGCTGGGCGGAGTGCACTAAAGATAGCAGATTGGCTGCGGCAGTCACCTGAGTAATAACCTAGGATCTTAGACAGGGTTGTACACAGGTGGCTAGCCCAAGCGGTCTCCCATGCCCCCATGGATACATTGCTCTTTTTTGGGCAGGTCTGCACTCAAAGCATTGCACTGATGCAGCTGTGCCACTGCAGCACTTACGTGAAGATGCTACACTAGTAGCAGAGTTTCTTGCAGGGCCGCTCGGGGGGGGGGCGGGGGGAGGGAGAGGGCAAGTGGGGCAATTTGCCCCAGGCCCTGGGTCTCGCAGGGGCCCCCACGAGAATATAGTATTCTATAGTATTGCAACTTTTTTTTATGGAAGGGGCCCCCAAAATTGCTTTGCCCCAGGCCCCCTGAATCCTCTGGGCAGCCCTGGTTTCTCCCATAATTGTAGTTAATCCACCTTCCCAAGAGGCAGTAACTAGGTTGACAGGAGAAACTCCTCTGCTGATATAGCACTGTCAGGCTGACCAGATAGCAAGAGTGAAAAATTGGGACAGAGGGTGGAGGGTAATAGGAGCCTATATAAGAAAAAGCCCCAAATATCGGGAGTGTCCCTATAAAATTGGGACATCTGGTCACCCTAAGCACTGTCCACATGGGGGTGGGGGTTAGGTCGGTGTAACTGTGTCACTCGGGGGGTGGGATTGTTCACACCCCTGAGTGATGTAGTTATACCGATACAGGTCTGCAGTGTAGACCTGGCCTCACTGCGCTAGCTCAAGCAGCGCTAACACATGCCTGTCTACCTGAGCTGGGAATTACACCTTCCATCTGTAGTGCAGACATAGCCTTTGGGGCAAATTTTCAAAACAGGCACCTCAGATTTGCCAGGAAAAGTTGAATATGCCCCCACTCCACACACAACATCCGCATGCACAAATTGCATGTGCAGACAAGCAGTTAGGTGCACATTTGCCAAGTTTGCAGGCACAAATGACCCTTTGCATATACAAATGGAGGATTTTCAAACATTACAGTCTCTGTGTATGTGCACATCTGGAGGACACATCATAGGTGCTGCCTTAGGAAATCTGGGCTTAATTTTAGTTTTATTCAATATTGAAGTGAAATTAACCTGTAAAACATATGGTACAAATAGTGCTCACCTAAGACGATTGCGCAGTTCAGGTTTGATTTGTGATCCTGTTTTAAATTCCCATTCGTGTGGGAGTCCACTAGTGGCCTTTAAACAGAATAAACTGAAACCTTCCACAGCTGCCTTTCATCACTGACACTGTTGCAGACAGATTCCAAAGCAGACAGTCTTTATCTGGTGGAGTTGTTGGAACTACCGTGGATTATTTCATGCAGAGCAAACCTAGCTTGAGCATTGTCAGGAACAAAGAAACCATGTTGTTTAATTCCCCAACTTGTGCCTGTTTGTATTTGAGATAAATGTTAGTTTTATGTACAATAATTCAGTTTGAGGAAAAAAAACTTTCTTAAAAATGGAGATTTGACAGTGGATTTTAAATCACATTTGGACATCACACTTTTGAATTCACAGTTTCCATAGATTACTGGCATCTGTGGACCGTAGATAGTCTGTAATCACTAAGATTGTTCTAATCTTCCTCTGGAAGGTTTTCAAAGGAAGTATTGAATTACACAGATTGTTAGGAGGACTGGGTTTTAACGTGCAAGAAAGTACTTTAAAGGAAAATGCGTACATTAGTGCAAGAGCTATAAAGTAAGAATATAATGCTTGTAACATTCAGACATCCTGAAGTGCAATTTGTTATCCAAATAATAAAACTTCCTGGCAGACATAGTCTCTGCTGTATTCAGTGGTAAGCATGTAAACGTGCTAGCAAGCCATTGTTCTCATCTCTGAACCTTTTCTGCACCTCTCCTTTTCACTTGTTCTCTGCTGTTTGTTAATATCACACTATGAAGTTAGGGAAAAGCTATGGAGCAGTGACATAACTAGAGACCTAATTGCTATGAAAAGCAGCATATGAATAAAATAACAAGAAAGAGTAGAGTTGCATTTTCCAGAGGAGAATGCGATTTAGATTTCTGCTAAATGTTTGGACTGTAAAGGATGAAAATCAGAAACCTTCAATATCATGGGCCTGATTCTGCTCACACTTAAAATAGTGAAAGTTAAGATTAACTCTGCTGAAGTCAATGGACAGCCACCAGTGTGAAACTGGTGTAAAATCAGAATGAAGCCAGTTGTGTCAGTTTGACCTCCATTAAAACTAATGGAGTGGCACCGGGGATTATACTGGCCTGGTAAGTGTTTTATGCTAGTTAACCCTTGACTTTACTAGAGATAGAAGTTTTGCCTCCTGTATGAGCGCTCAGCAGCAGAATACCTTCACTCTAATGTGAGGGGATTAAATCCATATCTGAGGATTGCAAAAAGGATGTGGAAAATGTAAACCAAAAGAGAGTCATTGGCTAAAAGTGAAGTCATATTTTTAAAAAATGTTTGCACTGCTGACAGCTTTCCGAGATAAAATGCAACATGCTAGCAGTAACCAGCATTGCAGTGTTTGGTCTGACCTGAGTCTGCACAGAGGGAGAAGAGGGTTAAGGGAGAACCATACCTAACCCATCACTATAGCCAGGAAGCTTCAGGGCAGGATACTGTCCTTGTGCTGTCTTGGCGTGGGAGCCTGATGTCATGCCCAACTGTGCGCAGATGAAGTGTGCTCTGTGCTTGGAGGCATAGTCAGTACTGCATGTGCATGAGTGATGGTGCAGGCACATAGTCTGTGGCTGGCAGTGTGCACCAGTGGGATGAACCCTTGCCCCTGGTTGAGGCAGCAGGAGTGGTGCATGCCCTGTCATTCTCTCCTGAGCTAAGCAGTGCAAAGGGAAATGCTTCCCTGCTCTGACATCAGAATAGTTGACCCACTCGACAGTGGGTGCAACTCTGCTCTTTAACTGGGTTCCAGAGCAGGGAAGTGTTTCCCTTGCATTACGTCTCATTTGGGACAAAAGTTTCTGAAACCTGAGGGAAGTGTCACAAAATGTAAATGAAATCGAAGGGAATGTTCAGTTTGCCTGGGGCAGAGCGGTCCTGAGCTGGATGATTCAGATGTTCAGAACAAATCCATATTTTATTGTATTACTTTGTTATCAAAATATTGTAAGATGAGTGAAGGAGGAACATTCCTGTCAGGGAATTGGCGGGCAACTCTTCTTAGGGCAGAATCTGAGCTTCCAGCTTTGGGTTTAAACTGGAAAAGTCCTTTTTTGGTTTGCATTGCTGCCGACTGTAGAAAATTCATTCTCCAGAGCTGTGCAAAACCCGTGACATCCTGGGAAAACATTTGTTCTGCTCAGGTGTTGATATAATATTAATGAAAACTTTAACATTTTGTTGGGTGTGACATGACACCGTGACAGTGAATTGTCACATTGTGGTAGGATGCAGTTGGGACACAGCAGAGTGTCTTCACATTCTGGTGCCCACATATCACAGAGGTCACTTGGACTACCTGGCCACACACCAGAGTAAAGACCCCTCCTAACATCTCTGTGCAAGCCACCTGGACTTTGGTTCTGGGTATGCGGATGTCTCAGTCTTCCCCAGATGTGTGGTGTTACAGCCCTGGCCGACTGCCCCTTTGTGGATTGTTACCAGCCTGCTGTGCTGAATTTGGCTTTTGGAGTCTGTGTGCTTTCTAGCCAACTGAGCAGCATCCTGACGCTGTCTCTAATTCCAGCATCTCAGGGACACTCTTGTGGTGCAGACTTCCTATCTGGTACCCTTCCTTGGAATGCGAGGCCCAGGTGTATTCATTCCTCAGTAGTGTACACACATACTCTTCCCAGAACTCCACCTCGGGGGCACACTAGTGTATAGTTTAACTCTTTGGGGACCAACGGACAGTTAAAGCAAGGAACTCATAGGCTTTTTACAAAGGAACTTCTTAAAGACACCCACTTTATTCATAGAAAGCAAAGAGTTACAGAGCAATTGACAGGCAACAAACTCCTACGTGCAAACCCCTCTCTGTCCTGTCAGCACCATTCCTGAGAGCAAGAGAGTGTCCATGCCTCCTCTTCTCCTGCTCAGCCTTCTGGTTCTGGTCATGGACTCCCCCTAATATGCTGCACATATAGGCTAGCCAGAGCAAAGGGATATCAGGGAGGGAATCATAGCCTGATAGGCTGGACTTACAGGGAGGCTGAGCAACCTGAACTCCAGCTGAAGTCAGTGTGGGGGCAGGAGATACATTTGGATCTATTTGTGATGTTAATTGCTTTATGGGGAATGGGCTACTTGATCTAATAGATCACCACAGTCTCTGGTTTCTACAGTTTTCTGCTCTGTGGGCTATTCTAGATGTTGCACCAGTTCAACTACATGGATAATAATAATATAATAAATTATGATAGGTGATATCACATTGATTTTGGGTAAACTGGAGTCGCTTTGTGAGTGGACACTCTCCGTTGCTTTAAACCTGGTTTACATCAGTTAAATCAATCCAATAACAGCAGCAACATAAACCGGGCTTAACGTGATGTAGAATATCCACACTTAAAGTTAAACCAGTGCAGCTTCTGCGTACAGACTAGGCCATAAGAGAAGAACATTTTAGAAGCTTGAGGGAGTAACAAACCATCCCTTATAGAGATAGATACAAGGAGCTCAATCTGTTTAGCTTAACAAAGAGAAGATTAAGGGGTAACTTGATTACCATCTATAAGCATTGACATGAGGAACAAAGATTTAATAATGGACTCTTCAACCTAGCAGAGAAAGGTAGAGCATGATCCAATCGCTGAAAATTGAAGCTGGGCAAATTCAGAGCGGGAATAAAATATAAATATGCAACAGTGAGAGTAATTAACCACTGGAACAATTTACCAAGGGTCATGGAGGATTCTCTCTCACTGACAAATTTTAAATCAAGATTGGATATTTTTTTAAAAGATCTGCTCTAAGAACTATTTTGGGGATGTTCTATAACCTGTGTTATACAGGAGGTCAGACTTAGGGTGACCATACGTCCCGTTTTAGCCAGGACAGTCCCTTTTTTAAGCCCTGTCCTGGCTATCCCAATTTTTTTCGCAAAAGTTGGCATTTGTCCTGTTTGATTAGTTGGCAACTTGATCGGTTGACAAGAGCAAACTGGACAAATGCCCACTTTTGTCCAAAAGTGGGGTGTGGAGGAATATGCAGGAGGCGAGTGGCTATGCCAGCCCTGTGGCGTGGTGGAGGCAGGGGGTAGGCAGGGCTCAAGCAAGCAGTGATGCCAGTGTCAGCCTCACGCAAGGGGCAGGCAGGGTGAGCAACTCGGACCAGCCCTGCAAAGGGAGGGGTGGAGGGCTTGGGCCAGCCCCACCCAGTGTTCTGTTTTCCCTTTGGGAAATATGGTCATCCTATATGATCACAGTGGTCCTTTCTGGCCCTGGAACAAATGAATCTGTGAAATTGTTAGACCAGCTAGTGGGTTAAGCTAACCAGGAACAAGGCATTCTTATTCCAGAATAAGAGAGTTCACACATGGAGTTAATCAGGAACAACTCTATGTGTAGACAAGCTGAATGCAAGTCTGACAGTCTAGCACTATTCACAAGCACGAAACTCACTTAAAAAATCCCAGCGCTCTATTGTTACTTGACAATATCAAGCAGTCATTCCCTTTCCCCAGTACACATACACACATCTGTCTTGTGTTTGCTCCCTTCCGAAACTTAGCTTGTCCAGTGAACAATGGCCTCCAAGAAGAGGCATTTTGGCACATCGCATCCACAAACTAAGGAGGTCAGGAGTTATTTTCAAATCAGGAAAAAGACAGGACACAAACACACCCTGCAGCATGAGGCTAAGACCAGTGAAAGGTCAGCGCATGTATTCTGCCTCTAGACTAGACGTAAGACTGATAACTGTGCCAAAGACCGTACTTGGATTTTGTCAATGTGTCTTTGCAGCTCTTAATACCTCAGCACGGGCTGGCACTGTGATTGAAGTGGCTGGATACATTGATTCACTGTATGTGCGTTCAGTTAGCAGCAGGATCGTAAAACGTGTGCCCTCTGGCTGATTAGTCTTCACAAGGAAGGTTTGTTTTCTTTGTCCTTTAGCTTTTTCAGTTTAAAATCATTGATTTGTAACTGAAGGGAAATATGGAGTGGCAATGGGCCTGATTCTGCACTGACATAAGTCATGATGAATCAGGAGTATCTCTACAGAAGACAATGGGATGCTAACAATGGTAACACTCGTGCAAAAGCAAATAAAGGCTCATTTATAGAAAATTCAAAAATACCTAAGCAGTTTAGGAGCCTAAATCCTATTTATTTTCAGTGGGATCAGGCTCCTAAATAGAGCTGGGCAGGCAAGAGTTTTCCCATCCTGGGAAACTATTTTAAAAATATTTCCCATCCTGAAAAGTCAAAATTTCTAAAATTTCACAAACTGGCAAAACAAAAGAAAAAAAATCAGTTTGGGTAAATCAAAATGATTCCTTTAAAGTATTTTGTATTTCTTTATTTTTAACTATAATTACCTTGAATTGTGAAATGGAAATGAACCAAAAAATCAAAACCATTTTGTTTCAGAAATGTCAAAACGGGACATTTAGCCATTTTGAAATCTTTTCTTTCCAAATTTTTTCAAGTCAAGAAATTTGTCAGACCTGATCCCTTCTCACAAAGAGTTTTCGTTTTGAAAAATTGGCATTTTTCAATGAGAAAATGTCTTGTAGAAAAAATCCTCACCAGTTCTATTAATAAATCACTTAGTGAGACCAGGAGAGGTAATATCTTTTACTGGACCAACTTCTTTTGGTGAGAGAGACAAGCTTTTGAGCTCACACAGAGTTTGTCTTCGTGTCTGAGTGAGGTACCTGAACAAGAGCTCTGTGTATGTGTGAAAGCTTGTCTCTTTCACCAGCAGAAGGTGGTCCAGTAAAAGATTTTACCTCAGCCACTTTGTCTCTCTCCTGTCCTGGGGCCAACACAGCTACAACACTGCAAACGATGTCACTTCGGTGCTTTTGAAAATGCTATTCATTGAGCCTAATGGTTAGAGCAGGGACCTGGGAGTGGACTCTGAGTTTCTGTCTCTGTGGCTACCACTGGCACTCTGTGTAGATATAAATAGTAACTGTCAAGTGTTTTTAATAATTACTATGGCCACCTTGTGTAAGATACTTTAACCCCAGCTCTGGATTACTCATCTGTAACGTGTGTAATAATATTTACCTCTCCCATATGAGTTGGGTAGGTTAATAAGGGCCTTCCTTTATTCATGTGGTGTAGCACCTTCCTCAGTAAAAGTCTTGTTTACTTCAGTGAGGGCATATGGGGGGACTATTCAGTCTGAGTAAGGATATCAGAATCTAGCCTCCGTGTTTGAGTGCTCTGAGATCCTCAGATGAAAGGTGCAACATCACGGCACTGATATTTTTATTTTAAATATTTCCGAAGGGCTGCTAGTTAACAGTACTTTGTGCTTATTGGGCCTGACCCTGGCTGGTGCTCAGTAGTCTCATCTAATCTTCCATTAACTTGCTGGCTCAAATGAGTCACTGGGGATTGGGGGAGGGCAGTCCCTTGTAGGGTCAGGCCCCTATAGAGCCGTCCATCTGCAGAACTCAGAGGGCTTTGCTGATATGAATGAATTTGGCATGGCACCAACCCTGTGAGGCAAGAGAAAGGAAGAGAAATTGTCCCCATTTTAAAGAGGAGGAGGAGAGGCTCAGAAAGATTAAGCAACCTGGCCAAAGTCACACAGAGAGTTTGGGGCAGAACTCGGAACTGAACCTACATCTCCTGACTTCTAGTCATGTGGCTCAACAATAGGGCATCCTTCCTAGTGCTCCTCTCAACAACTGGAAGAGCAAAGCACAACAACCAGGACATAGATTGAAAATCTCACTCTCCTTTTAGTGTCCGTATGTCTGTCATTGCCCCACTGCCTCGAGTTAAATGATCATTGTATATGAATGGAATCAGTAGAAACCTATGTGGAAAGAAGGATGTTTTAAGCTTTCCTTGTGTTCCCTTTCCAAACACAGAAATAAGTTCTTTCTAAGTTCTAACAGGGTGTTACAATGTTGTTTGGGGCCACGCTGCATTAGTCTGATGAATATGGACCGATTCACATCCTACAGACTGAAGACAGTCCCATGGGGGAGAAGGGTAGTCCTCACAGAGTGTATCGGTTTCAACTCACATCCAATTTTGTGAAATTCAGACTAAACTGGAAGGGGAAGAAAAGAATAATGCATCTCTAAAGAACTGTGCCACTTTCTTCCATTAGATGACTAATGGCGCGGAGCCTTAAACCTTATCCTTTGGTATCTTTTGGATTCCTGACAACTCCACACTCTCCTGGGACGAATAAATATCAGCTTGTTCCCAGGAAGATTAACTAGTACAATGATGGAGGAAAAACCAGCTACTTTTCAGAGTACTTCACTTAAACTGCCACCCAAACTTTCACCTCCCCAGCCTCCTCTGCCATTTGCTTTTGTGGCACTTCCATTTGTCAACTCTATAATATTTTGGTGTGTTTAAAAAGAGCCCAGTTTTCTCACTGTGATAAGTGATTAGACCTGGGATTTCGTCCGCTAGTTTAAAACGTGGTTAGCCATGGGAAGAGAGTCAGAAAATGACTATCAATTATATCATCCTTTTCTCTGACATCACGGAATCTATTCCATCTTGACTGATTCAGAAACAGTACTGCACTGAGTGGAGCTCAGATGGTATGTTGGGTGTTTTACAGACAGGCATGGAGACAAAAGGTGAAATCCTGGTCCTGTTGGGTATATCTACACTGCACACTAAGCCTGGGCTCTGACTCAGGCTTCAGCTTCATCCAGACACAAGACAGTCTGACTTGGGTCAGCAAGCACTCAGGACCCAGGTCCTAGGATTTGGCTAAGGGGATGGGTCAGAGTCCAAGTCCCATTGTAACTTGGGTCCAAGCCCTGTCATTTTGCAGTGTGGATGCAGCTCAAGCCACAGACCTGAGTCAGAAGGTCTGTGTAGTGCTATGTGGACGCAGTAGCATGGCCGTGAGACCTAGGTCCAGGTTTACAATGCAGTGTGGACGCTCAGGCGTGGGCTTGGAAACATCGAGTCCACAGCCCCAGGTCCCGCAGTTCAGGTTTACATTGTAATTTAGACACACCCATTGAGGTCAATGGCAAAACTCTCACTGACTACAACAAGGCCAGAATTTCACACAAGGTCCCTGCCCTGAAGACTTGACAGTCTAGCTAACTAGACAATGTAAACAGGTAACGTTCAACTAGGAAAGGGGAATTGGGAAGCAGCAAGGGCAAAGTTTAGCACAAGTCTTACCAATGTAACCACTTTCAGTTAGACGTAGGGAGCAATTCACCATGCCTTGTCTAGTCATGAATATCACTACAAAGAGAGTGTAAAATACTATCACATCCGAATGGCAGCATATTCCACACGTCTTGTTTCCTTTTTCCACTGGTGCAAAATGGAGAATCTGGCACTTCCCATCTAGTTTACTCATAGCGCTTGTTTAAGGAAGTACTAAAAAGATTTACACTGGTCTTTTGTGCTGTCTGACTCTCTACAGGGTCTCAGATGCAGTTTGTATAACAGATACTATACATACAGGAGCAGATCCTCAGCATTTTATGCCAGCTAAGGATCTGTCCCGCACTTTCTTTCTTCACTTTCTATTGTACTGTATTTAATTATCCAGATAGATAATACACTACCACTTTTCACTTCCATATATTGTCCTATCCAAGGCTTTCACAGCACTTTACACACATTAATGAGTTAAGCATAGCTCCATTGAGGTATCAAATTTACTGATCTGTAAAATGAGACATACAGAAGTTAAGTGACTTATCCAAGGTCACACTATGAGGGCATGTCTACACTTACCGGGGATTGACGCTGTGGCTGTCGCTCCGCTGGGGGGTCTTCACTAGACCCACTAAATTGACCGCAGATGACACTCTCGTCGACTCCAGTATTCCACCGGAATGAGAAGAGTAAGGGAAGTCAACAGGAGAGTTTCTCCCATTGATGCAGCATGGTCTAGACACTGCAGTAAGTCAACCTAAGCTACTTTGACTCCAGCTACGTTTTATTCTGAAGTTGCGTAACTTAGGTCGACTTACCCCCATAGTGTAGACAAGGCCATAGTCACTGTTAAAGTGAGGAACTCCTAATTTCTAATCTGCTGCTCTACACACTAGGAGTCACTGCCTTTTCTAAGATAACAGCTTATGCATGAAAAGCTGTAAGACCTTCTATTTTTTAACTACTTTTAAATTGCTAATGGTATGAATACTTTTTTGGTCATTTTTCGCATAGCTGGTTGTAGCTAAACGTTAGATCTGCTGTAGCTCTCTATGACTTGGCTGATAACAATCCAGATGAGTCATTAATACTTAAATAGCACCTCCTGAACTACACATGTAATCATTGTTTGGAAATGTGTAAGCCACTGTTGGATTCAAAGATAATGTAATACCCGGCTTTGGGGATTAGCAGGGAAAAAAGAACACTTGGGATCCAGGTCAGGCAGGAAATGAATGGTCTTAGGAAGTTCTCCAGTTTGTGGGGAGAGGGCTCAAGGGAATCCCAGAGCCAAAATTCTCACTGCTGCTAGCTTCAAGGAAGTGCATGCATCTGAGTCTGTGGCAATGGACTGGGAAAATGGGGGACACCATCATATTTTCTTTCCTGATCTTCAATTCACTTCTCTATAGCTGATGGCTTAAAATTGTACATTCCAAAAATGAGCACACACCAGTTGGAGGTATTTCCTTAGTCATCGCATTGCAGCTGTTTGACTCTCATGGCTCTCAAGACTGCTGTGAAGCTGCATACTATGAATCTCCTTGCAAAAAGATCAGCACATGCCCTATACAGAATGACTGCTAGTCTCAGCTCCCCAAGCTGCACTTGTCCCCGCATCTCCTGATCTATGCACACCCTGTCCAGGGCCCCACGAAGTCATGAGACCTCCTTGTCAATCTTCTGGTGCTGGCCAAAGTGGCCATCTATAAAACTAGGAGGAGAATGCTGGGCAGAGAGGTGCTCTGCGACTCTGGAGCCTATTTCTGTTCCTCCCTTCAATCATGTATCCAGTCAGAGTTCCTCTAAGCCACGTCAGCTGGCTCCTTAGATATCTTTGAGGAGCAGTGAGTGCAGTCTGGGGTTCTCTGCTTGGTGTCCGCCTCAGGTTCCCTACTTCTGGCCCTATGCCCTTACTATGATTCCTGTTTTCTTATTAGTTGTCCCCCGGAATCATTTGAGCCCAGGTTCTGTCGCTCCACTCCATAGGCTGCAGAAGGGACCTTCAGACGCCCGCCTGCTCCCAGATCTCAATAGGTATTAGGGTGTCTCTTCAGCGCAGGCTGGGGATCACTGGTTTGAGGAGGCTGACACTCACTTCAGTATCCTTTGGTGTGTTTGTTTCAGGAGCTGGGCCTGTCTGGTCCTTCATACTGCAGTGAGACTGGCAGAAGTTAAAAAAAAAGTACTCCAAACTTATGAGGAAGACTCTATCTACTCTGCATTTGTGCTCTCCTTTGTGGCTCTAACTGTCTGGGATCCAGAGCTATTCAGGCACGGATAACTTTCTGAATTTCTACCTTTGTATTCAAATGAATAGCTTATATTTAACTGTAGCAGAAGCTAGATTAGATGTTCCCTGGGCGTCTGAGCAAGTAGCATTAATATCTAAATTGTTGATGATTTACACATTCAGTGTGTGATTTGTATTAAAGCATATAGATGGTAATCTATGTCAAACAGTTATGTGGTTCTTGCTTAGATATCAGGGTAAAGAGAGATGCATATTCTTAATTCTTGTGAATTACTCTCCACATAACTGTATTGCCTGGACATTATTGTTGAAAGTATCATGTTTTCAGGAACAATTATTTTTTTAATTGGGGTTAGATTTTGAGTTAATTTCCTTTGTGTATCAGGGCTAACAACCCAGAGTCAGGATCCAAGAGTCACAATCTGACTCTCAGGTATCCTGCTTCTTTGATGAGGGAAAAAAACTGCCCCAAGTCTGTGCCTGGTCTATACAGGAGGAAGGGGAGGAGGTATGCCTCTGCCCAGTCTCCACCCCTTTCTGCCTTGTAAGTGGCTTTGCAGGGCCTACTTCCATTCTCACATTGGTACTGGAGGTACTGTGGTATGGGCGTGAGAGAGGAAAGGGAGTGACTAACGGGATGGACCATGATCTGTCCCTAAGAAGTTTTAGAATCTAGGTTGCTGTAATGCCAGATCCGATCTCACTGGTATCAGTGTGATTTTGCCTTTGGAGAAGGATCTGGCCATTTTTACTATCCTGGGTTTTTTGTTTATTTTGTTCTGCCTTTTGTATTTCTCTCAGCTGGGGCAATGAAGTAAATTGGTCAGTTTCACTTTTGTTTCTTGTCCATCTGGGCCAAATTTTGCTTTTATTGCAAATTTACAATGAGAGTAGAATGTGACCCTTTCACTTTCAGGTTCTTAGTCTTTATGTAAATTCAGGGTCAGATCCTGCAGTCCTTAAGTGTCTGAATCAGCAATCCATCCCTATTCAGCAAAACACTTGTGCATATACTTAATTCCCGCTGATGTCAGTGGAACTCAGGCACATGCCTAAACTTAAGAACATACTTATATGCTTGGCTGAACTGAGTCGTAAGTGAGCAAAGCACCCACTGACTCCTAGGGGAGTTCTCCTTAATATAAAGACAGCAGAATTCAGCCCTATCGCCCTTCTAAAACAGAGTTCCCCAAAATGTGGGGTGCACCCCCCTAAGTGGGCACGGAGGGACGTTCAGGGGTCCACAGCTGGGGCCCGGGCCAGCTCCCATGGGTGATGGGGAGGGAGTGCCACCTACCTCCACTCCTGGCCCTGGCTGCTGGCTCTGCTCCCAGCTCCACCCCCACCCCACCCCATCTGTGGCCCCAGACTGGCCTCCTTACCCCTGTCCACATCCCGCTCCCCTCAGAGCCGTGGCCCCACTCCTGGCCCCTGCTCGTGGGGGGCAGGAGGGAGGGTGGGCTGAGGTAAGGAGATGCGCCAGGTAAAAAGTTTGGAGACCGCTGTTCTAAAAGGTGCAACAGTTTTAGTTTTAATTCCTGCAATCTTTGAGCATAAAAACTCTTTGCTTAAGTGGAAACTGCACAAATATAAGGGCTGCAAGATGTTTGCAATTGACGGACCAAATAACTGTAGCTAGTCGCTTGTCAGATCTTTCAGAATATCAGCTATAGACCATTTTTAGGCTTGTTGTGTGCAATAAAATTATATATAATTTCAGGCAGCAGGTGAAACACTGAGGGAAAAAATTAAAACTTTTTGGTGAAGCACTCAGCAACATTGTTGCTTACCCCTGCATGCAGTATGTCTAAAAATAACAGCACTTGGAATGGGAAGCTTACAAGATCTGTTGATTTATAATGTTTTTTTCCGGGGTTATTGCTTGAGTGCCCTCCCCACTGAGATTTGATGTTGCAACCAGACTGCCATTAGATAATAAAGGAACTCTCGTTTCTTTGCTAATGTACAGTGCTCTGAACTGTATGGTATGAGCTTTATTTTTTAGCATCACATGGATAAATGAGAAAGATGGCTTCTAAACGAAGTAAAAAAAGGCGTTCCCTTCCAAATGGTGGTCTTTAATATATATATAGGCCCAGGAAAAAATACTGATAGAGTATCTTTGGATCTGACTTGAATATACAAAGCAGTCTTGAGTTGGAATTATTTTTTATTTCAGGATGTCAGACACAAGGAGAACACTTATGATTAAAAACAAAAACGAGCAGGGGGGGAGGTCTAGGCCACATTCCATTATAATTGCAGAGTTAATCCTGTTGACACTACTACAACACAGACATGAGTCTATTGATCTCATTGTATATTTTTACTTTTAGGGACCCAGCAGATCATATGCTGGGCAAGTAATATTCTGTATGATTTGTGAAAAATAAATGTGTTTTATCCTTGCAGTAAAAAAGCAGACAGATGTTTAGAGGAACATACACCATATTGAGGAGGCTTAGAGTCATAGAACTTGCTAAACCCGTGCAAAGCTGCTATTATGGAGAAAACAGGAAGACAGTTTCCTCCATGAACCTACACCATTTCCCAAGGAGGAAGCAGGGTTTTTTTTTTTCCTTTCTTTCGTCTTTTTCTTTGCTCTTTGTTGATTTTGAAACAGAGAGACAACTATTAAATGATGACCATAAAAGGCTTATACTAGCAATGACATCAACGGTAAAAAGAGAAAAAAACCAACTACCTTAAATAAACACAAGTTTTAAAGGACTTTGACTTCCCCTATAAAAATGTAGATGTGTAGCCCTGCATTGCTTTGCTTGTTTTATTGCCAACACGCATTCTGTAGTAGCCGCGCCTCCAAACTTTCTATTTGATGTTCACATTGTCAGCTATTAAGTTGGGTGGATTGCAGCCACTTTGCATTGACTTAATTATTTTATTTAGATTTATAACCTAAAAATAAACAAAAACATCTCTCTGTAATGCAGAGGTGCAGCCCACTGCATCCCAGAGTGTGCCTGGCTCTAACTTGATCTAAATGGAAGGCTGCAGATTATTGTTAATTCAGTGGCAGGATGTCATCTTCCAAGTCTAAATATTATTCCTGACAGGCAGTTTGAACAGAGTAGAGCTAAGTGTAACCTGTCAGCGAAATGTGGCCCACAGAGTTTGACACCATGTCCGTGGACTGCATTCATTTTTAATATGGAGGGAAGCTTGCAGAAACTAGGGGTGTGTGTGTCCCTAGCATGCAAAACTTGATCTTGATCACATGATATGATGAGACCTGTAGTTTTCATATGGTGCACGTAGAGTTAGGATGGCTACATGCTGCACTGGAGACCTAAGTGTTCTCAGTTCTTGTGATTTTGTCCCCCAAGTCTCATGATGATTGGTGTGTGCTCCAGGTGATTTCACGGGAACTTTTTTTTATGATTATTATTGGGAGTTTTTTAAGGAAAGCTGAGTTTTTAGCCCTCATGCCTGAAATTGTGACTAGAGTACACCCTAAAGGCACCAGAAAGCCAATAAATAGACTTCCCAAATGTATCATTTATTGTAAAATCTCATAATTTTTAACCCAGTCTCATGATTTTTAGTGAGTTTGATTCTAGATTTTTGAATGCTTGTGACTGGCAATGATGAAAATTCTGTGGGCTTCATTTGTCCCCTGACTTTCCCCTGAACAAGTGTGGCAAATTTTATTGTAAGAATAAAATCCATACTTTGAAGATGAATTCTTATCTTTATATGTATATAGTATATATCAGCGGTAGGCAACCTATGGCACACATGCCAAAGGTGGCACGTGAGCTGATTTTCAGTGGCACTCACACTGCCCGGGTCCTGGTCACCGGTCCGGGGGGCTCTGCATTTTAATTTAATTTTAAATGAAGCTTCTTAAACATTTTAAAAACCTTATTTACTTTACATACAACAATAGTTTAGTTATATATTATAGACATAGAAAGAGACCTTCAAAAACGTTAAAATGTATTACTGGCACGTGAAATAAATGAGTGAATAAATGTAGACTCGGCACACCACTTTGGAAAGGTTGCTGACCTCTGGTATATGTACATATGTATAGATACACACACATCCCTTAGGTCGAAATGGAGCATTACATGCCAGGACATATAGAACAATCCTCTGAAATAAAGATAAGGAATAGCCTGACTGAAGCACCATTTTGTTCCTATTTGGGGCCCGATCTTGCAAACACTTATGCAGATGTCTCTGGATGAAGTCACCTGTGTAAGTGTTTGCAGGATGCAGCCTGGTGTGTTAACTCATACTTGGAAAGTTGCCAGTGTGAAGCTCCTCCAGCCTCAAATCAATATAAAACAGAAGCTTTTTTGTTTCCAAATTGTTTTATCACACCAGACTGGTTTCTTCCATGGCGTTTTTAATAGGTGCCAGCGGCACTGTATTAACTACTTTGACAGCTCACCTACTACCCTTTAAAAAGGCTTAAGAGATAGGCCAGCCAATAATTAATGACACCCTCTGCTGCACTGAGTTTCAGAGCAGAAAGATCACACACACACTCACCCAAAGCCACAGATTTTACAATTGCACTGAGATTTGCTGCAACAGTTTCAAGAAGACAAGAGCTTTTATTGTGATAGGAATATATCTCTTTATGAAACAATATGGGGAGCAAATTTCCTTGGATTACCTTGGAGGACTGTTTAGGCTGTAATTTTATTATGTTTATTCAGAGGAATGGAACATTTTCCCTCTTTTATCCTTTGAGGCCTACATGTTCTCTTCTCACTTTGGGTTTCCCTGCTTTGCTGCTGGGTCCTGTTTAATCTTGATTTCTTTTTCTTCCCTAATCCTGATCCTTGGTCAATTTATCTCTTTGTCCCTCTTGCAGACCCTGATCCTGCGAGGTGCTGGGCACCTCCTATTTGTTGCTGAGCTTAAAAATAAAGGCCCCCAGTCAGCAGATGAACTGCGGGCTCCATGCGAGAGAACTATGTTAAAACTCTCTCTGATCTTTAAGCCAAGTGAAGGATCCCACAAGGAGAGGATTCAGTTGTAATTGGCAAACTTGCCTTTCTTTAAATCCACCGTCAATGCTGAGTGCCCTCAACTCTCATTGAAATCCATGCGAGGTGAGGGGACAGAGCGGCTCACAGAAGGTACAGAAGGTCTGACAAGATCAGACCCAGAGTTTGAAAGGGACAAAAAGTGCTTTCCTAATAATCAAAGTAAAACGGGCCCCATTTATACTGAGCTGGGTTGCAGTGAATCAGAGGGAGATTTGCAAATGCCTCACTCTCAGAGCTAGGCACCCAACTGCCATTTGTGCTTTTAAAAATCTCACGCACACCACTCATGAAGTGAAATGATGCCATCTGCGTAGAGTATGGGTAATCTAGCATTACATGGGTGAAACAAGAAAGGGTTGGGGGGTAGAGTCGGAGCTGAGATGTTTGTGTCCTTGACTATACAGGTGAGTAACTTTACCCAGGTGAGTGAACTAATGGGTCTGTTCACATGCATTGAGTTCCTTTCATAAGTGTTTGCAGCAATGGTACCTACCTGTGTGTGACAACATGACTGAAGGGAGGCTAAATCACAGAACTGGTGTTTGCTACTGAAGGCTTTTTCTGTGGGGCCATTGTTAACTCTTGCTGAGTGGATTCCCTAATCTAGTCCTGTCCTATAAAAGATCTGTGTCCTGCACTCCTTTAGGACAGGTCTGCACTACATACCTATATTGGTATAACTATGTGGCTCAGGGGTATGAAAAATCTTCATCCCTGAGCGACTTATTTATACCAGCCTAACCCTCCACCCCATTGACTGTGCTATATTGGTGGGAGAGCTTCTCTCACCAACTTAGCTACAGCCTCTTGGGAAGGTGGATTAACTACAACAACGGCGTAGGAGCATCTTCACTGATGCAACTGCAGCACTGTACATGAACACAGTGGTACTTAAGCTCCTAAGGGTCAGATTTTTAAAGGTATTTAAGCACTTAATTGTCAGAAGTGCCTAGGTACCTAACTCCCATTCAAAAATCCCATCTTTACATGTCTAAATACCTTTAAAAATCAAGTCCTAAGTCACTTTTGAAAATGGGCCTTAAAATCCTAGGTTACTAAGGTATTTTTGAAATTTTTACCCACAGACTTCACTCCTTTGAAGGTTTTACTCATTGAGTATTCATCTAACACAATGCATAGAAGCATTCAAAAGAGGATCGGTGTATGTAGAATAGAGAACAGCTACCAAAGCTATGAATCCTTCATTTTTCCTGGATGGAAAAAAGAAGTTAACAAAGTGAAAAGTTATTCGGGATGACAGTAAAATAAAAAAGTGCTCTCAGAGGAGGTTGTCAGACCCCTTTTGTTGTGCTACACAAAATGATTGTGCATAGGGAGGAGCGGGAGTGAATTTAAATTGAAAAAAATAGCATTTGGAATAAAAGGTTGAGTGAAAGGCCCATGACCCCTACTCCAACAGGCCCTGCATCCTTAGGAGAAGGATAAAGAAAAGTTTTAAACAAAAGATAGGTCGTTCTCAAAAAGGAAAAAAAAAGAAATTGACATTCTGCTTAAATGGACAGTGTATTTTGCAAAGGGGTCACCTAATTTCCTTTTCTGGGCTGTACACAAAGGCTTTGTCTACACTGGTGAGCATGCTTGAGTACTGAATCATACACATGCCTGCACACGCTCCCCATACCCACGCTGAGTGTTGACATTATGCTGGACTGGACACAGGTATAATGCTGTGTACATGCATATACTCGTATCCACACTGCCACTGTTGTTACGCAATGTTAGAGCTACCATTTCAGGGACAGCATCCCAGGATTCTGTGTGTCTAGGAACTGCTTTGCTATGTCTTATTGGTACTGTCCCCCACCTCACACAGTTCCTGATCAAGTCACCCCTCACTGTTATTCCTGGCCACACTGACTTGGAGACATGGAGCAATGAGATGATGATCTGGTTCTGCTCCTGCTCCCTGTTGCAGGACACATTTTTAGGCAATGGAGTAGACCATTGATGGCATGCTGAATGGAATTTGGGCAGAACTTTTTGACATGACAGTGATGGCTGACCTTGAGTGTCAATGACAATTTATTTAGCTCACATGGTACTGTTATGGTGAATGCCAGTATTGGGTAGACCATCACTTCTGGTGCAGGAGAACCAGCATGGTGTCGTGGGATCACATCATTTTGGAAACTTTGGATGAAGAACAGGGACTTCAGAACTTCTGAATGAAGACACAGGCCTTCATGGAGCCATGTGAGGTGCTTGCACCAAACCTCCACTGCCAGGACATGTGATTCAGGGAAGCCACACACTGGTGGGGAAGCAGGTGGCTATTGCCCTGTGGAAGCTGGAAATACCAAACAACTGTAGGTCCATTGCAAACCACTTTGGGGTTGCAAAATCCACTGTAGATTTATAGTTGTACAGACTTGTGAGGCAGTTAACACTGTGATTTACCCACGGGTGGTTGCAGTAAGAAACAATAGCTGGATTTGAGAGGATGGGGTTTCTGAACTGTGCAGGGGTCATCGATGGCATCCATATCCCAATACTTCGCTCACCACAAGGGGTGAGTGAGTATGTGAACCCATACTGTTACTATTCACTTGTTCTGAAAGGCTTAGTGAATCACAGATTCATGAATATCATTGTGGGAAACACTGAAAAAGCTCATGACACCAAAGTGCTGAGGAGATCAGGATTGTACTTGAAAGGGGAAGAAGGGACTTTATTCCCCAGAAGTGAAATTGTTCTGCACGGTATGTCTGTGCCAACTGTTATTTTGGTGGACCCCGCATACCCACTCCTAAGAGGGCTCATGAAACCATACCCTGACATCAGGCTCTCTGGAAAAAAGGGAATTCATTACAAGCTCAGTAACTGCAGAATGGTTGTAGAGTGTGTGTTTGGTAGACTGAAATCTCATTTGCGGTGCCTATGTACTCGTCTGGATGTGGCAAATGCTCTTTGTATAATTGTCACCTGCTGCACATGCCATAATGTTTGTGAGAGTTAAGGGGAGTGCTTCTGTCCTGAGTTGGCTCAGGACAAGACCGATTTACGAACTCATTACAGGAAGCCGGGCCCCATCTGCATGCACACTGGTCCTGAGGCAAGGGAAATCAGGGATTCCATATGTACACACCTCTTGGCACAGCAGTTCGTTCCTTAAGTACACTAGGATGAATTTCTTCAGGCCCTGCCAACTTGAATACATCTAACTTATCTAAATATTCTTTAACCTGTTCATTCTCTAGTTAGGCTTTCTTTCTTCCCCCTTGTTGTTAATATTAATTGTGGTGAGTAAGTGGTATTTAATGAATCTCTTCTCATTGCCATTTTGGGGTGAGTGGAGTGGGGACTGGATGGAGGGGGGAAATTTGAAGAAGTCCAGTAAGGGGATAAGGCATGACAGTGCTATGGCTTTAGTTTAAACTCACAAAAGCATAGCAATGTGTGGCAGGAAGAAAAAGTCAGTGCATAGTACTTCAAATAGTGTATTAAAATTAGGAATTTAGCCCCAGAGCAAGAGGGGATATTGGCGGGGAGGGTGGAGGTCCATTGTAATGTACCAGCTTCAGCAGGTTCTGGTTCCTACCACAACTCCAGGTCCTTCTTGGGTTCATCAGTGCAGGGCTTCCTCAACTGGCTCCTCTGGGCAGAGATGCAGAATCATAGGCTCCTTGTCCTGTAGGTCTTCCAAGGAATCCTCTGTGGTACCTGTTTTCTCCTTGCCCTGGCCCCCATCAGCATCCCATTGGACAATGAAGCCTGGTAGGGTTGATGAGTGGTTGTGATCCACTTGAGGTTCTGTACTGCGAGCCCTTGACATCATCCCATCAAGCTCCTCCTAGAAAGAATACGTATGATGAGCCCTTCTGGAGTGACTGTTGGAGTAATTTGTCTTCCTGTACAGTGAAAACAGAGGGACAGGGACCTGTATAGACTGGGTAGGGGTCAGGAAGTTGTAGGAAAGAACTATTGAAATTTGAGACCCGGTACATGCCCCTTACACTGTGACATTACCTAGGGTACACTCTGGATTGATGAACAGCTGTGTGTCCTCCCTCGCAGTTCTCCAACCTGCGATGCCTTTTACACTGCTTTGCTGTGAGAGCAACCACTCCTGGTCTGCTCACACACAGCCTGCAGCATGTAAATGACAGCTATACTGTCTGAGTGCTGTGGCCAACCACTCTTGAATTACACCTGCAGAGAAAAACCAGCAAATTCCCAGTCGCAGACTTTCCCCCAGAAATGTGCATCTTGTACTGCCCAGCCCAATCCTGGACAACACAAGCTCATTTTAACACAAGTCCATCATTTTATTAATAGAAAATTATATGCACAAATGGAGTTTCCCAAACTCTTTAATCCAAGCCCTAGTTTAGCTAAAACAATAAAACAAGTTTATTAACTGCAGAAAGATAGATTTTAAGAGGTTACAAGTAATGAGGCATAAAAGTCAGAATTGGTTACAAGAAAATAAAAGTAAAATGCAACTAATATCTAACTCTCAACAAACTAAGTGAATTCAAGCAAATGTCTCTCTCACCACATGCTTCAGCAGTCTTACTGGTTGAATTCCAATAAGGGATCCTGATTCCAGACAGGATCCCTTACTCAGTCCAAATCTCTTTCTTTGTTCCTCAGGTGTTGTGGCTGCTGTGGATAGAGACAGGGAAGAATAACTTGGGGTGTCTGTTTCCCACTCTTACACTTTTTCCTCTTCTTTGAAAATGATCTCCAGCTGGGGTTCAGGAGACAGAAAGTCTGTGGGGATGGGAACCTCCAGTTGTTTCTTTGCCAAGATGTAAATTTCTCCCGCACACCCTTTTTTCTGTCAAAGAACAGCCGCATTAACCAAGTGAATGTCCATTTGATTTCGTTGACACCTGGCTGAGGAGTCAGTTTGCCTTTTGTCTTGGAGGAACTGGTTTGTGGCTGCTTTTGTAAATTTGGAACATATCTCAGTAATGTTATACAGTAAAATTTTATAACTTTACATACAATGTTGCCACACATATTTTACCAGGACAATAATGACCAGCAAATTATGCACAAAATGTATCATAGTCTTGAAAAAGAGGTGAACATAGGGGTACAGACTGTCACATATCCCATTCGCACTAAAAACTGGCACAGGTATGGGGCTGTGCCACAGATGTGGCATGTACTTACCCACAACCCTCAGACATGTTAGTTTACTTCCCCTCTGACATATGCTTTTGGGGTTTAGGTGTGGACAATAGTGGGGTGATGGCACAACCACAAGCATGGACATATGACCAGGGTAAGGCCTAGGAGGTCTCAAATCCAGGCCTGCCCATCTCCATTCTGCCACCCCACAGCAGCTATAACCAGCTCGTACACCTCAAGGGGTCTGACCGGCAGCAGCCTCATGGCTCCTGATTAGCTCCCTCACCCTATATAAACCCAAGGGGCTTTCCAGGAAGTATCCAGGCAACAGTGTGGAGCTTCTATAGCTGCCACAGTCAGTCCTGCTCCTTGTTCTTGTTCTATTGACTTTGACTTCACCTCCAGACCCTGAAATAGACTCTGATCCTTGGTATCAATCCTGGCCTAGAACTTGATTACAAACTCCTCTGCTACTCTCAGCCTCTGGTTTGATCTTGCTCTGACCCTTGGTCCTGACTGCCCTTGTCAGGATTCTGACATAGGCACTAGTGTAGATGTACTCAGTGCAGGGGCACCAGAACAGGGGGGCCAAGGGGCCATGGCCCTCCCAATTTTTGAAAGTGGACAGGCCTGGACCACCCACTTTTCGCCAGGGGCCCAGTCCCCTTCTCATCCTCTTCCCCCCAAGGCCCTGCCCCGCAGTCAGACCAGAAGCGAAACCCAGCTGGGGAGCCTGGGCAGCTGTGGGGAGCTGCAGACCCTCCACCTGCCCTGGGTGGGGGGCCCAGGGCATGGGGGGAATGGGCTGGGGGATGCTTGTGGACCCTTCCCTCTCCATCCCAGGCAGGTGGAGGGGCTTGGGCTCCCAGGTCCATCTCTGACTTCTGGCTTGGAGGGGGTGGGGCCGCAGGGGGCAAAGATGAGGCAGGGGTGGGGCCACAAAGGGGGAAGGCCCTTGTGGGTCCCCCACATTTAGGCAGAATCTGTCACCCCTGACTCAGTGATACACTCTGGCTTGGTAGCAGTTATAGAATAGGGGGTTTCTGTGCTGTTATTGTATTGGCCATCGTATTTTGTAATACAGTAGTCACTTTTTAATAGCCTTCTTTAGGGTAAGTCAGTTTTATCGAGGGTGTGACCCTGCAGCTCTGTTCGTAAGGCAAAAATCTCACAGCAGTCAAGGAGGGTTTTGTCTGGGTCAGAACTGCAGCATCAGACCCCTTATCATGCCCACACTGTCCCTCTGGCCTCTTGTGTGTAATGCCATATAGTCCTTGAATGTAGAGGTGAAGGAATGTGTGCCAAATTTCTCAACATTTCTCCCTTTTTGAAAACTATTTTCCACTCCTCACATTGTTCCACCATGATTCTCTTTCTCTGGCTACGCGAGAGCATTGGCTCGGGAAAGGACCAGGGTGTAGCCCATGAGTCCACAATTACACAGATCTAGTGACCACAAACACCCACATAAGGTATCTGTAGGGATTTCAAACACTATCCCTGAAGCAAAAATAGTGACCACAAAGGGACTGTGGAGCAACCCTGCACCCTGCCTGCCTGTGCTGGAGGTTGATTCCAATCCCTGTGTTCTTGGCACAAACCCCATTGACTCAGGCCTTGGGGGAGAGGCAGGAACTTACTCAACAAGAATATCAAACAGCATGACAGAGTAACCGTGCCACAAAGATTCAGAAAATAACTACAGTAAAGGCCCGTTGTAAGCCAGGGCTGAGAATGCGGGTGTGCAAAAAGGGAATTCCACAAGCTTGGAGCCAGGTGTATTGAAGCCATTGGTGCTGGCACAATCTTTGAACCAGAATGTTGTCTGCTCACATGGTAGGATGTGAGGCCGTGGCTGAGTTCCAAGGGACTTTCCTCTGTTACTGTCAATACAATAACTTGGTTCATTGCCAACTTTGTTTCTTTCTTGACTTCTTGTTGGCAATACATATGCAGACTGGCCAGCTTTGTGCTTTTGCTGCTGTTTCAAGCTCATCAGAACAAAGTGCTGGCTCATGAGTTTTCTGTATTTGACTCCCTTCCAAAAAATTTTTCATATTTGAATTGTTTCCTTTGCCCACTCCCTCCGTACACAACCAAGTGCCTTATGCACATTAATTCACCCATTTCCCTCCAGCCTCCCAAATCCACAGTGCCTTTATGGGTAGAAAAGATGTATGGTTTTTATAATGGGGGTGTGAAGCTCTTCCCTGACACTCAGATCTTTCTGAAGACTAACCCTTCACAAACAGTTGTGTTCCAGTGATTATTCAGTCCATGCTGCCATAGCTCCCCACGTGTTCTTATAATAAACATAATCAACAGGATTCAACTTTTGAGACCTGCACCTCCTGCCATTGTCAGTGAATCTCATGGTGCTTCAGAAAAATTTTACTTTAGCTTTAAACCTTTTCCAAACACGGTACAATGAAAGAGTCAAATCTTAGTGCCCTTTGTCAGTACACCCCTCGTTTTCTGATGACCACAGAATGACAGACCATGTATCGCAATGAAAGACGAGATTAGGGGTCTGACTTTGAGAAGGGCTGAGTTTCTCAAAGATAAAGTCAGTAGGATCTATGGAGTACTCAGCACCTAGGAAAATCAGGCCCTACCAGGCCACATTTTGCCCTCTTTTATGACACGTCAATGCAACCCTATTGAGGTTAGTTGTACGGCATCAGTGTAACAGTGCAGGATCTGGGACCCCACCAATTCTTCTGTAGTGTAAAGAAGCAGCATCTCAGCCTGACAATCTCATTGACTTTGGAAATCTCTAATCTTTTTATTAGAATAGGGAGTTTAGGCACTTAGCACCTTTCATCCAAGGATCTCAGAGCACTTTATAAACATTTTCTGCACCAGGAGTAGAATCCAGGGGCCTAATTTTCCACTCTGTTACTCTGTCTAAGAATAAGGCCCCACCAGTCTTGATACAAGTTCTTTGCTCTAATGATTAAGCAACATTCCTTTTCATATTAACTGACAGCATGGTGAAGATGGATCAAGTATTTGATCTCATGTTATCAGAGCCAGGTCTTATTGTGCATTTGACTAGAACATTTGATTAATTATTTCAGGTAGACCTACAGCTCTGCATATTGTCCCTAGTCACCTCAGCCTAGATCCTTGGAGGTATTTAGGCCAGCCCTCCAAGGTAAATTATTCTTTCCTGGCTATTTTACCAAACTTGAATGCAAGGATCTGTAGAAGCCCTGGGAAGTTCAGAACTTTGGAAATATTTAGTTTAGTATTAATATTATGTACTGCAATTACAACTTTGTGATTAAAGGTTGTGTTAGCAAGCAACATTTAAAACCCAAGTTTAGGGACTTATAACTTGGTGAAAAAATTCACTTGGGGATGAAACTTGTCTTTTCCTGCAACTGTGTGGGTGTTAGCCAATGTTTTTGAACTTCTTGGCTTTGAGTCACAATTTCAATGTTACTGAGACCTGAATTTCTGCATTTAATTTCGGCATTTGTATCTGTTGTCTTCACACCTGGGATATACAGTAGCTGTGAACGTAATAGTTTCTCATTCATTTGACCTAAAAATAATTATATTTCTTGTGTTCATAGGTAGAAAATTGGTCAATTGCAGGCTGATTAATTCAGTAACACAACCCACATGGTGCTGCTTTGCCTTTTTCTTTCCTGTGCAGGTGTCTAACAAAACTCATTCTGCTGAGAAGCTGTAACATCCCTTCCCTGTTGCATAGGTACTGATTGGTCATTAACATTTTAAAGGTGCTTTAAAATGGTCTGATGGAAGCTGTTATAAAAGTGCCAAGTATCATTGTTAATTACTGTACATACTTGATAGATTAAAATCTAATTGATCCCAGCCTTAAATTGAAATGATAGTTGCTTTTACCCATGTTTGCTGGATTGGCATTGTTTTTCCTGACTTGATGCCTAAAGGGTCACAAAATACTTAGAATATAGCAAGTTTCACTGGGGGGTTCCCATGGCGCTTTGTAAACATGTGCATTAGCCTTGCAGCACCTCTGAGGCAGATATTCCATCAAAACACCAGATTTTCAGATGAGTCAGCTAAGTAACTCACCCAAGGTCCTGTAGAAAGTCAGTGGAATTGCTTAGTATATTATTTGTATTATGGAAACACCTAGGAGCCCTAGTCATGGACCAGGACTCCATTGTGTTAGGTGCTGCACAAACAGAACGAAAAAATGGTTCATGCCCCAAAGAGTTTTACAATCTAAGAACAGAATCCAGGAGTCTTGCCTTCTGTCTAATGGTTAGGACACAACTGGAAATTTTCATCATTAGGGTTTTTGCTCCTTCATTTTCCTTGCTCCTTAGATTCCAGGGTGATGAGTGCGTATGAATACTAGAGACAGCCGATAGATTTATGGTAGCATTGTAAAACAGACTAAGAGGACTCCCTCGCTTATCACTGCCACCAGTTATTTTGCAACTGGAGTATGCGGTTGTGAAATGGAAATGAAATATCACAAGTTAGACTTCTGGGTTTAAGGGAAATGGAATGAGAACAAGAGATTAGCTCCAGCCATCCCACTCTGCTGTTCTGGATATCCTGTAGTTGCCTTAGAATGCACCACTGTATTAAACCTCTGCAAATAGAGTCCCAAAGAGATACTCCTCAGGAGAATGGCACTTCTCCAGCTACCAGAGGAACCCTTACTGCTGCTGACCCATATTAATCAACTGTGATTATGTGTGAAATAGAAAGTAGTCTATAAGAAGAACACATTGTTACAAGAATCATCATTACAATTCTCACTCATTTGTATTTTTTATCTGTTATTCTAAATTGTAGAGGGGCTTTCTGTTAATCAGTGAGGAGCCTGAACAAACCTGATCCAGACAGCCCTGAACTTTAGAAAAATTCAGATCCTCGTCCAAAACTGAATGTCACAGATGCCCCAGTCTGTTATGAGATGAACCAAAACATGGTTCTGAATACCTTCAAGTACTGGAAGAGTCTGAACTGGGAGCTGAACTCTTCAGGCCAGACCTATCTCCAGCAATATTTAGACTCTTCAGAGCAAAGTATATGTGACCCTCCTGGTACTTTGTAGGATGCATAATAGCATTTACACCGAGGTGCTACTTTATGATCTTTCTATAATCCCTAGCACTCACTACAGAATTCAAAGATGTGAAAAAATATTTGGATTACCTATAGTCACTAATGTGGGTTGCTTTTGTTTGGGGGTTGGGGGGGGGTCACTGGAAAAACTCTATTAAAAATGGGGAATTGGGAGTTCTATTTAAATCAGATCTCCTTCTGTCCACATGAAATGGAATTGAAGGCCCCCATACACGTATGGGTTTCAGTGGAAGTTTCACCCATAGAACACTGAAGAATAAGGCCCAAACTGAATCCTAAATATGATATTTAGTGAAACATTTACCCTTGGCTATTTCCAAGATGGAATTTTAAAAGAAGGAAGGAATCAATATTTGCTACTCACTAATTAGATTACGTTTGAACTATGCGGTTGTAATGTGTGAATATCTGGCCCGCTGCTGTGACCTCTGGATCAGACAGTGATGACAACACCCAGCATTTGGCCAAAGCCTGTGTTTTGAACTTTGCAAGTAGCAGCCTAAAAATCCTATTGTGGACTTCTTACGAAGCTGGAAATATGAGAGAAGGGTTCTTATTTCTTCTGTCAGGTGATCAAGGCAGTTTTCTAACACGCTTGCTGTTTTTCTTACAAATACATCCTGTAGACAATAGTTCCATATTGCTTTTTGGGGAAAGCAATGCACTATTAATCATTATGAAGAGGTACTTGCTGGGGGGTGGGAAGAGAGGAAGGGGAGAGTGAGGCTCTTTGTAGATATAAGTGGATCTAAGGATTTAGGAATAGTTTGGAAATCCATATTCACAATATTTTCTCAGGCTTTTTTTTTTCTGTCCAAATTACCCATGTGTCTTTGCCTTTGGGCATCTGAGCTCCTTTCCTCTTTGCCATAAGCAGAACAGCATGCATTATTTAATGAGCCTGCTCAGGCCTTCCATTTTATTTCATAAGCTTTTAGGAAGTAAGTTCACTTCAGGTTCACACATTGATACTTTCTTGCCGTGCAGAAACGTAGTGCCATGTCCAATAACACAGCACCTGGAGCTCAGGTGAGCATGTCCAAGCACTCATGAAGGAAAGGCAGGCTAAGGGTATGTCTACACTACCCACTGGATGGGCAGGCAGCAATCGATCCAGTGGGAATTGATTTATCACGTCTAGTCTAGTCATGATAAATCGACCCCTGAGCGCTCTCTCGTTGACTCCTGTACTCCACCGCCTTGAGAGGCGCAGGCAGAGTTGACGGGGGAGCGGCAACAGTCGACTCACCACAGTGAAGACACTGCAGTGAGTAGGTCTAAGTACCTCGACTTCAGCTACGTTATTCATGTAGCTGAAGCTGTATGCGTAACTTAGATCGATCTCCCCCACCACCACCACAGTGTAGACCAGGCCTAAGGGGTGAAAGGAGCAAGAAATGGATGTCTCAGAAAGGAAGAGAAGTTGCATCTCCTGCCATATAAGTCACTTTGTGAATAATTCATGATAGAAAGGGCACTATGGATTTCAAAGGGCTGTAACTGGTAAAGTGGGAGCAAACCTGTGGGACAGCCAAACAATAGACATTATGATCACTCTTTATATTAAGGATACATTTATAAGTAAATCATAAGAGTTAATAGATGATTAAAAGATTTTTAATAATCAGTCTAATACTGCCCAACAGGCCAGTAGGTTGCTTGTAACCATCCGAGAACACCTTCTTTTGAAGAGTTATCAATGGTTATAAATATAACAATAGAAGAAGTTGTTAATATGTGACCCATTGGTGAGCAGGCATTATAGGTTCTGCCTTTGTGCCTAATCCACAGAGGATGGTGACTCTGTGATAGCTGCATTCTAGGGTCTTGGCTTTTTAGCTCATGCTTTTCGCTCTGGAGGTCCCCAGTATGTTGGCCAAGGTGATGGCTGTCACAGAAGCATGTTACTCATGTCCGTAACATGCTTGTAACATCTATTAATTTATTAACCCTTAATATAAAGTGTGACTGAAATTGCATTACAGTTTAGCATGTAAGTACTGTTATGACTCTAAAAAATGATGCCACAAAAATGTCCTAGTCTTTATTTTGAAATATGGCTACCTTAGTCTTTAGGAGCCAGGGGAGTCCTTGCTGCCAGCCAACCTGCTGCCGAGAGGCTGGGAATTAAAGTGCCTGAAGTATCCTATCCATACTGTTCCACCCTTCCTCCACCAAGCACCATGCACTGCACCCTGCTACTGGAGACACACAGTTCCCATGCAGATAGTCAGCAGTGTCCCTTCCCCAGTATAGCTAACCCCACTCCTCGGATGAGATGATTTCTTGGAACTGGTGAGAGTGGGAATGAGCCAGGTTTTCCATTAAGCTCTGGCCTCCTATAGGCTTGTCACATTGGGGAACATAATCTGGCTTGAAGTTATTTTTCAAGATAGTATTTATCGAATCAAATTCAGGAGTGTACATAGCGAGAGCTGCGCTGGAGGAACACATGGTTCATTGTACTACAGAAGCATTTCTCAAACTGGGGTCTGAGGATACTCCAGGGGGGTCTGCCAGCCCCGCTGATCAACAACTCTCCCTCATTCCCTCCCTCCTCCCCCTCCCTCCCTGTGCCTCCTGCACGCCGGGGAACAGCTGATCAGCGGAGGAGTCGCTGGGAGAGAGGAGGAGAAGCGGGGATGGGGCGCACTTGGGGGAGGGGGAGAAAAGAGGCGGGGGGGGGGTGGGAAGAAGTGGGGTGGGATTGGGGCCTTGGGGAAAGGGGTGGAGTGGGGGCAGGGCCTGAGACTGAGCGGGGGTTGGGGGTCCGCAAAAAAATTTAAATCAAAATGGGGGTCCTCGGGTTGCTAAAGTTTGAGAACCGCTGTGCTACAGTCTAGTTAAACCCTATCCCTTTGCCATAGCAATACTACCAGAGTGTGAATCTCCACAAAATAAGAATGATGCCTATTTTTTCTGTAGCGCTTTTCATCAGATTTCAAAGCATTCACAATCTGTAATGTAGTTATTCTCACGGCACCCCGGGGAGGTAGGGAAATGCATTATCCCCATTTTACAGGCCCAAAGAGCTTAAGTGACCTGCCCAGGGTGACACAGGAAGTCCATGGCAGAGGACGGTAGAGAATTGGCAGAATGTGTGGGTATACGTTTGCTTTGCTGCCTCTTTCCCTGGGTCACTTGGACATAAGTATCGTGGTGTGGTAGCACCACTATAGCTAAGGTTGTATCACAACCTTAAGTGTTTAAAGGTCAACCTTTCTAATTCCTCTAAACTCAACATGTTTAGTTGGTTTTCTTTGAAATGTGGTGTGCCATAGGAAGGTGCAGGGTAGAGTTAGGTGACCCAAATTGGGGGTAATTTGAGCCAGGGGTTGTGGAGATCTAAGTCCTGAAACAAATAGCCATTTTGCAAAAATCTTCTGGGTTTTTTTGTTTTTTTGTTTGTTTGCTTTGGGGTCTTATGCACAGAGGTAGAGATCAAACTATTTATGTCTCAATCTGTTGAGGGTTACCCAAGGTAGGGTATGACACCCACTAAATCTTTGCGGGACCTAAATTAAGAATGATATTTAAGAAAAGTACATCTTTTTACAGTGCACGTGTGCTAATACAAACAACCAGCTAGAGGGTTTCCATTCCTTCCTGCTATTTTAGGTGCTTTAATACTCAACTTTTGTGTGCTATAAAATCTGAATGGTTACTCGGATTGCTTTGAAATTTAGTACACCTCATGGGGGCGTAGGATAGCATTAGTTGACCAAATTTGGGATCATTTGACCAAGGCCCTCCCAAATTACAGCCTCCCACAAAAAAAGTACTAATGACTGGATGAATCACAGACCTCATTGAGATTGATGGCTGTGAACTCACTCTTCAATTAACATAACTAAGGATAAATTAATCACAAGCCCCCATCAAAGACAAAAGAAGTTTTTGGACTGAGTGGTGGAAGGTTGCTAGAATTTGAGTCATGGGTAGCAATTTCATTTTGAGGCAAATGTAATCAGAGTATTGCGGGGGGGGGGATTAGATGTAAATGCTTCTTGGGAGGAGTATCAGTGAGTGGGGGATGGGGGAATAGAGGTTTGGGGCTTCAGTGAAGGAAGGGGTGGTTATGGGGATGGATGATAGGGGAGAGAAGTGGGGGTGGGGAGTACACTGGGATGGGGGGGTGAATGACAGAGGGATTGGGGAAGAATAACAGCAGAAGCACCTGTCAGCACCACATTCTTCCCTCTCATGTGTGCCCGGGGGTAGGTGAGGGGGGACTTGCCCTTTTAGCGGGTCTGAGCCCCTCTCACTGCCCCTGTGTGTGTGCCAGAACGTTGGATGCCCCTACTCCTCCTCATGAGTGCTGGGTTTAGGGGTGCTTGTCCTTTTGCGAGGATCTGGGCCCACTTCCTGTCCCCATGTGAGCCAGGATTTGGGGAAATCCTTCCCCTTTGGCCAGGCCGCTGAGAACAGGCATGCTTCCTGCATGTCACAGGTTCTGAGGCACTCTGGGGGCGGGGGATTGAGAACATCCACTGCGATGAATGGAACAGGTCACAGGTCTCAGAGCCATTCTTTCAGGTTATAGTCCTCTACCTGCGGTGCTCTCATGCAGTTGAGATGAACCGGCCACTCCACACCTTTCAGACCCTCCTGTGCTGCCCTCCAACATCATTCTATCCTTCCTGTTTCCAGGACAACACTCCTAAGTGCTCTAAAATCCTTGTGCTTGCACAGGTTTTCTTGGAATTTGCTATGCCTTGTGGCAGTGCAGAGTGATCCAAATTTGGGATTTGGAGATACAAGCCCTCCCCTCCCCCATGCAAAATAGCAGTTTTTCCGTCTTGAGGGGTTTGTGTGTTTGGGGGTTTTTTGCGCAGAACTGGAGTTCCAACTATTTCTGTGACACAGGCCAAGATGGTCTCAATGAGTCAGATTTTACCCCGGTGAACAGCTTGCCACTATGTTTCTATCCGAACCTTTGCACACCTGTTCAGTACATTTTTCATAATTCATGTTGCTTGCTACAAGCTGCCTCTGTGGTATAAAATGTTTTTATTTTATGAGGAGGTTTACTGTGAACACATCAGAATAGTCAACTGGCCCAACCAAAATGTTTGGTGTGTTGGGTGGGGAGGAGCCAGAACCAGAGGACTTAGTGTGTATGGTTGTGGGTCGGGAATACTGGAACAAGGAGAGGGGTTGCAGCTGGGGAGGAGTTGAGAAATGAGGACCAGAAGTATGATGTAAGCCTTGGGTTGGTTGACTGAGTGGGGGGAGGGGGGAAGGAACTGGCTACTTCCTGATCTCGGGCAGATTAATGTGGTGTTTCCAAAGACACACAGGGTATGTCTACACTGCAAAGAAAAACCCATGGCAGCAAGTCTCAGAATCCCGGGTCAATTGATTCAGGTTGTGGGGCTTGGGCTGTGAGGCTAAAAATAGCTGTGTAGATTTTTGGGCTTGGGCTGGAGTGTGAGCCCAAGTCAATTGCCCTGGGCTCTGAGACTCACTGCAGGTCTATTGCAGTGTGGACATGACCACAAAGTGGAGGTTGGGAACTGCCAGGACAGGTCCCTTGACAGCTGAGGGCAGAGAAATGTGTGCTGCTAGTGTGTGGATTCTGGGCAATTCCTGGATAACAAGTTTTCAGGAAAGCAAGGAGTACACCAGGGGTAGGCAACCTATGGCACATGTGCCGAAGGCGGCACGCGAGCTGATTTTCAGTGGCACTCACACTGCCCGGGTCCTGGCCACCGGTCCGGGAGGCTCTGTATTTTAATTTAATTTTAAATGAAGCTTCTTAAACATTTTAAAAACCTTGTTTACTTTATGTACAACAATAGTTTAGTTATATATTATCAACTTATAGAAAACGACCTTCTAAAAACGTTAAAATGTATTACTGGCACGCAAAACCTTAAATTAGAGTGAATAAATGAAGATTCAGCACAGCACTTCTGAAAGGTTGCCGACCCCTGGAGTACACCATGGTCTGGGGACTGCTGACTACCCACTGATCTGGGAAGAGAGAGGTGGCCTGCATTGGCATCATGCTTTGCCCACTCCGCAGCATCTAACCGGTGACGTAAGAGGTTGTGATCTACTGGACATTGTGATGATTCACTGGGGCAGAGCAGATCTGGGCCTTAGTCTGCTATTAATTTATTAACCCTTAATATAAAGTGTGATTGAAATTGCACTTCAGTTCAGCATGCAAGTACTGTCATGACTTTAAAAAATGATGCCACAAAAATGTCTTAGTCTTTATTTTGAAATATGGCTACCTTAGTCTTTAGGAGCCAGGGGGTAGCTTCCATAGAATAGCTTCTTTATGTATGCTACTGACGTGCTGAGAGAGAGAACAGAGATTCAATACAGCTTATAACTACCTAAAATAGACTATGGATACAATTTTCAAAAGTGCCTAAGTGACTTGGGAACTTAAGTCCTAGTTTCAAAAGTGACCTAGGAGACTAAATCCCACAGACTTCCAATGAATCTTATGCTCCGAAGGATCAGATTTACAAAGGCATTCAGGCAGGGGTGGCAGAAGCAAGGCAAAGATGGCTACCACTCTCACAATGGAAACATTGGGCGGGTGGATATGTTTCCACATCCCCAATGTTTTCCACCCCACTCTAGAGGTAAGAGAGGGATTTGCCTATATTCTGCCCCTGTGTGCATGCTGGAGAGGGCAGAGATGAGAGCAGGATCCAGAGGAGGTGTGGAGCAGCTCTCATGGTGCAGAATATCAGGCCAGCCATTAGGGAGCAGGTCGGGCTCTGTGGCACGGCCCTGACTTCCAGCCCTCATAGGTACTGTTGGGGACACCCACCTGGGGGAGAGGCAGGAGCACATGGGCCAGCTGCTGGGGTGAGGTGAGGGATGGGACAAGGTGCTGGCACCTGGGTGGAGAGCAGAGGGGCCTCAGTGCACAAGGCACCAGCTGCGGGGGCAGTCGGGTACCTAGAAACAGCAGGAGGAATTACCAAGACTCCCCTACCCAGGCTGGTGCAGACTGACTCCCTGCCTCTGAGTCTCAGTAGCCCCTCTCACTCCCCTACTTATTCTCCACCCCCTATTCACAGCAAGTGCTCTCCTCACACCGCCCCCCTGTCTTCAAGTGCCTAAAGATGCCAGTAGGTGACTAGTGCGATTTTCAACTAGCTTAAGCACCTAGCTCCCACTGAAGGATTTAGGCACCTAATCTGTTTAGGTGCTTTTGTAAATCTCACTAGGTGACCTTGGACACATCAGAATCTTTGCAACTCTGGCCCTAAGGTCATAAGTAACTTTTGAAAATGGGACTTATTTTCCTAACTCACTTAAGCCCTGATTCTCAAAGGGGCCTAATTCCCATTGAAATCAATGTGTGTTGGACACATGAATATCTTTGAGGATTTGGGCTTTTGATGCTCTTGGAATTTTACATTGTGATGATATGGATAGGCTTGATACAAAGGGCTTTATTCTTATGCCAGTTTCACGCTGGTAAATCACGACAGCATGTCCCAGGGACACTGACCATCACAGACTGGTAATCTTGTAAAGCCTACTTGAGAGGCCCAGGAATGAAATCGTATTAGGGGGTTGCTCTTGAATTGCTTCCTTCTACAATGAAGTTGGGTGGGAATAACTCTACGTAGGCACCTGAGGACCTGAATGCCAGCCACTCCCTTTAAGTTACAGGAAGTGCTCAGCACCTCAAAGGATCATGTCCTTGTTGTATACAATTCTACTCGCTACTGTGGTTGTTTAAACCCCTCCCCCCACCTTTATCATCAATGTCCATGTGCTAAGCTAGGTTTCTAGAAAAGGGGTGCCAGTTATGTTGTTATACTTCGTAGGCTAGTGCTAAGGCAGTGCTCTGTGTCCTCTGTAGATCAAAAATCTGGAAAGAACATGAATCTGAATTACTCAGATTTTCCCATCTTTGCTCATGTACTTCGCTGGTGTTAAATTATCAGTGTGAGGGCCTGGTAGCTTCATAATATACACAGAGAAAGAGATTCCCACAGATTTTTTTTTTGATTGAAGCCAGCTGAGTAAATTCGTAGGAAGTTGTAACAGGACAAGTGAAATGAATACTCACATTCCCTGGGAATACGAGATCCCCTAACACACATAGTATTTCATGTGAAATTTATTTTAGAAGACACCGTACTACACAGTTTTAAAATGTAGTGATGAAAAAGTTAGCACTTTCAAATGAAATAAGGCGACATGATATCCCTCCCCACGCACACATAATTTTTAAAAGGAAGAGATTAACTTCTCACTTATTCTGGTTTTTAAAAGGAAGAGATTAACTTCTCACTCACTTTTCAAATGTATTACTAGTTACCAAACTACTTTAAAATGTAGCTTAAATTTAAACTCAGCTGTAATGACTTAATTTGTGTTTGAAATTATGTTGGTAAAGGTTTTTCAGTCTGCTCTGTCATTTTTATCTCAACTCTGCTCATGCTTAGTCAGCTGACTAAAAATGGAAGCATGGTCTTGTGGTAAAGTATTACCTCAGGACTCCAGACAGGGCCAGCTCCAGGCCCCAGCGCGCCAAGCGCATGCTTGGGGCGGCATGCTGCGGGGGGCGCTCTGCCGGTTGTCAGAAGGGCGGCAGGCGGCTCCGGTGGACCTCCCGCAGGCGTCCCTGTGGAGGGTCCGCTGGTCCCGCAGCTCCGGTGGAGCATCCGCAGGGACGCCTGCGGGAGGTCCACCGGAGCCACGGAACCGGCGAGCAGCAGAGCGCCCCCCGCAGCATGACGCCGTGCTTGGGGCAGCAAAATGGCTAGAGCTGGCCCTGACTCCAGAGTTTTAGGTTCAAGTCCTCTCCCTTCTGCTGAGTCCCTCTGTGAGCTTCCAGAATTTAGAGAAAGCCAGATTCTCACTATGTGGTGGTCACCAGAGTTACGTTATACTCACTGAGGCGCTGTCTGCCTACCTCAACTTGCTATTGTAAAATGGGCAATAGAGCTGATCTGGAGTTAGTGGGAGTCCTTGTAGTGACTTCAGTGCATTTTGAATCAGGCCCAGTAACAGTGATCTCACAGGAGCATTGTGGAGATAATGTCACTAATATTTGTGAGGTGCTCAGGTTGTTTGGGAGAGGGACGGGCTGTCTAATTACATAGAGTATTCTGCTGAGTAGGGATTACTCCTGAGAGGAAGGGCTGCAGAACTGGGATCCTGTTCTTGAGCGAAAACAACAAGGAGTCCTTGTGGCACCTTAGAGACTAACAAATTTATCTGGGCATAAGCTTTCGTTGGCTAAAACCCACTTCATCAGATCCATAGAGTGGAAAATACCTCCCTATTGTTAGTTTGTAAGGTGCAACAAGGACTCCTCGTTGTTATTGCTGATTCAGACTAACACAGCTACCACTCTGAAACCTGTTCTTGAGTGGTGATTGCCCAATTTACATTGTTTTTGTGGTATGGACAAATATCTACTAGGAGTAGGATCAGACCCACACTGAATTTCTGTGTGACCTAAACCAGGATCTGATTCCAGACTTTCAGAAATGAACAGATTATGTGTTAATTCTGAAACTAAAATGTGCAAGTAATTTTTTGCTCATATTACAGGTTAAGCTGTAGGTGCATTTACAGCTGTAGGAATTGCTTCTGCAAAATCTCATTCATGAGTAGCCCAATTGACTTCAGTGGTGTTACTCTCATGAGTTGGCAGGGTTGAGTTCCAAGCGTTTAGCAGCTGTTAAGAGTTGCTAATAAGCACATGCAATGTAAACAAATGTAGTACGTTATAAAGATTACATTTGTAACATGTGACTGGAAGGCTAGGTGGGTTTTACAGGTCCCCCGTAGTGCCCCATCTGTAAAGGTTATGAGGCCCAGTCTACATTATATGTTTCAGTGGACATAAGCTGCCTTGCATTAGCCTAGCGTGGAAGCATCTTCACTTAAATTTGGATCTAGTAACACCACCTCCTGAAACAGTGTAGAGTCATGGTCGATGTAATTAAGTGGACACAGTGTCAGTGTAGACACTGTGTTGCTTTCATCGACTGTTACTGGCTTTCAGGAGCCATCCCACAATGCCCCAGACTGACAATACAATCAATACAAGCACTCCTGGTGAGGACGTGCATCACCAATGCAAGAAGCCAAGTGTGCACACACACAAGTGATTTAATTACTCTGGTGGCTGTACGTTGACATAAGTTAGGTCGATATAATTTTGTAGTGTTGACCTGGCTTGAGTCTGTTACAGCCTCAACCTGTAGCAGCTCATGCTTTTAGCTCTGAAGGACCTCAGAGTGTAGGCCAGGACGGTGACCATCACAGAATTATCTAGTGCCAATACACAGGGGGCTTTCTATCTCTACTGCCCTGCTTTTTATTTAGTCTTGTAAAAATAAATAAAGAAATCAAAGCATTTAAATTGGAAAAACTCCGATGGTGCTTTCAGCTTGCTTGTAAAATATTTATGTTAGCCGTCAGTAGCTGAGGGTCACGTCAGGAGCCTGAGCTACGTTATTTATGGTTTGGGATTACCGGGAAGAGATCGGCCTCTTAGGGTATGTCTGCCCTGCAGTCGTGGGGTGTGATTGCAGACATACTCGAGCTTGCTTTAATGTAACTAGCTCAGGTCCTGGAGCAGTGAGGCCATGGCAGTATGAGTTTCAGCACAGGCTAGCTGCCTGAATAATTACCCAGGGTTCTGGGCAGACTGGTGCAGCCTGTGTACCTGCAGCTTCGCTGCTGCGGTTTTAACACTGGCGTGCTTGTTCTACACAAGCTGCAGTCACACCCTGTGGTGCCCATGTAGACACACCCTGGGATTTGTTCTCTTTCATTGTCTAAGAGTAGGATTTTCAAAGGGGCTGCCAGGACGTGGGTGCCCAGCTCCCACTGAAACTCCCAGACTTCATTCATTAAGCATCGCACATGGGTTTTGTGTACCGTAACGCTAATATATCTTTCAACAAAGTGAGGGCATAATCCTGCAAATCCTTACTCATGCCAGTCGTCAGTCCTGTTGGCTTCAGCAGGATTACTTGTGAGAGTATGTCTTGCTCAAGTAAATGAGGGTTTGAAGGATCAAGTCCTCGATAACCTTATGTTCCAATAATAGGACCCAATCCCAGTCACCCTCTTCAGTCTGTCAACATGGTTCCAGTTCTTCTCACAGCACTGTGAGAGCACATGGCACTGAGCAGTGGACAAATAACGAGTTCCTTGCTCTGAAGGGCTAAGGGGCACAATCCTGCTCTCATTGGCTTCCTGAGGTGCAGGATCTTGCCTTAACGACCACCTCCTGCCCATTTTCTGCATTGTCTCCAACGCTATGTATCGTACCATGCTATTCTGTACCATACTGGCTTGTGCCCTCTGGCACTTATTCTATGCATTCAGCAGTGAAGCTAGTCAGAAAAATTCTGACAACACATTTCTTCTTTGGAACTTGTTGATTTGTTGAAATTGGACTGTTTTGAGTAAACGGCTCAGTTTTGAAGTTCTGCCAGAAACCTGTCAGCAGGAAGATGTCCATTGGGAACCTACCTGATTTCCTGCCAGTGCAATCACCTGGCTCCTGGGTGTCTGCCTGTGAGCAGCTCTGGGGCAGCTCACCAAGCAGAGTGCCTTGGATCTCTCATGGCGAACTTTGAAAATGTTGGATTTCATTCCGAATCAAAATGAAACCAAATTTCAAAATTCTCCGTGAAATGGGACTGCCTTTCTCCACGCAGCTTTGCTCAGCACCTCTCCAGATCGGGCCTTGGGATTGTTATATGAGGACCCAGTCCTGCTTTCACTGGTTTCAGTGAGAGCAGGATCAGCTGCCTAGCCCTTTGGGCTCTTACAGGGCTGTGATAAGGGCAGTGATCATGATGACAGCCTGAAGAGGGTGGTGAGATTTCCGCAGCGGAAAACAGCATGATGGTAGCTGGAAAGAAGGAGGATGCTTCTTTCCCAAAAGTCCATTGTCTTAACTAATGCTCCCCCCGCCCTCCCCAAAAATTACCCTCTCAATTAGTGCTTCCCCTTCAGTGATTTGCTGGTCTCTCGGGCTGCTGCTCCCCTCCTCACTCCCATCACCCTTAAGGGAGCAGGACTTTTTGCTGTTTCCTCCCCTCTTCTGGAAATACCATTGGCTGCAGCTGCTCCACTCTTTCCCTCCATCTCTTGACTAAGCGAGAGCTGTGGCCTTCTCCCTCCCTTCCTGCTTAAAGGAGAAGAAGCTCCTTGCCTCCCTATCCCAGGTGCTGCCTGAGCAGGAGGAGGTGACCAGGCATTCCAGGTTGTAGTTGGGTCCTAGTTTTACTGTCTAGTTTTTTATAGTTGCCCAACACCATAGCGTCTGACCTGACATCCGCAAAACCATCTGGGACCTCTGGATGGCTCCTGCAAGCAGAGATGTCTGGTCATCTGTCATAAATAGATAGCTAAGGGTTAATGTTTCTTTCACCTGTAAAGGGTTAACAAAGAGAACCAAACACCTGACCAGAGAACCAATCAGGAAACGGATTTTTCAAAATCAGGATGGAATTTTGTGGGGTCTGAGTCTATTGCTGATCTACTTCTATGAAGATGGATCGGTCTTTTTCTATCTTCAAGCTATCTAATTCTTCATGTCACTAAGTTGTGAGTACAAAGTACTAGCAAACAATAGGCTTTTATATGTTTTGTTTTGTATTAATGGGTGTAGTTTGCTGGATATGTTTAAATGTATCTCTTTTTGAATGTCTGTTTATTTCATATTTTCTTTTAAGTAATAGCCCTGTGGATTGTCAACTTGATGCAGATCGTGTTCATGTGTTTTTTCTTTCATTTTTTTATATAAGCTTTGCTTTTTAAGACGTTGTTTTGGTTTTCTCTCTGTTAGGCTAATGAACAAAGGGGAGGGATTCTCTTTGTGTTAGATTCTACGGAGGTAAGCTCTGCAGCCACGCGGAATTGGTGGGAGGGAAGAGAGATAGGAATCATTTCTGTTTCCTGGTGTATTTGGGATTTGTCTCTTTGTGAATAGAGGAGACATTGCTTTTTGGTATTGTGATGATCAAGAGATTGCTATCAAGTACTCTCAGTAGCCCAGAGATGGAAAGTCTGGGTGGGAGACGAGAGGGATAGGAAGTGGGTTATTTTCCCTTCTTGTGAGGACTCAGAGTCTTGAGTCTTGGGTCCTCCAGGGAAGGTTTTGGGGAGACCAGAGGGAGCCAAAATCCTGGAATTTTTGGCTGGTGGCAGCGAGATCAGATCTAAGCTGGAAATTAAGCTTAGAGGGGTTCATGCAGGCACCCAGCTTTTTGGACGCTAAGGTCCAGATTTGGGAAAGATGCTTATGATATCACCCTAACACTGAACAGTGTTTCTAGTGAGAACTCAAATGCTTTTCAAACTATATTCTCTCTTCTCTTCTTGTTGAGAAGGTCACAGGTTTGGTTATATTGGCTATATACAGGCAGTATTCAAGCTTTCCAACACAGCTCTGTCAACGCAGCTCAGTCTTGACCAGCAACTCCCTCAAGCAATATCTGTCACTTGGGCTTAGTTTCCTAACCAAGAAAAATATTTACTAGGGACTAAATTGAAGATGCCAGATTAACCCATTCTCTGCCTGACATTCACATAGTTAAGGTTTCCTTGTACGCAAATTTAAGGATTAGCTATAACACTCATGGCACACATTTAAAAATAAAAATCCTATCATAATGCTCTAGAAAGAGTAGAAATTCCCACCTACTCTGTCTTGGCTCAGTTACAGGCTCATGGAATTTTGCAGCATGTTCTCATTCTGAAATGAGATATTCCATAGTACTAATGACATGGGATCCTTCAGCACCAGTTATTTCTCATGCCGAAAATGTACATGTTAGGGAGACAGCAGCTTCTCAAAGTTCACACTGATTGTCAAGCCCCTCCTTTAGAATGAGAGTCCATTTTTACGATGTCTCCATCAAGGTTATCAGCATGTGAACAATAAACAACTCAAGAATGCAAGGTTCTGTGTGGCAGAGACAGCTAAAGTATTTGCCAGTAAGACCTTGAAGGAGGTTGGGTTCAAGACTTTCCAAAGATTAGCAGCCACCACCGTTATATTTATATGTTGCTACAGACCCACTCTCTCCTCTCCAAATTCTCATACAACAAGGATGAAACAGTTTATAAAAGACAGACACAAAACTTGTGTCTAAATGGAGCTGCAGAGCATTGTATACTCGAGACTGCTACTAGATTACTTGGAGCTGATCCTCAGCTGGTTTAAATGAGCATAACTCCACTGAAATCGGGGGATCTGCCCCTTTAAATTTCTAATGCCCCGTTTAAAAAGGCAGAAATGTAGAGAATTTTAACTTTAAACAACTCAATTGTAGCTATTGTATACACACACTTTGTATGTAAAAATCCCTTTAAAAATCCTGTTTCCCCTCCCCTTTTTCTTTTGCATTGTGGCTTGCTTTTACTGACATCACCTTTTAGGCATTTTATATTAAAATATATGTGACAACCACCAGATCCACTTTCCTGCAGCTGGGCAGCATGTTATTTTTTTTGTACTAATATGCCGTAACAGTTCTTCTGTGTACAGTCATCTAGAGATCAGATTCACCACATGTTCACTGTGTTTTTTGGCTACCAGGTCAGGAGCAATGGGGAGAAAGAGCTGAAGCCTGTATGTTAACAATTCACGTTGAGTCCATGAAACATGCTTTTCATAATTAGGGAATGAAGGAAACCATTTTTCCAGTCTCCCTTTATGGTTTTTGTCAGGGAGTCTGACCACTTCATCGAGACTCAAGACTAAGGAAACCATTTGCTATGAGACAGTCACTGTCCACAACCAGGGGATGATTTAATGTTATTTGATACAAAACCTTATTCCACGCACTCCTAGGGTTTCTCATACACAAATCATCCTCGAACTTGCTCTGCTGTCAGATTTCACCTATGAGAAAACTCGAGTCACTGGCCAAGCCATGGCCAGAAGAAATGATTAAAGGGTCTGGGTCTGCTCTCATAATTGTGCCAAAGAGCAGTGGAGTAAGTGGGCATCTGGGGTTCGAATCAGATCTTAGTTACACCAGTGTAAGGGCCAGATTCTGCATACAGTTACACTCATGCGCACAAAGGCCTGCTCATGCATATGAGAGCTCCAGATTTAGCCCTAAATCCAGAGTAATGCCATTTAAATAATGATTCTTTAAACCCAATAAGCTAAACTCAGTCCTGCTGCAAGTAGTTAGGACTCAAATGTGAGTTCCCCACTTTGAAGGGGCACTTCCTCCCACTTGAATCTTCTGTAAGGAAATGAGGCAATTTCCTGAAAGGACACCTGGGAATCTTCTCCATCTTATGGAGAGAGATTTAACCTTTAATCCGTCTGACATGGGATAGATTCTGCATACCCTTTGATATCATTTCATTTATCAGGAGATACGATTCACTCACTTCTTGTCACACTCTGCTGTGGTTTGGGCCTGATACACAAAGACATTCGTTTCTTATTTCCATTATTTCCTATGACTGCTGGCAACCTCAAGATGGTGAAAGATGCACATCTCATCCATAGGTCAATTACTGGACAGTGTCAGTGTTTGACTCTAATATTAATAGATATTTTATACGTTGACTAGTTAACCTTTTCCATTCAGTGATTACAAGTGCAAAGCCCCGAGGCTGCTTTTTAGCTACTGATTAGTAGATCTGACTTTCATACTCCTGCAGAAAACTGATGAGTTATGCAGCTTTCAATACTGTTAGATTCAGTCTGATTACATTCTGTTTCTCTCTGTAATTTTTGTCCTCCAAAAAAGTGTCTTGCCTTATTCTGAGACATGGACTTGAGATGGATTTTGAACACCCTAAGATTTTTCAACGTTCTAGGATTTTTGTTTGGCTCCTTCTCAGCTTTCTATCCAGGCTTCTCTATAAGGCCCATACTCCAGGTAAAGCTGTTCTGTGATGTACTGTTGGCAACTAGAGCTGGGTGGAGCTTTCTGTGCTAATCATTTTTTTTGCCCAAAAAATGCAGATTTGAGTTATTGACTGAAACAATTTGTGTGTGGGTTACTTTTTTTATGTGGCAAATTATTTCAATTGAATTTTTAAAAATTGAAAATGTCACAAAGGCCTGTTCTGGCATTTCCAATCAATGTTTCAACTTTTTGTTTTGGAAAGATGTTTTGTTTCAGAATTTCACTATTTTATTTTAAAAAAATCATTTCCATTTTTTAAACCCAACATGAAATTTCCAACTTCTTTGTATCTACCAGGAAAAAAACGGAAATGGGTTGACCCATTTTTTGTTTCTTTACTTTTCAGTTCAGTCACCGAACTGAAAAAAAAAATCAATGATTCACACAGATCTATCAGCAGCATAAACAGCAGCGAAGAGTTTTGCTTTGCAAACTGTCTTGTTTTAATGATTATTCAGGATCTTTTTGTGTGCTATTCAAGAGAGTAGGAGTTTTGAAATGTCAGTCAAAATGCACTCTGACTAATCTTGGGGTTTTTTTCCATCTCAGATTTGCTAACACCAACACTAATGTACAAGGAATTATTATATATGGATGTTTCCAAAGCTGAAAGAAGAACATCTTTGGAAATCTACTCCTCCCTGACCACATGTGCAATAAATATAAAAATGCAAATTAAATAAGTACAAGCCAAGCAGGGTAGCTCCTTTGTTTCCCAGAGCTCCCCTCCTGGGCTTGTGACCAAAACACCAACTTCTCCTTCCCTCTGTGAGGGAATAACATCCCCTTCTTCTAAAGTTTTTTAGCCTATATAGATTCAGCTGCATCTGTTTAGCTCGCCACTGGAACCTCCTCTGAACACTAGCTGGGCATTAACCCTTGTAAGCCTAGCTCACTGGCTGTTTTGTCAGAGCCTCCTCTTAGATACACTGAGTTGGGGTACAATAGGACTTGGGGTCCACTTTAAGGAACCAAAAGACTGAGCACCCTATTACACAGACAGTGCAGTACACTAGCCCATTAGGATGAGATTTACAAAAGTTGGGCTTAGGTGTACAAAACTTGAGCACCTAAACCCCAGTTTTAGAAGCCACAAAATTCCCACTCAAATGCTGCTGAGCTCCATAGGAATTAAACTCACTCTGCTCCTAAATTTCTGCTGTACAAGTTCCCTGGGCACCTGTGTTTCTGTCTCCGGCATGCACATTGCTGCCTCCCCCTAGTTGTTCGGATGCCTGAGCCCACAGCAGTCCATGAACTGAGGGAAGATAGACACTCCTCTCCTCTGCCTGTCTCATCAATGGGGGGGCTGATCCGGTAGGCTTGCTCAGAGGTTGCCTTCCAGATCAGGTCCCATTCAAAATCCGTCCGGAGCTGGGAAGAGTTGGTGGTGGTAGTAGCGGTGCCCACCCAATAATTCTTAGCTCAGTGCTTCGAGTACCCTCCCTGAGCGTTCAAATCCTTTCTCCCCCTCTGCCTTAAGGGAGTAATTGAATCTGAGTCTGCTGCATCCCAGGTGAGTGCTCTAACCACTGCCTAAAAGTTGTAATCTGGGCGTCACCATCTCATCCTCCTGGCCATTTTATGTGAAGTTCAGTGCCTGCCTCACTTGCTCTCATGATTTGAGCTCGTAAGCTGCCTGACTCCCGGAGAGCAGTTCCCTGTTGTGGATCACAAGCAGAGATAAAGACCTCGCTGAAGACCAGATTTAGGTGCCAAACTCTGAGACAAGTGGGACTTAAGACCCACCCCTCTGATTGGTGTCTCCCATTGGCTAGTTTAGGAGCCTCCCTGCCTAGCATGCTGGTTTTGGTGAATTGCATTCTAAGGCACCGGTCTCTCCCCTGCATTGTTTTAGGAGTCGAGGTGCCTAATTCAGGCTTTGTAGCTCGCAATGACTTTCTAGGCACCTAAAAGTTAGACACTGTTATGCTTAATGTCTCTGTGCCTAAGTCCTTTTGTGACTCTGGGCCAAGATGTCTAAAGTTAGGGTCCTAAGTTCATACTTAAACGCCTAAAGCAGCCTGATTTTCAAAAGTGCTGAACATCTAGTAGCTCCCGTTAACATCAGTGGAAGTTTGCAGATCTGCCATTTTAAAAAACAACCCTATAGTTGTTCTTGTAAATGGAGCAAATCTGATAGAGAGAGACTGGATTAAATACATATTGTCTCTCAATGTAATCCAGGGGCGTAGTGCTGCCAGAGGAGTCCAGAGCATCACTGTAGCACCAGAAATCTGGAGTGATGCTCCAACACTTGGCACACTGGCAAAATCAATGAAATTTGGCCCCAGCCCAATGTCCCTGCTAAGCCATGCACACGCTTACTGCGGCAATAAATACCATCTGGCTGGGACTCGAGAGTGTGACCGGAATCTTGTCCTGCTCTGCCTACTGTCTTGCCAGAACCTGCAGAAGCCCCCTTTATACTGGGGAAGCCTTGAGCCACCAGAGTAAGAAGTGGAGTGGGGACTCCTGCTGGGAGGGAACCCGGTCGGCTGGCCCCTGCTCTGTCTGAGGGGCCCTCCTGACAGAACTCATGGCAGTGCCTCTCCATGCTTGGGACCTACACAGCCCCTCCACACAATTCCTTGAACCTTCCTGCTTTTTCCTCCAGTAGACTTGGTCTTTTTCTCTTGACCCAGACCCCCAGAAAGGCTGCTGGGTCCATGGGAGTTTTGCCCTGCCCTTGATCTCTGGCTGTTGTATACACCCCCCTGTCCTGGCCCAGAGTCTTAGTGACCCCCTGGGCATCAGCCGGGCATCAGCTTCATAAGGCTCAGGTCAGGAGTAGACCCGTGTTCAGCACATTAGTGGCCATTACACACACTCACAGGGTGTGGTGACCTTTAGTCTTAAATTTCAGCTTGTTCCATAGTGGTCCTTCTTCCAGCAGCTTTTGTCCTCTGAGACCATCATTTTGAAGGCCTGGTCCCAGGCTCCCCACATTTGGCTAGTGTGAGCCAGGGCCTCCCTCCCTTCCTGCTTCTACCCGGATGGTAATTTACACTTCCAGAGAGCTGCCTGCTTCGTTCAGCATTTGAGTCAGGAACAATACTCGGGCCTTGTCTACAATACAGAGTTTTGTCGACGCAAGTTATGCTCACATACAGCCACTACAGTTATTAAACTGCTGCTGCATGTCCACACTATGCTCTTTGTGTCGGTGAAGCGCAGCCGCAATACCAGCTCTTGCATCAACACACCAGAGAGCAGTGCACTATGAGTAGCTATCCCACTGTGCAACTGGCCGCAGGGTGCTTTGGAAAGGGTTTGCAATGCCTCATGGGGCAGGCACAGCGTTGCATAATGCTGGTTTCTCAATCCCATTGTTCCATGGGCATCCTACTAGATTGCCAACTGCTTTTCAACTGCCCTGGTAACCTGGAACCCAGCCATCTCTGTCAGAAAGCATGGATCCTGCACTGCTCTTTGGTATTGTGATGTGCGTTATGAACACAAGGCTATAAGAGGAGCCTAGTGGGGGGCTATTTGACTGGAGGATGCCTTGAAGGAGCATAGTAACACTGAGCCACAGTAATGCGTGTTGCTCTCATGTGCTGAGCCTGGCATTGTTTGTTTGCACCATGCTATGAACCTTGCAATGTTTGCTGGGTGTGCCTCAAAAATAACACATTTTAATCACTACTTAAAGTAGCACTCGGAAATATGACCAAACTGACATTGCTGAACACTAATACGTGAAGCCCACAGAAGTGTGGGGAGGGGAGTGTGTGTGACAGGGAATGTGTGTGTGTGTGAGAAAGAGAGTGAGACAGAGTGTGTATTAGGGGAGTGTGTGTGTTGGGGGAGAGTATATCAGCACGCTCTCTTTTAGTTCAGACAACAGCTGGAAGCAACGAATCCTGAGGCAGAAGCTGGTGCACAGACAGCTGGTGTCCCCCTGTCTCCCCACCCTAGCTCAATGGAGACTGGCACACTGGTGAGGGTGTGGGGACACCCCAACATCAACCCTGGCTCTGCACAGCACAGCAGTCTCTCCCCGCATTCCCCACAGCAGCCATTGCAGTCCTAGTGCTGGGGAGAGCAGGATTCTGTGTTAACATTTTGATTCCCTCCGAGTTCTCCCACAGCCTTCTCTCTTCGCAGACCCAGGAGATCCGCCCCCTCCCGTGTCGTCCAGGCATGGGCAACTGGGCAGTAGCTATGTGAGCTCCCCACACTAAGCAGTTTCAGAACTTCCCAGGGCTTTGAGAGGGGAGGGGTGCATGCCTGTGTAGCTGGGTGCAGGACAGCGGAGTTCAAAACAGTAAGCAGAGCGGTCACGGTGGGCCTTGTAGGATACCTCCTAAAGGCCAGTTATGGCAACGTAACGAATGCAGCATCTACGCTGACGCTTTGTGGTTTAACTTTGCCTCAAAAAGCTCCACGCTGCTCATGGAGATGGTTTATTCTATCAGCAAAGCAGGAGAGTTTTGTCAGCGGGAGGAGCATCATAATATAACAAAACTGTATAGTATAGAAAAGGCCTCAGTCTTTGTGGCCAGGAGCAAAGAGGGGAAGGAGGGAGAAAAGGAGGGAGGAGGGGAAAAGAGAAGGGGAAGAGGAGATGTGGAGGCGAAGGAGAAGAGAGAGGGGATGGAGGAATGAGAGAGGCACAGGACTACAGCTCCCCGACCTCTACTGCAGCTGCCCCATATCCTTGTCCAAGGGCCATTCTAGCCATAGGCAAACAAACTAGGCAGTTGTTCCCTAGGATGACAGGCTGATTTCTGGGAGAAGTGGTACCACAGACTATTCGGTAGAGAGGGGTGAATTGCAGGGCACTCTAATCTGTAGCACTTTAACTGCCCAGTATAGACCCTGGTGAGGCAAACGAAAAGGTGGTGTACACAGATGATACCTTTAGGGAAAGAAATGCTCAACAGAGGGAGGGAAAAAAGTGTATTTTTATTGGTGCCATCAGAAAATTATTTCAGTACTTTGCCTGGGACATGGTTATAAGTCCTTTTACTTAGCACAGTCTAGGAATATGAGCTACATTTCAAAGAACTTAGGGTAACCATCAGCCTCTTCAATCCAGTATTTAACAGAATGGAAGATGCTGTGGCTAATTACACATTGACTGAGTAACAAAAATGAATAGATTGGGAAGGCAAAGATCTGTCTAAACAGGATGAAAATATAATGATAAGCTAAAATCAAATGAGCGTGTTCCCTGCTTTCTCTGTCTTTATACTGATTAACATATAATAAGGGTCAAAGATGGGCCTTTTGGTTTTTTAGTGGGCTGTTTTAATAGTCTATTTTTTAGTTGCCTGGCAGTATGGATCCTTGTGTTTGGTTTCTGGGACACAGTGAGCACGTTTTCAAGAGCGGTCTGTGTATTTGTGACAACGCTTCTTTGCATTTGGTGCCCAGCCCCATGATTGGTGAATGCAAAGCAAATGCTGTTTGAGCTCAAATTGCAAGTTTTTCTGTGAGCAAAATTGTGGGTTCAGATATCAAGATTTGGGGGTTGATTCCCATTGCATAACTCCCCCTTTGCAGTAGTTTAACTCCATTCATTTAGTTCCAGTAGATTTGAAAACTGGAGTAACCAATTTGAAACTGGAGTAACACAGTGGTGACTCAAGACCTTGGCTGAGACCCTTTTGAAAATTCAGTCAAAGTAGCACAGTCACATGCCACAGAGGCCCCATGAGTAATTGCTGAAGATAACTAAGGAAAAGTGTTAATTCTCACTATTAGCTGTGTGACATTAAGCAGACAGAAAATGTCCCATTGTGCACCTTTGTTCATAATCCTGCTCTAGGAGAGATGTCGGTAATCCTTTATTTTAGAGTAAACCTCCTGATACCATTCCAAATTTTCAGACTGATTAAAGTTTGAGACCAGCGTAAATATGCTTGGAATCTTAAAGTGTATATTCAAAATATCTTTAAAGTAAATTCTCTGCTTCAGAGGAAGTCAGGAAAGTTTTCACATCACAGCACAGGAGTAACGTGAGTGTTCTGGAGCCAGAGTTCTGCAAAAGTTGCAAATCCCTCAAGGAAGTACTGTAGAACAGAGACCTGTAAATAATGGATTACAGTAATCCAGCCAGGAAGTGATAATGGCATGTCTAAATATTTTCCTTAACTGATTGCAAATTATGTCCATTATCCTCCTTCCAAAAAGATGTTTGTAGCTGTTGTTAGTCTTCCTTTGCATTTTCTAAATGGTTGAGCAGGCCTGATTCATTTGTAATGAAAACTTCGGCTCCGATTGTAAAAGGTATTTAGGCACTTAACTCCCAGTGAAGATATGGGCCTTCAGCTCTAAAAGACAAGTCAAAAGCATCTGGATGGGAGTTTTTTCACAACATTTTTATGCTGTCAGTTAAACCTAATTATGTCAAACTCTGATATTTTGCTGAGCGTAGTAGAGAATTAAAGTCTATGGGTGAAATCCTGGCCTCGTTGAAATCAAGGGGGGAGCTTTGCTATTGGTTTCAGTGGAGCCAAGATTTCATTCAGTAGGCCTGATTCTCCACTCTGTTTCACCAGTTTTATGCTGGTGTGGCTCCCCTAACTCTCACCTGGAGGGGAACAGGTCAGACAAATCAGAACAAACCTGTGCCCCCCAACAGTATTAACAATTCTCAAGTAAAAATTCCACCAAACTGGCCTAACTCTCAGCCTTTTACAGCTTGCAGATTCCAAGAAGAATTAAGTCCCTTTTATCAGTCTTGTGAAGCAAATTGAAATTTAACTGAGGGTTGGTTTGTTTGTTTGTTTTAAATCTAACACTTTATAACAGATGCAGCAGACTAGGAGAGAATAGGGCTTTAGAACAAAAGCACAGCTATGATTCAAAGGAACTTTAAGGGATTCCTCATTTACCTATTATTGCCATACTCCCAGCATTGTAGGCCTTGTCTGCACACAGAAGTTGCCCTTGTTTTTCTTTTTTAAAACCAAATTAGCAAAACCCTTTCAGTTTATGACTAGCCAATAGTGGTTTAGCTTGCATCTAGAACACACGTTTAGTCAAACCAGTGCAACTTTGGGCACATCAGCATAGGAAGTTAAACCACATTAACTAAAGGGGTGAATTTAAAGTGCATTAAATCCCTGTGTAGATGCTCTCATTCAGAAACAGAGTGACCCTAGTTCGCTTTTGATTTAAAAGTGAATTAAGCTAACTATAGGATTCTGTGCTACCTCTGAGTCTGAGCCTGCCTAAGCCTGAGGGTATGCGTACACTGCAATAAACTCCTGTGGATGGCCCATATCAATTAAGGTGACCAGATGTCCCAATTTTATAGGGAGAGTTCTGATATTCAGGGCTTTTTCTTATATAGGTGCCTATTACCCCCATTCCCTGTCCTGATTTTTCACACTTGCTTTCTGCTCACCCCAGTGTCAGTTGACTCAAGCTGCAAGACTAGATGGATATTTGTGCTCAGGTTGGAGCCTGAGCTCTGAGACCCTCCCCTCTGCAAGGTCCCAGAGCTCAGGCTCCAGCCTGAGCACAAGTTCTATCTGTTTTATAGTCCTGCAGCCCAAGCCCTGTGAGCCCAAATCAGCTGACTCAGGCCAGCAGTGGGTATTTTATTGTAGTGTAGACATACTCTGAGTTACCTCTGAGCCCAAGCCTGCTTAAGCCTGATGAGTCATCTCTGCACCAGAGTGGGATGAGTCACCAGAGGCAGTTACCTGCAGATCTTGAGACCAGCCCCATGCCATTCCTTCAACCAGGGTTCAGCCAATCCACAGGTGAAGACCCATCCAGGTGATCCCAAGCCAAGTATGTAGGGTCCTAAGGGAAGCATCTTTCCAATCTGCTCTGTGTTGCTACCTGGTTGGGAGCATTATTATTGCTAGTAGTTTCAACAGAATGCTCCTACTCTGGCCTATGCCAGCCAGGTCCTGCTCTAGCCTGCATCTGCTGCTGCCTCAATCAGCTGCCTGGCAATTCTGACAGGTTCATGGGGTGGAGGGGTTAATGCAGTTTAACTAATGTACTTTAAATTCACATCTTTTGTTAATTTGGTTTAACTTCATATGTAGACCACTGGTTCAGCTAAAGGTGTGTTAGAGAAGAGTCTGGCCCAAGGTATGTATATTTCCCTTCTAAAATTCTTTGGGGTGTTTAGTTTTGGTGGCTTTTTTAGTTTTCATTGTGATACTGCTGCTGTGGATGAAGCTTATCAATATGAGTCCTACTACATAAGAGCTGCCATAACAGATCAGAATAATGGTCCATTTAGTCCTGTGTCCTGTCAATGACATTGACCATTACCAGGTATTTTGGAGAAAGTGAAAGAAACTCTTATAATAGACAAATGTGGAATAATTTACCAATAGGAACATCAGAGTGAGTACATGATATGCCTGAATGTGCTCATATTACCATGTTGCAGCAGAGAATTTAGAAGGCTAAAACAAAGATTATTCTAGACCAGGGGTCGGCAACCGATGGCATGCGTGCCAAAGATGGTATGCGAGCCAACTTTTAATGGCATGCGGCTGCCTGCTGGGACTCCGCATGCCATTAAAAACCCTGCCGACGCGGCAAGCTGCTGGGTCTGCGGTCGGAGTGCCGGCCCGAGCGCAGCAAGCCTCCGTCCTTGCCTGCCCCTAGAGCCCTGCCGACGTGCGTGCAGCGCTCTGGGGGCTGGGGCTCGGCGCTCCCGCGGGGCAGCGTTTGGCTCCGTGGGGAGGGAAAGACGCTCCCAGCTCATCCAGAGCCCTGCTGCTGCATGCACAGCGCTCTGAGGGACAGGGCAGGGCTATGCGCACGGGGGTGGCGGCGGCAGGGCTCCGGATG
>NC_133769.1:345567958-345822698 GCF_003597395.2 Chelonoidis abingdonii
AGTTAGGGTGGGGGGGGTCTCTGGAGGGGGTGGTCAGGAGACAAGGAGCTGTGGGGGTTGGATGAGTCAGGAGTTCTGGGGGGTCCTGTCAGGATGCAGGGGTGTGGAGAGGGGTAGGGACAGGCAGGGAGCTGGGGAGGGGGTTGTATGTGTCCAGAGTTCTGGGGATCCTGTCAGGGGGCGGGGAGTGGTTAGATAGGGGGTCTATCTGGGTGCGGGGGTGTGGATAAGTGTTGGGGCAGTCAGGGGACAGGTAGCGGGTAGGGTCCTAGGGGGTCAGTCAGGCGATAAGGGGCAGGGGTCCCAGGAGGGGGTAGTCAGGATGAGGAGTGGGGGGGTTGGGGGGCAGTCACTCAGCCCTCTGCCCTGAGCCCTGCACCTCCACACACCCCCAGGCACCTGCCCTGAGCCCTGTACCACCCAGCCCTCTGTTGACTCTTTAACCCCCTGCCCATGACCCCAGCCCTGACTGGCACTCCCACACATACCCAGCCCCCCTACCCTGACACTTGCACCCCCTCACATACCCCCAGCCCTCTTTCCTGACTCTTGCACCCCCCACATCCTCAGCCCCCCCCACATCCCATGCACCCCACACATCCCCATCCCCACCCTGAGCACCAAACAGGAGCCCGTGCACCACCACTCACATTCCCACCTGCACCCCTCACACCAAATGGGAGCTGTCCAGATGAGTGCCCCCACACCCAAACCTCCTGCCCCAACCCTGAGCTCCCTCCTTCATTCTAGCTCCTGGTCAGACCCTTCATCCCCAGCCCTGTGCTCAGTGCAGAGATAGGAAGAGAATGGGCCAGAACCAGGGAGAAGATAGGTACCCACTGTATGTGGGCAGGGCTGGGACCCCAGACCGGCACCGGGCTGAGTGGGTCTGGCAGCTGGGATCCCTGCTGGCAGGAGCTGGAGGATGGAACCCCTGAGCGGCTGTAGGCTGAGCCGCTCAGCCCACTGCCGGTCTGGGGTCCTGGCTGCTGGCCCCACACAGCCCGCTGCCGGTCTGGGGTTCTGGCTGCCAGACCCTTCCTAGCTGGGGTCCCGGCTGCAGGCCTCACTCAGCCCACTGCCGGCCTAGGTGAACAGAATCCCACACCAGGAGGGGGCTGAGCGGGCCAGCGGCGTAAGATCAATGTTTTAATTTAATTTTAAATTAAACTTCTTAAACATTTTGAAAACCTTGTTTATTTTACAATACAACACTAGTTTAGTTATATAATATATAGACTTGCAGAGAGAGACCTTCTAAAAAACATTAAAATGTATGACCGGCACGCGAAACCTTAAATTAGAGTGAATAAGTGAAGACTCAGCACACCACTTCTAAAAGGTTGCCGACCTCTGTTCTAGACCCTACACAGAGATGTAAACAAAACACAGGATCAAGAGAGAAAAAGGTCTGATTTTTCTCCCATTTACACTATATTAAAGTCAAAATGAATTCTACTGAAATCCAAGAAGTTACAATGGGTATGAAACTGGTGCAATGAGAGGAGAATCAGGCTGTGATCTCTAGCCTGTTTGTACCACATAATAATGAAACTTGTTTGTAGAATAGAGATGAAAAGTGCTGCTCGGCCTCCTGGCTTAATTTCTTTGCCCTCTTAAGGGATGGAAATGTTGTAGGTACACAGTGGTTTTGGCTAATACAGTATTCTTTGTTTCCAAATGATGAGCACAGAAATTGGCATATTTCTCAGGTCTCCTTTTGTTTAAAAACTCGTAGGTCTTGCTCCCACATATTCTATTTAATTCTGTTAAGGTTGTTATACCATGCCTATCACTGTAGTAATCTGAGAGCCTTCCAGAGGTGCATTAAGCAATGTGACTAGGCTATGTCACATGTGGTTCTACCTTACTCTGTTATTCTCCCTAGGAGATAAATGGTATAAGATATTTTTAACTAATTTTTGGGGGGTAGTTTTTTTTAACACTTCATTTTTACATTATGCCTGCTACGCCCTGTTCTTATTATTGAAGTTGGGGTCAGTGAAGTGCAATAGCCCAGGGAATAGACAGTGGCAAGGTTTTTGGTGGCTCTGGGGTTCTGTGGAGTTCTTTCCACAGTCTTGGATCAGCCCCACAGAGAGCTCTGTCTCCTGTACAGATGAGCTTATCAAATAAAAAAATAAACTGGGTAAAGAATGGTGTCCCTAGCCTCTGTTCGTCAGAGGATGGAGATGGATGGCAGGAGAGAGATCACTTCATCATTGCCTGTTAGGTTCACTCCCTCTGGGGCACCTGGCATTGGCCACTGTCGGTCGACAGATACTGGGCTAGATGGACCTTTGGTCTGACCTAGTACAGCCATTCTTATGTTCTTATGAGCTTTCCCCTTGCTGTGGACATTGTGCATTGTGTCTGTTGACCCCAGTCCTCAGGCTGGAGACTTAGATGATCTTTTAGGTATTCTTGTTTCAGGACATTGAGCTCCTTGATGAGAAGGGCTGAGACTGTGAATTTTACTATAAACCAGGGGTTCCTAGACTGTGGTATGTGTACATAAACTTGATATTCCATCCACTCAATTCATAACATAACAATTGTTATGAAGGTGGGATATGAACCAGTGAAGGTTGGGAACCATAGCTACATCCTATAATAGAAGTTTTCAGAATGTATCTTTTTCTCTTTAGACTGGCATAGAGGTCCTGATTCTCACTGTCACTAAGGCCCCTTAACCTTCCTCTGGCAATGTTAAGGGGTCTGAAACCAGGTGTAAATTTACCCACCCCTTAAAGCAATTGAACCTTAAAGTGGATGTAAATGTACTGCTACAGCGATTGTAATGGGGTGCACCTGGCCCTTTGAGGCGCCCTGCTGGAGGCCTTGTGGTCTACCACATCCTGCCCCAGGAGAAGAGCAGTGAAGGTGGGTTCTTCAGCCCTGCCTAGAATGGCTGCAGGGAAGCAGCCAATCAGAGTGCAGCAGGCTCAGATAAAAGGAGCTGCAAGGCCTGAGCAGGTTAGTTACTGGCTGGGACCAGAAGAGTGAGAAAGGACTGGAAGATGGAGATACTCTCCAGGTGAGGCAGCATGGGCGAGACCCCGCTCAAGCAGGGAACAGAAAGAGACCTGTAAGCCTAGGGTAACAGGTAAAGGTGATGGGACTGAGTGGGAATCAGCCCAGGGAATGCAGCAGGAAGAACCATTAAAGGAAGCAGTATATGGCTGCTGTTTATAGGGACCCTGAGTCACAAGTGGGCCTGGGTTCCCCCGCCAGTCAGCAGGGAAAGGGCCTAAGCCCCAAGGAGGGGATCAGACCCTTTACTAAAAGCCCAAAAAAGGGGCTGGGGTTTAAACAGGCCCAGAGATGGTTTCAAGACCCTGGAGAGGGCCAACCATTTACTGAAGCTTTGTTACCCTGGAAGGGGACTAACCTCAAGGGATGACCTGGCTGGAGAGCTGGGGCACCAAAGAACAGGTGAAGACAGTCTTGAGGGAGAAAGTCCTTGAGGCAGTGCTCTGTAACAGGGCAGGGATGGACTTAAAGCTAGTCCAGAAGGGGCTGAGAACCGAGTCCAGAGTCAGGGCTAAAGACACCGACAGGGGCACAGCGATAGGCCCTTTGTTACCTCAGAAGGGGTTCATTCACTCATTGTTGACTGTGTGGCTTGGGCAGAGGGCTGAGCCACCGAAGACCTGCCTGACTAGATCAACGCCTTACAGGGGATGCTAGGAAAAAACGAAAGTTGCAGCACCACACCCAGCTGACAGGAGGAACTCTTGAGAGGTGAGTGTACTTCCTCACAGTGGTGTAAAGGGGCCTTAGTGTAAATGAGATTCAGGCCCTTCATCTCCATAATGACTTGTATTAGTGTATAAACCAAAACAGTACAGGAAAGAAAGGGTGATCTGGTACTAAGGAGGAGCACAACACATTTTCCATATAAAAAATACAGGATATTTCCAGGAAAAGGTCAGTGTTTGAATGAACGCTGCTAGGCAGGCATTCAGAGAAACCTTTACAACAGCGCTTATGTCAACACCTTTCAGAATGCAAATCTGCTCTGTGAGAAGAGTCACAGTAAAAGTTACACATAAAACCTATAACTGAGACTATAGTGAGAGCACTGACTCAAGCCATTTTAGGAAAAGAGCTCTGCCATTAACTCTCTGTACAGGACCAAACTAGATGGTTGACCTAGGCCAGGGATCGGCAACCTTTCAGAAGTGGTTTGCCGAGTCTTCATTTATTCACTCTAATTTAAGGTTTTGCATGCCAGTAATACATTTTAACATTTTTAGAAGGTTTCTTTCTATAAGTCTGTAATATATAACTAAACTATTGTTGTATGTAAAGAAAATAAGGTTTTTAAAATGTTTAAGAAGCTTCATTTAAAATTAAATTAAAATGCAGAGCCCCCCGCACCAGTGGGCAGGACCCGGGCAGTGTGAGTGTCACTGAAAATCAGCTCGACGGCACATGTGCCATAGGTTGCCTACCCCTGACCTAGGCTATCCTTGACAATGCCAAGCAAAAGAGCTTTATTTTTCATGTGTATCTGCACAGATTTATTTCAAATAACATTTTGTACTGTAAAACAATTGTCTTGGTACTTTAGGTGCTCTATTTGTGGAGAAGTTCTGCAGCTAAAATGTTGCAGGGAAAGCATTCCCCCCACCTTTACAGAGAAAGCAAAGCTCTTAGAGAAAAATCTTGGATCTATACTGTGGATTTCTTCTCCAGAGTGTGGTTGTTACTGCATATTCTTTTCACTTGGACCTCATGCGGAACTCCCATCAAGATCAGCAGTAAGGATCAAAGAGCAGAACTTTGCCCTAAGGGAACAACAAGCCAGACCTCCTGTGGGTAATCTAACACCTGCAAATTCCCTTAGCTGGCAAGGAAAGGCTGTATAGCCTACCATAGAGTGTCTATTTTTTGTTGTTGTTGCCAAAATTGAGTTCAGATAGTGGTATTTTTTTGTCTTGTTTCTCAGATATGTTCTGTTCTATTTTCTCAGTTAAGGCCTTTTTTTTTTTTTTTTGCATTTAATTTAACGAAGGCATGGTCTACACTTAAAAATTAGATTGACCTAGCTGTGTTGCTCAGGGTGGCAAAAAATTTCACAGCCTGTGCAATGTTGTTAGCTTGAGCTAACCCCCAGCGTAGACACAGTCAACCTAGCTGAAGCCTGTCAGACAACTGGATTAACTACTTTGACAGAAAAAACTCTCCGACAGTGCTGGAAGCATCTATGATCCGATGCTACAGTGTACAGCTGCAGCCACTGTAGCGGCTGTAGTGTAGACATACCCTAAGTTATCCAAAATACAATGGGCCATATTCTCACCTGGTGTCCATTTGCCATAATTCCATTCAATTGATTTGGCTCTTTATATTTAATAAAGGTATTTAAATACCCTTTTGATGAACAAACAAAATATAATGGGCCAGATTTACCACTTCATTACTCCAGTTCTATGCCAATGCATTTCTACTGAATTCAGTGGAGTTATACTAGTTTTACGGCAGCATAACAGCTGTGAATCAAGCTCCTTGTATGGTGTCAAATCATTTCTGATGCATACAGATCTTGGTGTGCACTAAAGTAGTACCTTTGGGCCAGATCCTCAGGTGATATAAATCAACTTTACACCAGCTGTAGATCTGGTCTTCTATTTCAACATTTTAGCCTTTATATTTTAAGTATTATTTTCTTTGTAAGTCTAATTTATATTGTACTATCGGTCTTGTGGCTTGGGATATCTCCCATCACTGCAGTATCATAATGCTTCTACATTATCATGTATTAGCTTCTAATGGCTGAGCTAAAAGCCTGCGTAGTCTAAAGAACGTATTGGCTTGCAGCTTGCTATTACAAGTGGTTGAAATTCTTTCCTTTAATTTTTTTAACAAGACTTTTTTATTACAATGTTTTTCAAAAAAGAAAAAAAATAGGAAATTTTAACTGTCTTGTTTCTTCCAATGAGAGCTGAAAGTTTAAAAACTGAAATTTTAATTTCCTTTTTTTCTTCTGCTGGATTGAAAAAAAACAAACTTCAAACTCCTCTTTTCTTTTTTCCATTGTGTTCCTGTGAAAAGAGGAAGGAGTGAGGGGAATCCTGAGAACCAATCTGAAAAGCAAAACTTTTTTTTCAGCTTTCCAGAAACCAGAAAACTTTGGAAGTTTTGATTTTAACTACAAAGCTTCCTAAAACATTGCTTTACAAAATATCAAATGTTTTCATATTCTTTAAAAATTTTCATAATTATCTTTTATTTTTAACTAAATCTACTTTATATATTCAAAAGTAATAAATTCCTTTCTTAAAGTTTTATTTAAACTTCATAATCACATTTTCTAATTTGTCATATTTAATTACTTTTATTGCATTATAAAAAGCTCTATTGCCTTTCTTCTGTCTTTGCATTTGTAGATGCTGTACCACTAGGGCTAAATTTGTGCCAGCAGGTATCACTGTCAGAGTGACACAGTGGGGCATGATGCGTAAAAGGACTGGAGCTGATAAATATGGAGGGTCATTGTTTTGCAGGAACTTGAAGGCAAGGACAAGAATCTTGAACTCTGGAGTTATTGCTTCTGAGGGTTCTACTGAAATAGAAAACAGGAAGATGCTGCTGATATGTTATATGACCACAAAAGAATCTCATAACTTGTGTGCTTTTTCAACTAGCCAACTGCCAGCAATAAGAAATATTTTGCTAATGTTACTGGCCAGTTAGCTACAGGTACTCAAAGCAGGGACCCTATTTCACTTACTAGAATAGTACAAGTAGTATTCAGATTAGGCTAAGCAGTGTGTTGTAAGAGTCCTGATGCATATGTTGGCACTGAACATACTGCTTGAAACATCACCTAAAAAACTTCCTACCACACACGCCTTATCTCTACCCATCAGAAGAGATAACAACTGTATTGACTCCTGAGCATTTGTATCATTTCACCATGAAAAAGGATTGTTGGTATGGAAATTTTTCACAGCAGTAATGGACTTCCTGATTTCACTTTAAAGAATGTAAGCATTCATTAATGCATTACAGTAGTAAATTGCATAGTGACTTTCATCTGAGATACTGAATGCACTTGAAATGATAATACTCAGCTGTTATATATGCCTTTTCATCAGTAGATCTCAAAGCATTTTACAAAGGAGGTCATAATCGTTATCCCATTTTACAGATTGGGAAACTGAGGGACAGAGAGGAGAAGTGACTTGTCCAAGGTCACTCAGCAGGCTATTGTTTAGGCCTGATATGTAAAGATCTCAGTTAAAGTTCTTTGCAGTATATGTGGGAAAGGCAGCAGTATCACAATTTATATTAAAAATGAGATTGAAATCATTTGTGGGATTTATTATGGTTAATCAGGACCCCATTGGGTTGGTGCAGTACAAAAACAGAGGTAATCAGTGTCTCCCACAGAACACCAGTACTAGTTCCAGTTCCACTCCATCTATTAACTTTGCCTCTATGATGAGTAATGGAGAGAGGTTTTTTTTTGGCAACAGTCTCTGGCTATAATACTGCAGCAAGACAAATACCTTAGCTCGCTTCTCTTTAACATTCAGCAATCTGACAAGTCATACAGGTTTCACTCATGCCAGCCTTCGTGTCTGAGGGGAACTGTACCTGCACAGCCATTGACTGTGCTTTTTGGCACTAATATTTCACTACTTAGTGTCCTTGTTTGCTTGCAAACAGTCTGATAATGCAACAATACTCTACTCTTTCTAGCAAGGGTGAATTTCAAAAGAAGTGGAGTTTGGAATCCATTCAGAGGATATTGCCAACTTCAGATGCTTACTGGAGTAGTCCTTAGAGTCTTCAGAGTTGGTTTGAAAATCTAGCAACTTCTGTTTCTAGTACCAGCTGGAAAGTCTATGAGAACATCTTACATAGGGTATTTTGCTACTTTCGATTCCAGATCAAGGGGGGGCGGGGAATATTACTTCAGAAATGGTTTTGTGTAAATTGATTCTCAGGGTATGTCTACACTGCAATTAAAAACCTGTGGCTGGCCTATGCCAGCTGAATCTGGCTTGGGCTAAAGGGCTGTTTGATGACAGTGTAGATGTTTGGGCTCGACTGGAGCCTGGGCTCTAAGACACTGCAAGGTGGAAGGGTCCCAGAGCTCGGGCTGCAGCCTGATCCTGAATGTCTACAGTGCAGTTAAACAGGCCCTTGCCTGAACCCAAGTCAGCTGGCACTGGCCTGACCGCAAGTGTCTAATGGCAGTGTAGACATACCCTAATACTAGGGGAAGTTTCAGGGTCTTGTTTGACTTGAAGTGGTTCACCCAACACTTTCTGGAAGGTCATTTGGGACTTACACAAATAAGAGACTGGGATATACGGGGAGGTGCATAGGTCACTAGATCATCTAGCTCACCTTCCTGCTGGTACAGAATTGTTCCCTACAATTCACTTTCTAGTATTGTGTCTAGTCCACTTTAAATAACTCAAGCAAAACAGCTTCTACCACTTCCCGGAGGAGACTTCTGCACAGCCTAATACACTTCACACTTAGAAAGTTTTTGATATTCAGCCTACATTTTAATTTTCTTAGTTTTACTCTGTTGCTCCTAGTTACACACCCTCTACTATACTAAATAATTAACTCGCCCTGCTCTGTGTTCATATCAAGTGTCCTCTCACTTAGCCCACTTATACATAGTTACAATTTTGAATCCTTCCTCATATATCAACCCTGATCACTTTTGTTGTGTTTTCTGAGTGCCCTCCAATTTGTGAATAGTTTTCTGGCATTTACGTGCCCAGCACTATGTGTAATTCCAGGTGGTCACATCAGAGATCTAGAAGCATCTCAAAACCAAGAGTTTAGCTTTGGGTATAATTGGATAGTTGAGTGACAAACTATACACTTTAACACTTTCAAATAATTATATATATTTTTAAGGTCAACCCTGAATTTTCAGGCTAATGTTTTGTGTATTTGGACATCATGACAGTATTCTCATGTGGGTTCCCCCTCTCCCTTAAAGTATTATTCTATTTTGAACACTGGCTCTTTCAAAAGACTTTCATGTTGGACCCTGTTTCTTGTGTCTCAGTTGTTCACAGATCAAATTTGATCACTTTGCAAACAAAGATAGTCTTTCGCCCAGGATGCCAGCTCTGCAAACTTAATCTGCAATCTGAAAATTGAGCAGGGTTCTTTCCTGCTCATACATCATCACCAGTAATCTTGACCTTAATGAGGTGTATTACTGGTGTAGTTTAGGTGCTTTTTGAATTTTTACACTACATCTCAAATTGACCTTAAGTCTCATTTTCAAAAGTGACTTAGTATATTTAAAAGTCCTATTGACTTTCATTGCTTCTAAGTGACTGAGACACTTTTGAGAATGGAACGTGTGCTTATACAGGTAGTGCTTATAAAAATGTCTTGGAAACTGAGCAAATGTGATCTGGAAATCACTGAGAGATAATAACATGGAATCCCAAAATGTTGTTTTAAATAGAACTACACTTTAAGTAATTGATAGATGATTTGTGCCACGCTGCAGCTGATGTAGATCAGCATTCAGTGGCGTTCACTGAAGCAATACTGACTTACACCTGCTGAGAGTTTGGCCATTTAACCCTGGACTGCATTTTACCTTGAGTTTTGCCTAGGAATATTGTTAAATGTCCTGAAATTGAAGATACAAGCCATCACTGCCTCAGCTAATGGACTTTGTTCGGCAATGGAAAGCCGATTCAAAAGCACTTTCTGTACATCAGTCTCTTTGACTGCTGTTCTTTATGCTTAACATTCTCTCATCAGAGAGTGTTGTGCGCGCACACAGCTGCTGACTGGGTGAAGCTGAGATAGAAACAGATGTCTACTGTAGGTAAAAGCATTTTAAAAACAGCACTTACCACAAAGGGCTAAATTCATCTCCAGTGTCACATCACTGATTACTGTGGAGTTATGACAGATGCATTGGCCTTATGTGTAGTTGTGATGGTGTGAGAATAACAGCGGAACTCAAACTCTGTTCTCCCAGAAAACTAGAGCTCTTTGGGGCAGGACCATGTCTGTGTTTGTACCGTACCTTGCACGATGGTGTCCTGATCCATGACTAGGGTGCTACAGTAATGCTACTAATAAACTCGAGTCCTACAGTAACCTGACCCTACCTAGAAAGGAGCATGGAGAATCATATTGTTTTAAATGGGTGTTAGTTACATGCTCACCTCCTCATCAGTTAATGCGCCAGGATGGAAAGTTGTAGAAACCAAGGGAAAACAGTTAGGAGCTTAGAGAAGGCAGCTGCTCAGTATTTTTTTAGGCCAAGTAAGCAAATCCTTGAAGATATGGTTGAAAACAAGAGACCTGACTAACACCCCATTTACCTACTCCTTACTCTGATCTTACACTTGTGTGGAGAGACTGTTCTAAGGGTTTATAAAGCTTTATCTATTTTAATCTTGATGTCTGGTGTCATTAAATAATTGTCTGACTGTGAAAATTTAAATTGATTTAAAAACAAATATTATCAGTCAAAATTATAAAAAACAAAACAAAAAAAAACTGCCAAGCCTAGGTGTAAGCTAAAGTAGAATTTGGCCCCAAGGTTTGTTCAAAGATATTTACAGGTTTATATCCACACTAGTAGGCTGGGATGTGAGGTGTCAGACACTGGAGGGTTTCCGTGCTTTCTGATTTGAAGTCATTCATTTGAATCTTCACAAATTCACGTATTTCTCAACAGCATTTGGCATGTTTTTGTAATTAGGCATATTTAGCTGTGCCTTGTTTTACTGCTCCAGGAAGAATCTCATTTGTCAGCAGTTTTAAGCTTTGCCAAATAAAGGCTTATTGGCAAACTGCATTGAACACTCTGATAATGACCCAACTTTAGAAAACAAACACCCTGCTGTGCTGTATTCAAGCCACAGTTCTTTTGAAATAAAAAGGGGAGACAATGCCTGCTTTCAAAAACTAGAGGTTCTTTGTATTCTTATACAAGCCTAAATTAATGTTTTAAAAGGTTGTTGCTATTTTTTCCCAGTTAGCTGGCACTGTTTGTAAATTTTATTTAGGCAAGTTCCTATGTCGTTTCAGTATTTTGTTAACACATCTGCCTTAGATGATATTTCTGAAATTCATTAGTCCAGCCTGATCACTCTTCTTTGTAATTTGATTAGAAGGCTGTTTCTAGGCATTGAGGAATCTATTCTGTGATGTGCATTGTGACAACACAAACAGGGACCGCCGATATTTCTTACCTAGCCTAAAGGACATGCAGCAAAAATAACCTCATTGTTCCTGCTTTTCAGGTTGAGGCATCCATGTGAGGTCCTTTATTTATTTATTGATTGATTTATTTTTGTTAAAGCAAAGTAGTAGGAACTATATATAGTTTAATCACTTTGGCTTTTGATAAGTTTCCTTCAGCTTTTAAACAGTGGTTTAGGACAGTAGTTCTTAACCAGGGATCTGGGGTCCCCTGGAGGGGGCCGCAAGTAGTTTTCAGGGGGTCTGCCAAGCATGGCTGGCATTAGATTCACTAGGGCCTACGGCAGAAAGCCAAAGTCCCGCCTTGTGGGACTGCAGCCCGTGTCCCCAAGCCCCACCACCCGCAGCTGAAGGCAAAGCCTGAGCAACTTAGCTTCGCAGTGCCCCCTAAGGTGTGGGGCCCCAGGCAATTGCTCTCCTTTCTACCTCTCTAACACTGGCCCTGGCTTTTATATGCAGAAAAACAGTTGTGGCCACAGCTGGGCTGTGGAGTTTTTATATCATGTTGTGGGAGCCTCAGAAAGAGAGAGGTTGAGAACCCCTGAACTAGGCAATGGAAAAGTATAGTCTCTGCTTATGAAATTCTACAACACTGATGCAGTAAGCCTATAAAATATTTTTGAATGTAAACTGCACTTTATGTAATTCTTAACTCTATAAATCCTAGCTTTGAATCCCATTCTGTCAGTTCAGCAGAGGAATGTTTCCCGCAGTTCATTTTTCAGTTAGGTTGTGTGGGCTGCCTGTGAACGTCAGGGCTATGCAAGAAACTTAGACTGAACTTTACAAACGTGTATTCACAGACAAAAAGTCCTCCGGTCCCAATCCCTGAACCTGATTCTGAGCGATATCCTTATCTGGGTTTTCTTTTTTCAGAAGCAGTTGTGGGGAGGCACCCTTCTGAATTACAGTGTCCAGTTTATGTAACATTAATAGAGTTTTGTGGGGAAGGCAAGTTAGCACTTAGCATTACTGCTGTGGAACTCTGTCGGTGACAGACCACAGTATGACAGAAGATGTAAAGGTAGTGCTAAGTCCAAACCAGGGCACAGATCAAGCCAAAGTAGAAAGACTTTTCAGACACTACCAGCCATTTGAGACACTGCCACAATCCAAAGCCACATACTGGGACGTTGTAAAGCCAGTTCGTTGCTTTGTTCTGAGATTGGCACTGCCAATGCTTTCTGGCATGGCCTGTCCTCAGATTACCCTTGTAGTAGGAAGACAGCCTGAGACATAAGCCCTTGTATCAAAGGCCTGGGCTAACGTAGTAGTCAAAGCTTTACTAATATAAAGCAAAGACACGCTGTGAGCAAGAGGCAGGACCTGCTCACAGAGTCTGGCAAGAACAGGGCTGATATTGCAGAAATACACATTCCTAAGAAGTGCTAGGCACAGAGAACTCACACAAACACATCCCGATATCAAGTGGTACCAGAACATCCCGCTATTAAGGATGGTACACAAACATAACCCACGGATAACAGGGACACACTGACCCCTCCTAAAAGATAAGGTCAGGATGAGTGTATGTAATAGAGATGTTTTGATCAAACCAACATGTACAAGGTGATGGGTGATAATTAGCCATGTCAGGGGGCAGTAGCTAACTATGTCAGAGGGGCAATATATAACTTGTTTGTATTAAGGTATAAAGAGGTATCTCAGAGCAAATGTCTTTGTCTGGCCTAGAGAGGAACGGAAAGTCCCGCCGTTCACTGAGCTGGTCTATTGTTATAGGCATTCATGTACTAGTGGCGTGGTAGAGTCTGCGGGATACTAGTACTGTGCTTCGTCAACAATAAACCTGACCGGATGCCTCCATACCTTAACGGATCTTGTGGTCCTTGGGCGGTTTGCTCGAGGTCTGCCGTGCCAGCTGTCTGCGCAGAGCTGGGGCGGCACACAGAGGGAACACACACATGCAGCCAAACACCTAACCACAACCCTCATTCAGCAAGACAGGCTGTTCAGTGGCAACTGTAGGACTGTGACAGTCCCACTCTTAGCCTAGCTTTTACCTGCCATTAATTGGAGGCTGCATGCAAAGAAAGGAGACTGTGGTTTATAAGTGGGAAGACAGAGCGAGGATTGTCAAACTATGTACGCTATGAGTGTGCCTCCAAGGCACAGCCCTACATTAGGGAAGGTTGGGTTGCACCACTCCAGTGCCTCGGAGGCATTTTGCTGTCTGGTGTTTAGGAGAAATGCAGTTACTCTACAGGCATCACCCTTTACCAGATGCTGTGTCCACTCCCCACTGCAGCAAACCAGTGATGTGGAGGGAGGGCAGTGGCACTGACTCTGCACCCCCTTGTGGACATGAGTAACAAGTTAGTCCCACAAAGTCTTGAGTACAAGGACTGGGTCTCTGTCCTGTCCCTGCGCAAGTATGCAAGGGGGCTCCTTGAACACTCTCCTTTAATGCAACAAACCAAGCCCAATCTACTGTGAAGGAAGGACTTTGCCATCCTTTGTGTATTGAATAGCACCAAGCGGGTTGATGGTATTCAACAAAGAATGCTAATTATAACAGTAATTCTGATACTATTTATATCACAAGAATCTTAAAGGAGTTTACCAAGACTGATTTAGCCTCACAAACCTATGCAGTAGGAGGTAGCATTATGATCTCCCTTTTGAAGATGCAGAAAGTGAGGGACAGAGAAACTGAGGCCATGTCTATCGGTACAGCTGTGCTGCTGCAGTGCTGTACGTATAAAGCAGCACTGCTGCAGCGTGTCTGGCGCCGATGCTCTATGCCAACAGGCGAGCCCTCGCCTGTTGGCATAAAAAAACCACCTCCGTGAGTGGCATAAATGATGTTGGCAAAAGAAGCTCTCCTGCAAATGTAGCGCTATGCATATGAGTGTGGATGTCAGTGTAACTTATGTTACTTGGGGGGTAGTTTATTTACACCCCTGAGTGACATAGGTTATGCCGGCATAGGCTGTAGTATAGACAGAGCCTATGTGACTTGCCCACATAGACAGTCAATATTGGAGCTGGGAATGTACCCCAGGAGCCCTCCCTCCCAATACTGTGTGCTCCAAGTCACTTTATTTCAGTATGGATGCAATCAAGATGACCATATTATAGAATCGTAATCTGATGGCATTAATGACCTGGAAAGACTGTTTATGTTGGGGATGATCCATTCGGTCTGATCTGTTTTTATTGATGCAAAGAGCACAAACATTGGGCCAAAACTAACCAGAAATCACCAAGTGGTCACAATCATTCATCCTCTCCCCTCCCCATTCAGGCTGAACCAATATGAACAGCCTTCTGATTTAATTTTCAGATGTCTAGTACTAAATATCTACACCCCATCCATAAAAGTTGAGTGGCATAAAGCAAGAAAGTGAAAAGTTAAAAGTTTATTCCCTTCTTATCTTTGTTCCCACCCTGTCCTCAGTTCACCTTGTTGTTCATGGAGCTGGGATGCCATGATAAATCTGTTACAGCTACACATGATCTGTGCAGCAGTAACTAGAGGCAAAAGGGTTTATTGAGGAGACCTAAATCATCCACCAAGGCAGCAGGCAATTAGCCTATAGACAGCCAAACCGCCTCAGTGATGAACAAGAGCAGTTTAGCTGTATTCTGTATTGTAGGTTTTCAATAAACTTCCCTTATTTATGGCAGCTTCCTTAATTCAATAAGATTTTACAAGGGCTGAATTATGCCTGACTACTCCAATAAAAGCCACATATGTGGGTGGGAATTAACTTTAAAAGAAAAGTACCATGGAGAATTCAAAGATCCCTAATCTTTAATCTGCACCTTTCCCCCTTTTAACCTTGTATCTCTCTTTTTTTGTTGTTTTATCATCTGGTAATTCCCTGACCGCTCATCAGGAGCCATTACACGACAACAGCTGACACAAATGGACTTTGTCCACTATTAATCAAATAAAAACATAACAAGATCTTATTTGAATAAGATTAATGTGTTTGGGCTAAATTCTGGTCCTCTTCACTTCAGCTGTCTAATGAGTCCTCTAGAACTTAACTAGTAGTGTTCTTCTGACATTTAAGACCAAAATGCAATGAGGCCACAGTGGTAAGCACTCAGTGGCACTGCTTCTGTGAGTAACTTCTCCATATTTATAGGCTTTTAAGGCCAGAAAGGACCTTTATGATCATCTGGCCTAACATTCTGCATAGTGTAGGCCGTAGAATTTCACCCATCATAGGCTCCAAGTCAGAAGGCACCCTGTGGTCATCTAGTCTGACCTCTTGCATGACACAGGTCATACAACTTCCCTGAAATAATTCCTGTTTGAACCCAAACCTGCCATGCAATCTTGATTTAAAGACTTCCGATACTGGAGAATCCATCACATCCCTTAGCAAGATGCTCCAATGGTTAACTACCCTAATTATTTTTTTTAAAATGACTTATTTCCAATCTGCATTTATCTGGCTTCAGCTTCCTGCCATTGGATTCTGGTATGCCTTAGTTTATTATGGCTGGTCTACCCTGAAAACTTACATCATCATAGCTATGTCTCAGCTATGTGTAAAAAATCCATACCCCGAAGAGACGTAGCTCTGACTACCTAACCTCAGTGTAGACAGGGCTAGGTAGATGGAAGAACTCTTCCATCAACAGAGCTACTGCCTCTTGGGGAGGTGGATTAACTATAGCGATGGGAGAAGCTGCCTTCCTCCCCCGGCCCTCACTGTAGGAAGCGTTGAAATGCTGCAGCTACAGCTCTGTAGTGCTTCTGTCTCAAGTGTAGACATAGCCTCTGATTAGAGAGTCTTCTATTATCAGAAATCACCTAGAGAGTTGAATAGAGATAAGATCCTTTCGACAGGTTTATTAAAGGCAAGACATAGAATTCTCTAGTCATGATGTCACTTTCTAATAATTCTGTAGGATGTTCTGTAAGAGTGTCTGGTGAGTTGCTGAACATTCTCAGTTGCTCGGCCCTCAAAGAGGATCTGAGCACCTTGTTGGACCAGGGCCTTATTTGGTACCTGTATTCTGAATAGCCTGTCCAACCCTACAGACCCTTCCTCCACCCATGCAGATTATATGGGAGGATACCATAATCTTGGTGGGGAAGAGTGCACAGGAGATCAGTGATGATCCATGTTGAAATGCACATTCAGCACCCCCTGCGCTGTTCTGTTGCCCAAGCACCTGCACAAATACGAACTTTGCAAATTTGTTTTTGGGAGAAGGAGATGAAAGATTAGAAATTTTGTCACACTTAGACTCATCTGTCAGCACTGAGAGCAAACACAACAAAAATTCTAGCTCATCAAGCAACATTATTGGTGCAGAAGAGGCTGATGGGGTTGAGAATGAACTGATCGCTCTAACTCAGCGGTTCTCAAACTAGGGGCCGGGGCCTCAGAGTGGGTCACGACCCCATTTTAATGGGGTTGGCAGGGCTGGCATAGACTTGCTGAAGTCTGAGCCCTACCGCCTAGGGCTGAAGCTGAAGCTCAAGGGTGGCGGGACTCAGGTTACAGGTCTCCTGCCTGGGGCTGCAGCCCTTGAGCTTCAGCTTTGCCCCCCTTCCCTCCCCCTTCCCTCCACCTGGAGCGGTTGGGCTTGAGCTTTGGCCCCCCGCCTGGGGCAGTTGGACTTGAGTGGGCTCAGGCTTCAGTCCCTCTCCTTCCCCCCCCCCCCCCCCTGCCGGCTGTTTTCCTTCTGCTTTGGACTCCTTCCTCTGGGACTGAGCTGCTCTGTGGGGCTAGCACGCCCACTTGGCAGCCATTGCTCTGTGGGGCCCGCGCCCCCCCCCCCGCCCCCAGGTTCATACAGTAATTTTTTTGTTGTCAGAAGGGGATCATGGTGCAGTGAAGTTTGAGAACCCCTGCCTAATTTTAAGGGATAACAATACTAAACATTAAAGGGTCCCAAGTATGGCATCCAACTCTCACTGACTTTCAGATAGGAGCTGGGTGCCTAGCTCCTTTGCAAATCTCATCCTAGAGGATTAGATGGCATGCATACACATCGGAGTAAGGGTCGGTTCTTCCCCTTCGACAGCTGTGAATCTGCTGCACAACAGAAAAACTGACTCTCTAAAAGAATCCACGACTAGGGCTGTGTTCTTGGTGTGCCTGTTAATAATGCGTTGATCTTTCTGTAGTCAGACTAGCTGTGGAGTTGAATGTTGCAAAAATGTATGTTGCTTTTTGCAGTGAAGACTGTAATTCATTTAAAAAAAAAAGACTCCAAACCCACCCAACTCAGTTTGTTAGGAATGCTTGCAACTTTCAGGTATCTAAAAGGGTGTCATAAGGAGGAGGGAGAAAACTTGTTCACCTTAGCCTCTAAGGATAGAACAAGAAGCAAGGGGCTTAAACTGCAGCAAGGGAGGTTTAGGTTCGACATTAGGAAAAAGTTCGTAACTGTCAGGGTGGTTAAACATTGGAATAAATTGCCTAGGGAGGTTGTGGAATCTCCATCTCTGGAGATATTTAAGAGTAAGTTAGATAAATGTCTATCCAGGATGGTTTAGACAGCATTTGGTCCTGCCATGAGGGCAGGGGACTGGACTAGATGACCTCTCGAGGTCCCTTCCAGTCCTAGAATCTATGAATCTGATCCGAATGATTTTGCCTTTCTGTAAATAGGTGAATTGCCTTTTTGTGAATAGGTGAACCAAGTGCTTAAGGTTGCAGAGTGCCAAAGTACTGTGCATCACCACTGAAAAAAGAATGAAACATCAACATCTGTTAAGAACAGACAGGAAACTCTGAGCTGCATCAACCAACAGCTCTGCCACAACACACCAGCAAACGCACATGTTCTGTATGACAGAAGAACCTGAATGCTCATTATGGGTTTAACAAAGTCTAAGAAATTGTCCCATTTGGAGGTGAATTTTGGTAAAGTATATAGACATGGAGAGCAAGATCCTCAGCTACTATAAATCAATATAGCTCCATTGTTTTTTTGGCTTCTATTTCTGGCATGTCAGCATAAAAGACACCCAGGCTTGGCAATGGTTTTTGTTCTCCATCATCACAGTAACAAACTTTTCTGTGCTGCTTCTTTTTTTTTAATTATTATTTCAATTGTCATCCTTGATATTATGGATACTTCATGTAGAACGAGGAATTGACATTTGCAGAGTAACATACTATCTGTTCTCAGAAATATATATATAGCTCGTAGCATAGTATTCTAAGTGGAAGGTCTATATCAATGGCAGTTCCTCCTTCCAGTGTTCTACCAGACCCTGATGTTTGACATCAAATGGTCAACATTTAACTCATTCCAAGGCCTTTATATTGAGTGGGAGTATATCTTGTGACCACTAGGCCTTGAATGATACCATAAATAGTTACACTGAACACGAGAGACCAATATATGAAGTCAGAATTCCCTTATCTAAAGATCATCCCAGTTTATTCCTATTCGTGTAACACCAAAAAAAAGTCTCTACAGTGATTTGGTTAAGGTGTGAGAATATACTCTTGTCCTCTGAAAAGCCCATCCTCAACCTGAAATGCCAGCCAACAGTTATCTCTAACTGACTAGGAGATTTTGACAGCTAAGGGGAACTGCAAGCACCCCTGTAAGGCACAGGCTTTTCCAGGGACTGCTCACCAGATTCTGATATCATTTATGGTGGTTTTATGCCACTGACGGTATTAGTAAAATCAGAATCTTGCCTACCATATGGCTTTGAGGACAGAATTGAGCCTTTTAACTCAACCGTATGTAAAGTTTGTGATACCAAGGTTATCACTGATAGCTTGCCACTGAACATTGATGGTTGTGCCTAACTTGCATATGAAACTACATACTCTAAAAATGATAACTGCACATAGCCATTCTGTTTTCCTCTATTTCTGTCTTCCTTGACAAATGCAGTATTGCCAGCACAAGCGTTCATAAATCATGAATTTGGCTTAAAAATCAAATTTGGCTTCTTTTTGCCTTCTCGTTTTTGAGACTTTAAGGTGCACTTGCTTCACATTTACCAGTTTGCCCTGCAACCATGAGGGCTGGAAACATTAAAAAAACCAAAAAACCTAAAATTCTTAACTCCACCTGACTCCGGCAGGTGGGGCACCAAATATTGTGCAACTCATGATAAAATCGTGAGAGTTGGCAACACAGCCTGGCAGTTTCTAGTCATGTTGGCTGAGAACTCAAGCACAGAAAAACAAAACTGTTAGAGGAATCTGACCTGTTCTCATGCCCATTGGAATGATCATTCTCCATGGACTGTATCTCCAAATCTAAGAGAGCAAACTGGAGGGGAGCCATAAACTGCATTTGATCTTTTGTCTACTTCTTGGTCCCAGTGTTTTCCTAGATATGGTTTATAAAATGTATAATCTACCCCTGGGGAAGAATGAATATTTAAGTACAAATCTCAAAGAGAAATACTTTGCGACATTGATACGTTTTGCTATAAATCACAATTACTTAGAAATTTAAATGTAGTACAAATGGCCAGTGCAGTCATAATTAGCACTAAAAGTACTTCTGGTTCAGCCTCCTTTCAGTGTACAGATGTTCCCTACAAAATATCTGCTAGTGCATTGTCTTGTGAGAAATATTCTAAGTGGTGTAGTTTCCACCGCTTCCCTTGGAAGACTGTGGAAACTCAGGGATACAAGGTAAGCTCAGATCACATCCAATATGTAGTTTCGGGCTGTAAACAAATAATAAAGCTAATCGTTCATTCACAAAGCTTGTACAGTGGAAAACTTCTGTTTAATGCAAACAGCAAACTCATTTTTTAAGGAAGACTTTGATTCCCATTCACTCTTGGATCTTTCTTTTGGCAAAGGTTTTTAATTCCCCTGGTATTTTAGATTAAGTATACTATAGAGTTTTCCCTTTCTGAGTAAAGAATGAATCAGTGTTATAGTTATGCTGCCCGCTTACAGATCTGTTTACTCACTTTCTTATTGGCAAATTGTTACAAACGGAATCTAATTAGATTTATCCAGCATGCAGAATTCCACTGCTCTGATTTAATTACATTAATAGTGGAGGTTATGGGTCTGATTTTTACAATATTAGCGGGCACCCAATTGCATGCAATTCTGCACCTGATTTGCACATACAGTTATGTTAATTGCATATTTGAGTAATTACATGCACAAATGATCAGATCTGATCATTTGCATATACAATTACTTCATTTGCTCAAGCAGGCATAGTAACTGCACTCGCAAACTGGGTGTGCAGTTTTGTCTCCAGCCATTTTAAAAACCAAGCCCAATCTGTATATGATTCTACTGATAAATTTCTTGTTTGACAGGCCTGTTGCAAACAGTTAATAACATAGGCTTCCCTTAAAGCAATTTCCATCATGCACTTTGCATGCATTTGGTATCTGCCAGTGCTGTGCATTAGGCTGCCTGAACTCATGGAAAGTTGAGGACCTTGGTGGTGGTTGTAGTGAGCTTCTTTTGAGTTCCCTGATGGCTGTATTTTAAAAGCAGTTTAAGAAAAACTAACACTTACGACCACTTAAATATGCTTTTGGAACATGCCTTGGTTTCCAAGATGTGTTCAAAGAGATTCTAGCCACATACATGTAGATGATTTGACATTCTTTTGCAGTATAGAAACATAAATAAACCTAGGGAATAGAATAATTATTCTAAGTTCAAACTATTCAATAGAATTTCTCTCTTCTAAGGTTTTCAGTAACAAAGATTGCTGTCTGAGTGAAAGGTCAGGTTTCAGAATAAGTGTAAAGTTATTTACAGGAAGTGAAGCGGAAAGTGGGGTTTTCAGAGTTGTTCAAATGTTTCAGTTCTGCAGGGAGAAATAGATTGTGCTCCTTGTAGGCAGAGACATGGAAGCCTGTCCTGATGTACAATGATCAACAAATCTCTAGTCTATGAAAAATGTGTTTGATAAACACAGCCTTTTGAAATGACAAGGGTTTATCCCTCCTTTCTGGATGTGAAAGAGGAATATAAGCAACTCCTGTAGATTAAATAAGCAGCGTGCAAATTAAACATAACAAGATACAAAGGTAAGAGCATTGTTCTACTAACACGGGGAGATTATTAAAAAGGAGCAACTACAGAAATGAGCCCAGTTCTGAGAGGTGCTAAATACTAGCATCTTGCACTGAAGACAGTGGGAGGCAGCATCTGGTGTGAATTGTCATAGTGCCATTAAGTGGAGTTATGAGGATTTTCACCAGCTAAACATCTACCCCAGAGAGTTCAGGTTACTCAGTGTCTCATAGTAGGCATACAGGTCCTGGAAGGGGAATATAAATAAATAATACCCCCTATCGGAGTTCCATTAGAAAATCCTAGGGTCAGATCAAACTATAATTAAATAATAGAAATAATCGACAAGGTCCACCCTTCTCACAACAAGTACTCCCAATGATTTCAGTGGGATTATTTGCAAAATAAATTATTACTCAGCCTGAGTAAGGGATGCCAGAATTTGGTCCTAAGGAATAAGAAAGAAAGGGGATTTTGTTAATTTTGTGGAGATACATTTTTTACATCCTAGAGGCAAGTAGAAGAGCTATGAAAAGGTCAGATAAGGAGGATGTGTTATATGGAAGTGATTATTAAGTAGAGTGACCAGATGTCCTGTTTTTAAAGAGACAGTCACGTTTTCTGGGACTTTTTCTTATATAGGTACCTGTTACCCCTTCTACCCCCATCCTGTTTTTTCACAGTTGCTATCTGGTCACCCTACTATTAAAGATAGTTTGGGAAATGGTGATATCCCTCTTCTCTCTTGTCTGTTTATAAAGTTCCAATCACCATAACTTCTAGGAACTAATAAGGTTCCAAATGCCAAGCACTGAAGGAAGCTCGGATACAAAAACAGGTACATTAAATATGTAAACGGTTCGGTTTGCTCAAATGAAGACTATATTAAGCAAATGCAGAATGACTGTTTTTATTGGCAAGAGATGCTGCAGATGAAAGCTTGCTAAGTTTAAAGAGGTGGAGTTGGCGCAGGAGAAGTGTACACTACTATGTCAAATTAAACACTAACTTTACAAACAATGTGGGTGAGTGATAAATTGGTTTCCCACCCATCCCCACTGCCCCAAGTTAATTGCCATTAAAAAACAGAGTTTTAAACAGCTACAGGGAGCAAAACAACTGCAGCATTGTTAGCTTTATCAAGAGAAACACAGAGAATGTAGAGGGTGAAAAAATAAGACAACCAAGAGACCATTAATAAGAAAACAAAGACTTAGGATTTGATCCTACAAACCCACCCTTATTCAAATGGCTGTTACTCACATGAGTAGTCTCACTGGGCTTGTTTCTCCTTTCATTAATAAGGAAGGGCTCCATTTAAACCAGTGGGCCAAATCCAGAGGTGAAAATCAGTATGATTTACACCTTCTTCTAAGTGTGTAAATTCAAGTACCTAAGGCCTCGATCCTTCAGTTAATTTCAGAGGAGTTCCACACAGGCCCAGAGTCTGCTTGCAGAATGGGAGATCTAGGGACAATTCTGGCTGTTGTTTCGGTGTAAATTTGGAGTTACTCTGCTGAAGTCAATGGAATTATTTTGGATAGAAGGCCTGATCCAGAGCTCACTGAAATCAGTGGAAAGATTCCCATTGACTTCGGTCAGGTTTGGTCCAAGCCGTTACTCCAATTTGGCCCTTAGATTCCCATCCACTTACTGATCTGTAACTTATGTCCCCAGCACACTGCCTCTTAGTCTAAGGAAGTCTACCCTGGTGTATGTCAGATGCTGAGGGGACGGAAGAGTGGGTTGTATCAGAAAAAGAAATTAATAGGTACAGGTGCATATGTGTGCACATAGGAGAGTGGTTTTGCACCCCTCTGGCACAAAACAATAGTGGAGAGTTTTTTTAACAAAAATTAACAGTTTAAATTTGGCTAGAAGTGACAGAGCTGTCCTTAGACTCTCCATTGCCTGCTTCTGGTCTTGTCTTAATTGGTTTCGCTGCGCTCAAAAATTATATATTTGGGGTGAAATCCTGGCTTCATTGAAGTCAATGACAAAACATGCACTGACTGCAGTGGAGCTGGGATTTTGCCACTGGAAAATACTACGCCAGCCTGTTTCATAATACAAATATGTATAAGCTGATCTCTCAGATATGTAGATAGCGGTGTCAGGAACTGGATGTCTGATCCTTGTGGAGATGCTACTGAAAGGATTATGCTTATGATTTTTCTGTGGCTTGTTTCACATTGCAGAAGGGTTAGTTTGGACTTAGTCCTCTGAGAGAAGTTTGGAAGGTTATTTAAAATAAAAAGGCACTGTGGAACTCTGCGCTTTGGTGAACTATGCGCTAGATCGGGGTGGGCAAACTTTTGGTCCGATGGCCACATCAGGGTTGTGAAACGGTATGGAGGGCCGGGTAGAGAAGGCTGTGCCTCCCCAAACAGCCTGCCCCCTCTCCATCCTCTCCCACTTCCTGCCCCCTGACTGCCCCCTCAGAACTCCTGACCTATCCAACCCCCCTGGCTCCTTGTCCCCTGACCAGCCCCTCCCAGGATTCCCGCCCTCTATCCAATCCTCCCTACTCCCTGTCCCCTGACTTCCTCTTCCTGGGACCCTCTGCCCCTAACCGCCACCTAAGACCCACCCCAACTCCCTCTCCCTGTCCCCTGACCGCCCCCTCCCAGGACCCCCTGCCCCTAACAGCCCCCTGGACCTCCCCCCCCCCAAGTGGGGTGACCAGATGTCCCGATTTTATAGGGACAGCCCCGATTTTTGGGTCTTTTTCTTTTATAGGCTCCTGTAACCCCCACCCCCACCCCCCGTCCTGGTTTTTCACAGTGGCTGTCTGGTCACCCTACCCCCAAGTCCCTTTCGGAATGTGGCCCTGCGAACACAGGCGGAGGACTCAAGAGGAGCAGGGGCAGCTGCGCAGCTGGAGAGAAGCAGCGGTTTCCCCTTCAAAGCGCCGCTTCTCCCCAGCCGGTTGCGTGGCCACCTGGTGCTTCTCCTGAGTCCTCTGGCCGCATTCCCCATGCTCCTGCCCATCTGCTCCCCTGCCCCCGCAGGGCAGCCCCTCCACCCTGTGGGGGGTGCACCAGTGCCTGAGTGCCTGGCCCTGGGGCCCACTATTCTTGCGGGGGCCCCATGCCAGGGCACCCTGTGTTCAATGGTAAATCTGCCCCGAGACGCAGTGCCCGGCCAGAGCCTGCCATGCTGCCAGCATGGCGAGCTGAGGCTGCAGGGGACGGGGGACAGCAGGGGAGGGGCCAGGCAGGACAGCCCCCACGGGCTGGATGTGGCCTGCAGGCCGTAGTTTGCCCACCTCCGTACTAGAGTCAATGCATTCCTTGGGCAAATAGTTACACCAAAAATTTCAAACATGAGTGCCCAAAGTTAGGACTCTAAAGCTGCATTTAGGCAATGGATTTATGTGCATTTCAAAGATGCTGTCAGGAGTGCCCCTAGGCATTTTGCCTGCCAGAGAATCAGCAAAACAAACAACATCCATGCAGCACAGCAGTAAAGCACCCCCTGGAAGTTTGCACCCAAGATGACCGCTCTGTTTGCCTTTCCCTGGAACTGACACTGGGTATTGGACAGCTACAGTTCCTTTTGTCTTCAGTTGGAGTCATGAGTAATAAGATGTTAGTGAAATGAAGATCTGTTTCTGATTCAGTGAAATGGTTTTAAATGAACCAAAACAAATTTTTGCAGAAATTAACACTGGGTAATCCCCACAGCAGTGGCTACTATTGTTTTGGAGCAGGTTCACCAATGTCAGCATCTTGGAAACAGGAAAGATCCCTTTAAAGTTGTTTAAGATTATATTGCATTAGCACCAGGGGGCCTCAGTCAAGTAAGCACCCCATTATGCTAGCTGCTGTATAAATATATTGTAAATGACGGTGCCTGCACCCAAGGGCGGCTCTAGACATTTTGCCGCCCCAAGCACGGCGGTATGCCGCGGGGGGGCGCTCTGCCAGTGGCTGGTCTCGTGGCTCCGGTGGACCTCCCGCAGGCATGCCTGCGGAGGGTCCGCTGGTCCCACGGCTCCACTGGAGCCATGGGACTTGCGGGAGGTCCACCAGAGCCGCAGGACCAGCGGACCCTCCGCAGGCACGCCACCGAAGGCAGCCTGCCTCCCGCCCTCCCGGCAACCGGCAGAGCGCCCCCTGTGGCATGCCGCCCCAAGCACACGCTTGGCGTGCTGGAGCCTGGAGCTGCCCCTGCCTGCACTGAAGACCTCACAGCCAACAAGATTCCCCGAGTCTCTTCTGTGGATTATATTGTCTGCATGGTGGGTTTGAGGTTGGGAGTGTTCTCCGGCTCAAGAAAGACTTTGAACTCAGTTTTCAATAAATCAGATTGTTCAGCAGTATCTGTTACTCAGCTTGGATGTCATATATTTAATTTGGTCTGGGACCATGCTGCAGAGGCTGGACACATTAAATAATGTAATATGCAGGTTTGTACTTCCTTGTGAACATCATTGCATGACATCTACAATAGACCTGGTTTGCCAAGACTTTCTGAACAAAGACAGTGGCTTCAGTTTACTACGTTGTATACATGGATTCACAGTTTGGTTCCAGCATATTTTATGTTCCCTCTTTTTCCAGCGCAGCTCTGCCCTGTGCTTAAATCACCCTGTTTAGAGCTGGAACTGATCCTGGAAGGCAAGCTTTTTTGGGTTTCAACCCATAAGAACAAGAATAAACTACCTGTGCCACTGGAACAGCTAGTCTTATTGATTAGTTTAATAAATAACCGTAATCCCTTACTTTAAGAAATCTTGTCAGATGTAAAACAAACCAAGAATATGACTTTTTGGCTGCTCTTGTAGACTGAGAGTTTGTCCTGCATTCTGTTGTTTACTGTAGGCTGAAACAGGCTGCCGTAAGATTATATGTCTGCTAATCTCTTGGGACTGATAATTGCATTGAAGACCATATGTGGTTAATTATTTAACTTTTTGTCTTTAGGTGAGTGATTCGAGCTAAATGAGTTCTTCATACACAGTTAAATAGTGAAGATGAATCAAATGCTTTCTTAGGAATGGGTAATTAGAAAATCTTCCAGTGCAGGTCACCTCTGAAAAGTGAGCATGTCAAAATAGCATTGAGAAGTTCCATGTGTATTGTCTCAGGGGGTGAAATATGCTCTTATTTCTAGCTCTAATATGTTTATTTTACAAGTAGAAGCCTGTTGTGGTGGTCTTTTGACTGCCAGTCCTGCAAACTCAGCTGAGGTTCTGAGTCAAACTAAGGGCTGTTTTTATTCTTGCGCATCAAACCCGGCGATAAAAATTCTGCAGGTAAAATTAGCCTCCAAGCCACACATCTGCAAGCCTACCATCTTCAGATTATACTCTCAGTAACAGTTCTGCAGCCCCACTGGCTTTGAGCAGCTGGAGTTGGTGAGAACTTACTAAAGAATTTTTTGAGATTCATAAAATGGAATAAAATGCATTTCCCTCTCTCTTAGCGGTGCTGGCTTGTGCAGTGCTAACAAGAAAGGAGAAAGAGGGGGAAACAAAGCAAGTGAAAGCTTTCCTCCCCCACCCAATTCCCAGAAGATAGGATTCCAAACACACAAAGGAAACAGATTGTCTCAGTAAGAAGATGCCAGTTTAACATAGTCACGAAACTCTAGGCCCAGATCACAAGCTAGTGTAAATCTGCAAAGCATCATTGAAGACAGCTAAGCTAATTCATGCCACTGGGGATCTGGCCCAGAATGCAAGGCCATATAACCCCCTCTGATTCCCTTCAATTGTGACAAATCTGGGTGTATGGAGAAGAGATGGGTTTAAGTATCAGGGCCCATTGGGAAGTGAAATGGAGGACCAAAGGGTGGGACCCAGCTTGGAAGATAGGGAGGTTGTTTGTGGTGGAGGAGTGAGTGGCAGGAGATGGAAAACAGGAACAGTGGGTGGAAAGCTAAAGGGGGAGTTCAGAGTGGGATTTAGGGGGTTGAGGGTGGGGGAACAGTTCAGTGTATTCATGTTACTGATGGGTTTGTGGCATCAGAGTGCCTCCGCCATAAATTAATACAAAATAATTAACTCCTTGTGCCTCCTTGCTCTGAGTCTTTCCCTTCACTTACCTTTTCCTTTCTTCTTTACCTCTCCTGATATCTCAGATCACTTCTTCCTCCGTTGTTTTCAGTGTTCTTTTCTTCAGGCTAAAGCTCTCATAGACCTAAGGTGTTTAGTCTCTTTCCTTGTCCCCTGAGCAAAAGAAGAAAAGCCCCTTATCCAAATGACATGGCACAGAGGAGCTATCCTTGTCCCCAGTGGTCCTGTTTGCTTTGATGCAAAGCTGGTGCATGTGTAACCTGCACACGTTCTGGGTGTGGTGTTCTATCTCATCTAGTGGCACCGGGACCACTTAAAGAGAGAGATTAATGAGTCTGCTCTACAGCCTTAGCTAGCAGACAGTTGGCTTTTAGCTCATGCGGTAGAGGTTCATGCACTAGGTCCCAGGTGCAGTCCTCCCTGCTGACAACCAGGGTCTGTCGGCATTACACATGCAAAAGTAGCTACCAGTCCAAATACATATCTAGGTCCTGAAAAAGGCCATTTCAGAGAAGCTGTAGTTAGCCCAAGCAAATTTCAAGAAAATTAATTGTGGAACAACATGGTGTGTGTTTTTTGGCCTCCTAAAATGGAACATACTCCTTATAAAATAGGCATGCTGGGCAGCTCTGACATTTCCAAGTGAAACAATAGAGCCACTAGAATGGAAAGTCTGCAGGAACAGCAGAGGAGGAAAGGAAGTTTAGGTTGAACAAAGGTTTTTTTCATTTTTACAGCCCCTAGAGGCAGAACAATAGGGTACAGAAGCTGCTAATGGAGCTGGATTGGAAGGCAGAAATCTGTGCCAAGATCTAAATGTGTTTTTACTCTGAACTCTCCAGCTGTCCAGTTACACTGCAGAATTTCCAGCTGGTGTGAACCCTACAGAATTGTTGGACCAAAAAAATAAAACAAACCAACAACAGCAAAACAAAAATATCCACTGTGCGCTTTCTTCCTTCATTTGCACTACTTTTCTCCTCCTTGATAACTCCAGTTAACTTCCACTAACAAGCAAATTATTTTGCTGTCTGAAAAAATATTTAGTTGACCTTAACTCATAGGTTCTAGTAAGGAACCATGTTGTGCTGAGTAGCTTGCATAGGTAACTATGGTAACTCATCTTGGTTAGGATTTGTATGAACTGTTCATAAGTGTAAACAGCTTCAACCTGCTGTTGCTGTTTAATAAATAGCCCACCAGTAGAGGAGAATTCACACTTGGAGAAATCATACTCTTTTTAAACTAGGTACTACTAATAATTGGAAAATGAGGCAGTGAAATTCTTCACAAGGCAGTTTTGCAATGTTTCCATTACATGATTTGTTCCTTCAGGATATTAACAAATCAAACACATATATTCCCACAAGTCTTCACAGATGTGAAGAACACATAGAGGAACTCTTCAGATCACTGCTGGTTTCCGAGCAGGTAGGTAGAAAAACTAGGGCTTAGATCCTGCGGCTAGTAATCCTTCAGCCACACTGTAAAACTGATCTCATTATTTGAGGTCTATATGACAAGTAGAAAGAAATTTCTAATTTTAAGTGGTCCCAATAAGATTAATGGAACTTCACACATGCTTGACATTAGGCAAACATTTGAGTACCTTGCTAAATCAGGGCCTCAGTTACTTCTGTGTAACTCCATTAAAGTCCATCTGGTTGACCAAATCGGATCAGATTTTGGCCTGCTGTTATAACTGGTTACTTTTTGTTTAAATTTTTGACATTTTTGCAGAACACGATTTGCTTTTTTCAAGCTGGCTGTGGTGAAATGTGTTTGGAAATTTGAAACTGTGATGAATTCTCATGGAAAATTTTCAAAAGAAATGTTCACCAAATATTTTCCAACCAGCTCTGCTTGCAGCAAATCTGGTCAGGTCATCCTCTACATGATAAAATCTGGAGGGGAGACGGGGGGTTACACAATTTTCCCCTCACAGAGCTCTTCCAGAACATTCCTAAGAGTGGCCAAACTTTCTTCACTGCTTCTGTGCCACCATGGGATTTGGCACCCACAAATCTTCTGAGACATTCTTTAGGCCACAGCCATATTTACAGTGTCTCCCCACAAAAGCTAGGGCTGGCCATTCCATGCCACACTGCATCTCCATGGAAGCACTCTCCAGTGGAGCCCTGTTGCCAAGACCTTCCTAGTGGCTGCTCCAGGGAAGCCCACACTGCACAGAGTAGAATGTCCACGTTAATATTTGTTCCATCAATATGAGCTTACCTGAGGAATCCCTGTAAGCAGAAAGCTCCCATTCTATAGTGCCTTACTAGCCCAAACCCCAGGAGCAGATTGCAGCATTATTCCTTCCAGAACTCCCTCCTCTGAATATATTCATTTGACTACACCTCTACTGCGATATAACGCGGTCGTGGGGAGCTAAAAGTCCCTACCGCATTATAGGTGAAACGCCATTATATCGGGGTAGTGGTGGCAGGGCTGCAGCGGTGATTTAAAGATCCTGGGATCCCCGCAGCGGCCGGAGCCCAGAGCTCTTTAAATCACCACCGGAGCTCCGCTGCCACAGCACCAGGCCCTTTAAAGCACAGCAGGACTCCAGCGGTTATTTAAAGGGCCTGGGGCTCCCCGCAGCAGCCAGAGCCCCGGACCCTTTAAAGTGTTACCGGAGTCCCGCTTCTACCACGCTGCATGTGAATCCGTGTTATATTGAGTCACAGTGTATTTATTTTCCCAGCACATTATCTGTGACTTTAGCACCAAGTTTGTACGTATTAGAGATGCTCTGATTCTGGACTGGGAACCAAGGCCCTTTACGGAGCCCAGTGTTGCTCCCACTGACTTGGGATGGGAGCAGGTGGGATGGGAGCAGAGTCTGGCTTTAGTGTAATACCCCAACTTTGAAAACTTGGCTTAGGTAACACCTGAAACGAAATCCAGTACTCAGGTATTTCCTGTAGTAAATTGAGGGAAGTAGGCGGGATAGTTGAACTACTAATGTAGTTTAGTCCCTGTTTAACTAAGTTCAGTTGGGTACATTTGAAGGGCAACCACTGTCATTATGAGCATATAAAACTTGTGCTCCACACCCTGCACTGGCTATTTGTCCCTTCCAAATGCAATTCACGGGGCAGGTTATGATCCTGACTGCCTCTTTCCCTATCCTACTGCCTCGCCTCAGTAGTAAAGATCTTCTAGAAAGCTCCAGCTGTTAATTTATCATGACCAATGTCAGAGCATTCTCAGCAGAGTAGCCATGCGCAGGGTGCCTGCTCTCACTGCCACAGTCTAGAACGGCTGGTTTAAGGGCCCAAAATAGAGCTGATCCATAGCTCTCTTAGGTACTCAGATGACCCCCATGCCTGTAGTATCTGAGCATCTCTCAATCTTTATCCTCACTTCCTTCCCTCACAGGGATGCTGTACTACCCTCCTCACCGTGCAGATGGAGAACTGAGACACAGAGACCAAGGATCAGATTTTTAAAGGTATTTAGGCACTCATGGTGCAGATAGGGAGATTTTCGGAAGCGCAGAGTTAGGTGTCTAGGCACTTCTGAAAATCTCACTGTGTGCCTAGCTGCATCTTTAGGTGCCTATACACCCTGTGCATATCTTGTAATGAAAGAGGTGCCAGCGCGCAAGGAATGTTTTTTACATTCAGAACTGATGCAGCCGGCCCAGAGGTGCTGAGTCTATGAACTGCCAGGCCTAGAGGTGCCAGGGCTCAGCCCTGGCAAGCCTTGGCACAGATGAAGCACAGGTACCTTTGGAAATCTGGCGCAAGCTTGCTGGAGCAAGGGCCATCATTTTGTTCTGTTAGTTTGCACCTAGCACAATGGGGTCCTGGCCCATTCCTAGAGGGCCTCAGTGCTACGGCAACACAAATCATAATTGAGGTTTGTGTGCGCAAAGTTGAGCGTGTTTGTGTATGCAGGACTGAGCCCTTAGTTGGCTTGTATCAAAGGAGAGATTCTTTGCACAACAAAATAAAAGCCTTGGCCCCAATCCTGTGAACTGAGCTTTGAGGCTGGACTGTTGTGCCTATGCAGAGCCATGCTGACTTCAGCAAGGGTCCATCTGTGTGGCTCAGCCTGCAGGCTGGCTCATGACAAAGAATGGTCCAGGAGCCCAAGCATTAACCCAGGACTGAAAAGACCCTGGTTCAAGTTTCTGCTCTTCTATGATTTCCTGTGTGACCTTGGGAAAGTAATTCAACCTCAATTCTCTGTCTGTAAATAGGGAAGTGCTAATTTCTCCATCTCATAGGGGTGTTGTGAGGATAACTACATTAGAGTGTGGTGAGCTCCAGTAGTGGCATCTTATATTGGATAAGAGCTTTAGGATGATACAGATCTTATTGTTATTCAGAGAGCAAAGATCTATCCAGGATGTTCAAAATCTAAATCCAGTTCAGTTACTTGACTTCTCTGTAAAAGACATGAAAAGACAAGGACACAATAAACTAATGGGAGTTAAACATTTAGGTGCTTTTGAAAATCCTTCAAGTGCCTATCTGCATCTTTAGGCCCCTAAATACCTTTCTAAATCTGGCCCTTCCAGTCTTAAGTACAGTGGTGCATTAGGGCAGACACGGGCCCTGCAGATTCCCATGGACATCACCATTGTGTCCACCCACAGTCCCTTTTGTGAACTTGTCAGTTTGCAGCATTAAGGCCTAATAGACACACACTAGTTTTTCTGAACTTACCTGTCTTTAAGGAGCTCCTTTTCATGACTCTTTATGGCAGCATTTGATACATTTTAAGAAGACAAATGTTCTCCTCCTCTAGCTGAGAAATTTGATCCCTGCATTCTTGTCTTTGGAAAGAGTGCAGACAGGTCATTATTTCAGAAGCTTGATTCTACTAAAATTGAATACGTTAATACTGAAGCTTGTGTGGTGAAGATCACTCGTCGGTGGGAGAACATGTTGACCTGGCTAGAGAGCCCCAGTAAATATATATAAGTGAATCAGAATGCACGTATTTACCTAATTTCTTACAGTAACCAGTGAGCATCCATCCTGTGTTGTGGTGACCTCACATCATTTAAGCTCCAAGCCTAAAATCAGGTCTGTGTCAGCAAAACTCCATTGAATTCACTGGGGCTCCTTGAGTGCAGAGAATTCAGCCTGTGCTGAGCTGATTGCAAGATCAGCTCCTTATTTAGCAATTAACAAAGCCAAACAATGGATTGTTGTCCCCACACAATAAATAACCCTTCTACAGAAATGATCATTTCTCTCTCCTCACACACAATCTAAAAAAGCCCTCAATATGAGCCAGTTAAATACATTCTATACTACCCATCTCCCCCTTCTCCCAAAGAAGCTGATCCAGTGCCCATTGCAGCCAGTGGAAAGATGATTGTAGACTTCAGGGTGCCTTGGAGCAGATCCCAAATGATGATTAACAGATTTAACATGCAGTGATTCCCTTATTACATCTACAACAATGTAAATGAAATTTAAGAATCTTTATTGAAAGTGTTATTGATTAAGGTAATTAAATTGAAAGACCCTATTAATTTTATTAAAATGCAAAATTAGTATCTAATGGGGCACCTCTCTTGGGAAAGTGTCTTGCCCAGTAAAATGCTGCATATAATTTGAATTGCTTTGAAATCATTTTTAAAAGACAGGTGCATGTGCTGTTTGTAATACATATTATTTTTTACATATTATTTTGTACATATTATTTTTTTGATCTTCTGTCTGGGACCCCTGCCTGAAGTAGGCACAGATAGAGTTTTAATTCCATGGCAGCCACCATCTTTCCAACCTAAAATCCCACATTATTAAAACATCTAAATCAGGAGGCGAGGATTACAAACATCCTGGATTGGATTTTTTATTAAAAAGTGAACATTTATGTGAAGGTGCCTGCAGTTTGAAAGCCATATAAGACTGTGGCTGCACTGAACACTTAACAAGAAAGAAAGAAAGCCTCTTGTCGTGCTGTTTGGCCTGCGCTATCAGACCTTTGTCTGGTGCTTTAACCACAGCCACCCCAATGCAAAATTTACCTTTAATTAAAACATCTAACTGTTAGCCTTCTTAGGCTCTGGATCTATTTTCCCTACTTTTTAAATAAAAATGGAAACTTTATCTCAGTAGTGCAGCTGCTAGAAATACATATTTTATGTTGTCATAGTGATACATCTTCACCTCTCTCCACAAGGCAAGTCTCCTGTTGACAATGGTGCTTTGGAAACAGAAGACCGAGTGGTACCTTGGGTTACACTCATTCAGCCTTATTAACTTCAGTGACTAAAGAATATTTTACTTTAAAAATTCCCTGTTTCTAAAAGAAAAGCCTGGGCAATTGCTCTTTGTTTGTTTGTTAACATTTTAATTAAATGCAAACTGATTTTAGAATTTAGTGGAGGTCAGAGACTAAGCACACTCCAGCATTCTTTCCTGATGCTCAATATTTTTCCATGTGGCGAGTTCAATGAGAATGGGCATACTTGCGTAAATGCAAAAACTCTGTTTCTAAACTGTCAATATGAATGTCAGCACAGCCCCTGACAGCACAGGCCTTTCAGCCTGCCAGATTTTGTTACTAATAGCTTTGAAAACAGAGGGAAGGAAAAAGTCAGACATTGTTAATTCATTGTCCCAGCTATCCACCAGCTCTATATCCTTAAGGACTTCTTTTTTGCTCTTCTCAGATGGTCAAGAGATGTTGGTATCCTGCCTGCTCCACTGAATTATTTCAATAGAAGTCTGTATTGCAGGAGAAAAAAGGCAAGGTGTCTATTGCAACAGACATCCAACAAAAGTTCCTGGTGGAATCTACAGTTAAAGTAAATGCTGGTTCATAAGATCTCAGCCTTCAGCACTGATTCACAAAAGCACTGGGCCAGACAAAGGTGCTACACCAGTTTACACCAGCTGAGACTCTGGCCCACTATTTCATTTGATGTAAACACTGATTCACGCTGCATATATTTATGCAGATGAATACTGGTATATATACAATTGTGAAGTGGAATTCCACTTATGAATAGGGGAAAACCTTCTTTCCCTACTCTTGTCCCTATCCCAAGCCACCATGCAAGTGGCATGATTGACAGCTCTTAGATTTAAGTCATCCATGTCTGCCAGAGCACCAACAGCCCTGGAGAATAACTCTTAATTCTCATCCATACCTCTGATGTGCAAGTTGCAAGGCCTACTTCTTTGTCAAGACTTTTCCTGGAGGGCCGGGAAGTGGAATGGGGAGAATTCTATCTGCAATAGATTGTAGGTTTTGTTTTTAGATATGGATCTCTTTGAATTTTTGTAGATGTTTTCTTAGATTGTAAAATGTCTACTAGATACTCACTAAATAGGAATAAATATGTATCCATCAGAACAGGTCTAACTTGCAAGCTTTTACCACACTGCCCTGAGAACCAGCCTTTCTGGAGGGCCACTTGAGGGATGAAAGGTTGATTCTTCTTCAGGTGTTGGTGTCTATATGTATTCTACTATGGGGAGGTAGCAGTACGCATGAGCTCCTTGTGGCAGAGACTGGAAACTCTTGCTAGCTGTGTCCATTGGTCCGCACCTGTGTTCTTCCTCTCCTCGGACTCTGATCCAACGCCCAATGAAGTCCTTTGAAATACTCTACGGACTCCAGTGGATTGGGGATCAGACCGAAAGAAAGTCATTGGCTCCCTTAGGAACTCTGCTTCATCGTACTCAGAATCTGTTGGCTTGGTCAACAGCTGGATTATCTATGCTAATTAAGAGCCACCAATACAATGCTCTCCCTTGATTCTAACAGCCTTGGTGAAAGCAGTGGAGAGAGGAATACTTCTCCCTCCCGTATGTAGAGTTTGTTTGATACTAGAAAAATGACTAGGTACACTGAAGTGGGTTTTCAACTCAGAAGCAATGACTATGAACTATAAATTGCCCTGAAGAAGACCTCAAGGCCAAATAATTGGCATGAGTCTCCTATGTGACGTGTTGATTTGCAAGAAATGTGAGTGGTCTTGTTATTTCCTTGTTTCTGGTGTTGGCTGGATGTCTGCTCTCTCTCTCTCTCTCTCTCTCCATTGACTGAACGTTTAAAACCTGGCTGGTGTTGTGTAGGATATTGGGGCACAGACAGGTAATACAAATCTATGGGTGGGGTATATATATGTACGTGCTGTTATTGTGCCCCCACAAAATCTATTCTGCTGGCATTGCTGCATTGAAAACAATTGCCAGACTGCACCCAGTAATCTCTTCATTTAAATCTACTGTGTGGTAGTATCTAAAGGCAAATCAAATCACAGCAGCCACATTTTTGAGGATTAGGAGCTTCCTGTGTGAGACAGTATGTGTTTTAAATATTTTAAGCTGATTTACAAAACTGGTAAACAATGTGCAGGGTGGTGTTGGGTGACCTCTTTTACATGCCTGATCATCCTGTCAACATTTATAATGCCTTTGATATTTCCTTCTCATCAGGATAGGATCAGTTAAGCATTTGTATTTCCCCAAGATCAGATTGCATTACTCTTTGCTCCACGTTTCATGGCAATAAATGTTGACATTAATTTCTGTAGATTTCACAAAGTGATTGTTAATTTATTCATGGTTGAGAGAAATCGGAGAGAGGAAAGAAGGGAGCGTTCTGTAAAAGAAAAATACACAGTGCATAGCATAAGGAATGCAGATCTTTCATGCCTATTTGTTTTGCACAGAATTACAAATGCTACATCCTGATTAGCAATTGTGACCTATTTAAAAGCTGTTCTGTTTCTCTCTGTTCCTATTCTCCTTAAACACTAAGAACTAGGCATGAGATTTTATAATCCATCAGATGTAGAATCTGCGTAAGAGATATAATTATTGTGCTTCAACAACTTGGACCAAAGCCCTGTTGTTGTATTTCTAGACAGTACACTGTGAATAATATAGATGCATTTTTATTTTGGAAATTTCAATTGGCAAGAGATGTTGTGTTTCCATAAATGAAGGTAAATTGTGGGATTTTAACACACTGATTACTATTCCAGCCTTGTCCCCAACTAACGAGAATTAAATGGATACTTGTCAGCTGGAGAACATCCTTATCTGTTACTATGATTTCTGATTTAGTAATGTTTATTACGGTAAATGGGGGAAATACTTATATCACTTCTTAATCATTTGATTAGCAAGAGAATTAATTGTGTTGTGCTACTATGGTCTGTAAGGGTGACTGGGGGATGATTGAGTTCCCAGAATTCAATCCACCTTGAACAATGACAATTTTTTCCAAGATCAACTTCACCCTGCAGATTGGACTTTGTACTAAAATCTCTATAACATGTGTCATGTTTGTGCAGACCTTGTGCTTTAAGCCAGGACGGGTAAAATTTAATATCAAGATAAAAAAATGTAAGGTTTCAGCTTTGTCCTTTATGCAGCAAACATGCACAAGAAGTCTGCTGCTCAAAACAAGAGTGAGCATATTAAATCTTGAGAAGAGCCAGTGAAGTGAGCCAGCCCTCACCATAGCTCAGTGCTGTATTGCAACTGGGTCAGGTCCACATTCAGCAGAAGAGAACTGTCAAAGCAGCTGGATGATTTAAGAATAGAGCTGGTGGGAGGTCATTTTCCCCTGGTTTTAACGGCAACCTTTGTCTTGTAAGGGTATAGTAAGAAGTCTCGTTCTTTCCTGGGCCCAGGGGTCTTGTGTTGCAGCATCAATAAAGGAGCACTTGAGTTCTGTGGAACATTCAGTTCTGTGGAAGAAGAAGCTTTGCACTGCTCTGGAGATGTTACACTGGTAGGGAGCAAAGGGTGTTCCATTCCGTCTCTTGGAGTCTTCAGCCTCCACTCCAATGGGAAAAGACATAACATGGGGATGACCTCAGGCACCTCTCTGGGATTCTCCTGGTTGGACCAAGTCCAGGTAAAATTAAGATTGTGCAGGGTACTGAGTGTCTCATTGGGTGTGCTCCTGAAATAATTCGAACAGTGGGAGGAATGGTTTTAATGGCATCTTGCAGATTCAGGTCATAAATACTTAAGGAGGCCCACTGTCATGTCCAGGTATTGAAAGACACACAGTGCCTAGCACAATGGGATCCTGAGGGCAAGTCTACGCTACCGTGCTACACTGGTGCAGCTGCACCGCTGTAGCATGTCTGGTGAAGATGCACTATGCCGATGGGTCAGCGCACTCCCATTGGCATAATTACTCCACCTCCACAAGAAGCAGAAGTTATGTCACGGCAGAACATCTCCTGCCAACATAGAATGGTGTGGACACAGCTTTAGATTAATGTAACTTATGCCACTCACAGGGTATCACACCCCTGAGATCTGTAAGTTATATTGACTTAAGCAATAGTATAGACCAGCCCTGAGCCCTGATAGAGGCCCCTAGTGGTACTGTAACCCACACACCTCCTGGTCATGGTTCTGTCCTATCTAGTGGCACCAAGATCACTTAGAGAGCAATGAATAAGTCTGCTCCTACAGCCTTAGCTAACAGTGAGTTGGCTTTTAGCTCATGTGGTAGAGGCTCATTCACTAAGCTTCAGAGGTCCCCAGTTTGATCCTGCCTGCCGATGACTGGGGTCTGTCAGCGTGATGCTATCACCATACAAATAATAAAATATCTGCAATGTATTTTCCTTCTTTCAAATGGGTTCCTTTTTAATTTTGTCATCCTTCTGCACAAACTTTCTGGCAAAACCCCTTCTTTGATTATCTTCAGTATTTTTCATATAGCTAATATAAAATCCTACCCACTTCCCAAAATATAAAAAATATTGTTAACAGTGCCTCCATCAATGCAATCAGCACATACGTACAACAGATCTAAGACTGGGAAAAGGAAGACATCCTTTAAAGCAGCTTTGATTATATTTTATGTTTTTACAAGAGCAGGTGCAAAGATGTTTGTATTCATGTCAAAATGATTACACCCTTTTTAATGTCACCATGTCATCTGCCTCACCACATTTCCAAGTATGATGATCACTTGTTTTGAAGTTGGTAGTAACTTTCATGAAGTTTTTGCATGAGTTTGTGCGGCATATCATCCATTGTTCTAAAGTAGAAGTTAATACTGCCACAGCTTGAGTATGGAATTTCCAATGATGGGAGAGTGGATGTTTTAGGAGATTGGAGATCTTTCCCCACTAGGTCTTCAGCCAGCCTAGGTTGGTAATCACTTAAAGTTGTTACTATCTGAAGTTTGCTTAATAGCTTACATGAAATAAGTTGGTGGTTCAGTCCAGCCCTTAGTGGCTAGGTACACACATTTAAAGAAGACAGATGTTCACAGCTGATACAAATTGATAATCTCTGCAGGCAGATCAAAGATTGATGAGGCATGGAAACTGAGCTTCTATGGGGAGCACAGAAGAAAGCCCTTCCAGGTCACTGTAGAGATACACTGACAGGCCAGAGTGGCGAGATGCTGTGTTACCTGGTCTGTGGAAAGCCACAAGACTTAAGTCTGCAAGACTGTCAATTTAGAACTTTTCACAAGTACCATATTCACACACAATATTTAAAAGCAAAGGGAAAATAGGAACTGCGGAGTGCTATCCAACAGAAGAACCTGCACCAAGCAAACCGTTATAAGGAATTGGAGACTAAATCAAAAAGGAATTTAAAAAGCATTCTTGTCATTTGCCAACAGTGATGGCCAAAATTTGTCCTTGGTCACCTATGTGCAACTCCTGCAAGGGTCAGCGACAGTCCTCTGGACGCGGCCAATGTGAGAATCAGGCCCTCATGTTGTTAGAAGAGCTGGTTGAAAAATGCCAATTATTTTCCCCTGGAAATTTTGAAATGTTTTCTATTGTTTTCTAAACTTCCCATAAAAACATCTCGTTTTTTCAACAAAAATTTGAAATCATTTTTCAGCATTTTTAATAATGATTTTCAGGGGGGGAAAGGTTTAGTTTTAAGTTTGGGGTTTTCAACAAAAAAACAGAAATTTCCCCCAATGTTTTTTGCTCCACTCTAATGACTAGATCAATGGAATTACTCCAGATTTACAACAGTGTCAATGAGAGTGAAATTTGGCCCCTATGCCTTTGCAATGTTAACAAAAATTTACCACCATCATCCTCATTTTATACACTGTAGTTTTGTAAAATTCACCCCTCAGCAGAGGAGCCAGCACAAGATTTATACATCTCCTAAATCCCATTTAAGTCCTCACAATAGGGTTTAAGTGTGAAGTGATTGAGCCCTTTGTGCAGGGTGAATATCACTCGGTGACATTTGCACCAGTCATCTCTAGAGTTTTGCATTCTATTGGCACTATTCCACCGCAGGATCAGTAAAAGCACTCCCCTGTCTCACAACCAGTATTTTAAGCAGTTAGTAATCCAGAGCTTCCTTGCTGTATGTGTATGAACCCATGCTGACTCCTCAGCACCCCGTTTATCAAGAGATCTTACAATAATATTATATGCCAGGAAACACTTTGATGTTAAGTACTGCCTACCTGTTGTGGAATAGCACTGTACAAAGGGCTTCTTCAGCTCCCAGTTTCTGTCATTTTATAGATTTCCCATCACAGATGTTTTCAGTATTTCACAGTTCAGATCACTGTAAATTTATAATCACAAACACCTCTAGCCTAAGAAATGTGTGTTAGGTGCAAAAAGTCACGTATACAGGGAGCCAAATCTTAAAGTCCTCACAACATGAACTGCTGATGCTTGAAATTGAAGTGGCTGTTTTTTTCCTCCTGAGGTGCATATACTTTGCTTTTGCAATTAAAATAAAGTTATCAACAACAGAAAAATTTGTTCTGAGCATGTTCAATAGGTGCCTTCTTTTTTTTTTTTTTTTTTTTTAAAGCAGGATGAAGTCTGATCCCTTCTTTCTCTGCTCACATGCACAGAATGTTCAGATGTTACAGTGATGGATGCCAACATAAAAACATAGTTAATGAAATTAGATTGGTTGGTTGGTTGATTCCCTCTATAGAGGAATGGTTCTTCTCAAGCTTCTGATGGGGCACTTTGCATAAGGGAGATTATAACTCGCCCAAACACAACACAACCCATCACCGAATACAGAGGTGAAAACCCTTGCAATGCAAAGTGACTGCAGTTTTCAGAACAACTTGATACTGCTGAAGAGAGGATGGAAAATGGCTCTTGGATTGGTCCAATCCTATGGGACTGCACCAGCCAATCAAGAATGAGTGCTTTGGCCCCACCCTATGTATGTTTCCCTTTCCTGTTCCCTCTCCCACGTCTAAACAGGAGAGGAAATCGGTCTCACAGAGCAGAGAGAATCCTCTGCAACCCATTTTGAGCTGCTCGAAGATCCCTTTGTACCTCTTGGAGCATAGAGTTATCCTAGCAGGGCAAGAGGATCTGCCGCTTATTCTTTCGGTCTCAGTTGCTGTTCTGTAAAATGGGCATAACAGCATGTACCTACCTCCCAGTGCTGTGGTTGGGGATGAATTAATATTTGCAAAATGTTTTGAAGATTTAAAAAAAATAAAACTGAATGGGCCCTTTTTGCAAGCATTTTAGCAGGATGCAGATAAGGAAGCACGAGATGTAGCAGAACAATACATTCATATTGTTATATCTAGCATACATTATAGTATCATTATATAATTAGCTTACAGAAGAAGGAATGTGGTCCAGTGGCCAGGTTAATGGTTTGGATGTTGGGACACCTGAGTTCTATTCACAGCTCTGCCAGAGACCTTGAGCAAATCATGTCCTTTTTCTGTGCCTCAGTTTCCCCATCTGTAAAATTGGGATAATGATACTGACCTACTTTGTGATTTATGAGTGATAAATGCTATATAAAAGGTAGATGGTATTATTAGTGGTGTTACCACGGATTTGTGTGTGGCCCTGTTATTTCATCTCTCTCTATGGCAGGAGTCTCAAGTATGCAGTGTTATAGCCATGTTGGTCCCAGGGTGTTAGAGAGACACGGTGGATGAGTTAACACCTTTTATTGGTCCAACTTCTGTTGGTGAGAGAGACAAGCTTTCGAGCTACACAGAGCTTTATTTGAGGTCTGAGAAAAATACTCGGAGTGTCACAGCAAAATACAAGATAGAACAGATTGTTTAGCATAAGTAGTTAACACAGATTTCAAGGGTCCATTCAAGGTGAAGTGGGGGGGGGGAAGGAAGGGAGGTGGTGGGGAAAAGCAGCTGGCAGAGGGGCTTTAGTAAATTATAGTTTGTTGTGATAAACCATAAATCCAGTGTCTCTGTTCAATCCATGATTTTTAGTGTCTAGCAAAGTTACGAATTTAAACTCCCAGGCTTGTCTTTTGAAGGTGTTGCAGTTTCTTTTTGAGGATAAGGACTTAGTGGTCAGATATAGAGTGATCACTTTGTGAAAATTGTTCTCCCATAGGTGCTAGGTGTTTTTTGTCTTTTATCATTTTCCTGTGTGAGTTCATTTGGGAGCACAGTGATTGTCTGGTTTCACCCACATAATTGTTATTGGGGCATTCGTGCACTGGAGGAGGCACACCAGATGTTCTGATAGACATGTATAGATCCTGTGGACCCTGAAAGGTGTGTTTGTGGGGGATGCTGATCATTGTAGCAGTGGAGAGATGTCTACACGTTTTGTATCTGTTGATCTGGCGGTGTCTGATGCCACTTTGAGTTGGTGTGTTCCGGTTTGTGGGGAGCTTGCTTCTCATGCTAAGGTTGGAGAGGCTGGGGAGCTGTTTGAAGGCCAGAAGAGGGGAATCAGGAAAGACTTCTTTCACGATAGGGTTCCCATAGAGTACAGGTTGTAGTTGTTGATATCCCATATCAGTTCCAACTTGGGGTGATAGGTGACAACTAAGGGTGCACAGTCAGAGGGGGTTTTATTTCTGTAGTATGCAGTCTCGAAGTGGCCCATTCCATGATGCAATCTACTTCTCTAGAGTGTTCTTGTTTGGCGAAGGTAGTTTTGAGTGTATTAAGGTGTATATTCCGGACTTTCTCCTTGGAGCAAATTCTGTGGTATCTGAGTGCCTGGCTGTAGATAACAGGTTTCTTGGTGTGTTTGGGATCATTATTGGATCTATGAAGGTAGGTGTGGTGATCCATGGATTACTTGTATATAGCTGTCTATTGAGTTCCATTGCTGAAGTAGTCTCATGTGGCATTGTTTACATCTGTCTATTAGTTAATTAAAATATTATTTTAAGTATCAGATACACATAGTGCTGTTCAGCAACAACATTGTTAATCACATCAGGGCCCATTGTCCAAAGGTTCTGAGAGTATGTGGACATTTTAAACAGCTAGTCATGTTTCAAAATGCCAATGCAAATGCAAAGTTCATCAAGAGGCGTTTAAGTTCCAGGTAACCCACTTGTATGCAGAGAATACATTATTCATCATCTCTCTAGTCCTTCTGTCAGCAAAACATAGGAGAGCAAAACATGTGCTTTGACTAGGGACGTCCCCATTTCCCATAAAGAAGAATCTGAGGACTTGAGAATGATTTCTAATAAGCAAAATGATAGCAAAGATGATGGTGAAAGGAAATGTAGTTTTCTGGTTTTATGCAAAGGAAAGTACAGTGACTCATGTGTTACGAAGAAACGTGTTACCCAGATTAGTCACTGCACTCTGTAGTGTGAATGACCACCCAAAAATCTCACTCACTGTGCCATAAAGGAGAAAATACAAACTCAGTGTACTGAATGCACCCAGTTATTTGAGTGAAAATAGAACAGACAACAGCATGTCTTCAGCTAGAAAGTGAAAGAACAAAACTACATTGTAAATTTGCAAATGGCAGTTCGTCCCACTATCTTTGGAACATGACATTTGTTCTTTCAGGCTAGGAGGGGGGTGGACAGACTTGTATATCTTCCCCATGCTGTTTCGAGGGGATTACTCAGTGACCTGAATGGTACAAAAGGATAAGCACCGACTGTATCTAAGGGCTTGTCTACACATGAAGTTGTTCCTGATTAATTCCATGAGTGTACACATTTCAGAATAAGAGTATCCACTCAGAGTTGATAAGGAACAGTTAATCAGGAACAATTCCAGACTTAAGTCCTTAAATTCAGGGCTCACAGGCCAGAATACTGTTCTACAAAGTCAAGGCCATCTGTATGTGAAAGTGTATAGTATAAATGATTTTTGTGGTATCATAAGTCAGCATAGTTGGCAAAAAAAAATGGCATATGCAGGGTTGAAAGTAACTTAAAGGACTTACTGGAACTCCGGATTCCTTAGGAGGGGTGGGGCCTCAACCGTAAGAGGTGTGGCCTCTACAGGAAGAGGTGGGGCCTCTAAATCACCATCGGAGGGGGCTCCCAGTTGCCACCACTACCCCAGGGCCCTGGCTTCTGGCAGAGCTTTAAAGGGCCTGGGGCTCCGCTGCAGTAGCGGCAGCTGGGCGCTCCTGGCCCTTTAAATCATCCCCACAGCCCTGGTGTAATGGCAGTGGGGCGGTAGGTGAAGCAGGAGCCATGGGCCCTTTAAATCGCTGCCTAAGCCACACCGCCACTTCCTCAGGGCTCCGGCAGCAGGGCCCTGCTGGCAATTTAAAGGGCCTGGGGCTCCAGCCACTGCTAAGAGCCCCAGGCCCTTTAAATTGCCGCCAGGGGAATTTAAAGCTGATCTGTACCGGAGCGTACTGGCTTACTTTCTCTTCTGGGCATATGTTACAGGAGACTGGGCTTGCCAGTTTTTTGTTTCTGCCCCAGATAGTCACAAGACATCATATCTTGAATGGGCCCTGGTTTCTTAGACCAAAGTAAAAACCAGGCCATTCATCAAATGACATATTATCATAAATCACCTGGGTCAATATACTTATGGTTAAGGGACAAAAATGAAGGCAACCCCTCCCCCCCCGGCACCACCACCACCAGTATAGTACTTCTTTAAATAGTTTGTAAGTGTCCTAGTGGCAATGACTGTGTTCTGTGCTGCAGAAGCTAGCCAGAGCATATGTAGCTAAGCTTGGATATTGTGTATATTTAATAAATACAGTTGTTTCGAGCCTACTGTGCTGGGGAGGTTCCTTCATAGTACATTGGTTGTGTAAAGAGCAAAGGACTCAACAAGAGCATTGACATTAATGTGAATGCATACAGTCAGTTATAAAGTGTTTCTGAAATTCTGCTTACAGGTACTGGAGGATGCATACATTGTCCTGTATTTCAAACATGCAGTTGCCTAGTTGCTTTTATATACTGTAAAGGTGTGCAGAATTATGCACCTGATTTGTATATGTGCAAGATGGGAATTTGCACACCCAAATACATGATAAAGCATGCCCAATTGTGGTAGTTGAACATACATTAGGTGTGCAATTGTATGTGCATATTTTTCAATATCTGGCTCACACTGTTTGTGAGTGTATAAAAATATATACGTAAATGTTCAAAAGCAAGGAGATGAAACAGTTATGGGTCTCAGATCAGTGTTAGCTGGGGCATGTTGCATAGCCTGTATTTAATTTTATAGCAGACGTTTCACAACACAAATATCCAGGGTCTAATTCTGCCCTAATAAATTAATGTGCATAGTTGGAAAAAATAGGACAGTAGTAGAAGGTATCTCATGGGCCAGATCTTTAGCTGAAATTGGCATAACTCCACTGCCTTAAATTCTGTATGTGAACAAGGTAAAATTCTCCTAGTAGTGTTATTTCAGTCATATTTGAATATCTGGGGACAGTGGGAGCTGAATGGCTAATTATTCATTTTGGCTTTGAAAACATCTCTCAGAGAGTCCATAGATTCTATTTCAGCCAGTCAGAAGAATCTTATGGAGTAGATGCTGGAATCGCTGGGTGAAATTCTATGCCCAGTGTGACATAGGAGGTCAGATTAGATTATCATAAGGAACTCTGCTAGTCTTAAAATTTATGAAATCTATTCCAATTCCATTAATTTTAGTATCACAAATTTCTGCTAATTTCCAGAGTATCCTACTGTGTTGCACAACATTTGTTAATTAATTTTTCAAGATCTCATGTTATGAGCATCAAATTAGTATCTCTCTGCTTTTGAGCTGACTCTTCACTGGATCTTGAATATCAATTAATTTATTTATTTTTTCCCCGCTTCTTTCAGCTCCAGGGCTCCTTGAAGAGGAAGTTGGTGGTAAATCTATCACCTGTTAACAAGAGACCCAATGGTATTTCAGATAACTCTTTCCTTGATATTAAGAGGATACGAGTGGGTGATAATCTTTCTATGGGACAAGGTGGACATGTTAACAATTGCCAAAGCCAGTCAATGTCAGGAACCTTGTCTATGGGGCAAGGATCACAAAGAAAGACCAGCAACCTAACAAACAGTATCCACTCTAGTGGGCATATATTTAATATGCCTTTGAAAGAGGTCAAGAAAGAACCAGGAGAAACCATATCTTGCAGCAAACACCTGGATGATCAGATGTCCCATGAAAACATTTTCCCTAACAGATACGGGGAAGATACAGGGGAACAGATGATGGACCCAGAGCTTCAGGAGCTGTTTAATGAACTGACTAACATATCGGTGCCACCAATGAGTGACCTTGAACTAGAAAATATGATAAATGCCACCATAAAACAAGATGAGCCGTTTAACATTGATCTTGGGCAGCAAAACCAGAGAGGCACTGCTAGATCTTCTCTACAGATGGAGAAAATAGTGATAAAGAGTGAATATTCGCCAGGCTTGAATCAGGCACCTGTGGGCTCCCCTCAAATGAGGCCTTCTTCTACAGGACCAGCCTTCACTATGTCCAGTGCTGCCATGTCCACCTCTTCACCAATCCCTTCGGTGCCTCAGAATCAAGCACAGTCATCGCAGGTCTCTTCTGTCTCAAATCGGTCATTGACTAACTGGCAAGAAGTATCTCATGCCCAGCAGCTAAAACAAATAGCAGCCAACCGACAACAGCATGCCTTGATTCAGCAGCAGCAGCAGCAGCAGCAAAACCAGCCATCCAGCTGGCCCACCTTGTCCCCATCAGGCCCTTCCCCAGGACAATTTGTACAAGAGAAAATTCCCAGCCCTTCCTTTCGTCAGCAGCAGTTTAGCCCCCAAAGTTCAGCCATGCCTGGGGTACCTGTCAATGGGAATCAGTCCAAAGCGATGAATAACTATATCTATAAACCAAATGCCACAACCCAGAGCAGCCCCATTGACATCGTAATGCAACCAAAGCCTCAGGATCTCAACAGAAACTTTATAAACAACACTCAATCACCACTAGAGCAGCATCATGGCAACACAAAACCTTTGTGTCATTTTAACTCAGAGCAAACTAACCAGCAGATGCCTTCAGTTTTGGGATCCCAAAGCAAGCCTTCTATTCTGCACTATCCTCAGCAGCTACAGAGCCCTGTTGCAGTGCAACAGCAACAGCAGCAACCTACTCAACCTCTCCAAAACCAGCCTCTTCAAAGGCCACCAAACGTATCCTTAGCATTGCAGCAGAAGATGATACTTCAGAAAATGCAGCAAAGCCAACAGATCTCAGGACTGCAGTATCCCGTCTCTCAACAGCACAGACAGGTAAGACGTGTTCCTCCTAAACAGTAATAAAACAGTCCTTTTCTGTGCAATAGACTCTGTCGTGGTTCCTAGTGAGATTGGGCTAAAGAAATTTATAATGAAATGCAAAGGCCACTCACACATAATGGAGATCCTTTGCACAAGAGCTGGTGATGGGATGTTCAGCTTTCATACTTATAACATTTAGGGTACTTCGAACCACAACATTTTTTTTGTGCCTTTTCTAAGGCAATATCTTTGCAATGTCAATTCTGTGTCATTGTTTTTTCTGGAGGACAGGTTAGGAAATAACAATATTCTTAGACATCTATTGACTCTAACTTGACAAACTTTTGTCTGGGAATTGTTTTGTCTGTTTGTAAAGGAAAATCTAAAACTGCTCACATGTTATTTCTGGGTTTGCCTAGCATCATTTTAAGTATTAATTTTCTTGGACAATTTGTTTATAATAGAATGGAAAAATAAATTCTAACCATGTAAAGGCTCATAACTGTGTGTATGTATAGACTGAATGGTGGGCATCAGTTAAAAAAAAATCTCTTTCATGTAGGCTCAGTAGGCTTGTAAAGTAACTATATGTGGTAGAAATGAGCAAGGACAAGAAAATAGCAGGAAGTAGATAACTCAGGGTGGGCACTAAAAACTGAGACACTCTGAATTACAGGCTTCTTTCTGATAATTTTGGCCTTAATCTCACAAGGCTTGATTCTCCAGTGCCCTTGTATAGTCATTTATATTTGTGCAAAGTGACTACCAGTGCATAAATGGCTGTACAAGTTAGAAGACACCAGAGACTCAGTGTCTCTGTGCTTCACTTCTTCATCTGGGAAATGGGAATAGTAAATACAGGGGCAGCTCCAGGCACCAGCACACCAAGCACGTGCCTGGGGCAGAAAGCCATGGGGGGGCACTCTGCTGGTCACCGCAAGGGCGGCAGGCAAGTTGCCTTCAGCAGCATGCCTGCGGAGGATCCGCTGGTTCCGCTGCTTCGGCGGACCTCCCGCAGGCATGCCGCCGAATCCGCGGGACCGGGGACTTCCCGCAGGCAAGCCGCCGAAGGCAGCGTGCCTGCTGTGCTTGGGGCGGCAAAATTACCCTGAGTAAATACTTGCCTCACGGTGTGGTGTGAGAATAAAATTCACTGAGGCAAATGAGGAGCTTAGATGCTTAGGGAGGAGCACTATACAATTACCTACATATAAATGCAGTGTTGCAAACTCTTGCAATTTTTTTTATCATGAATCTAGTGATAGCTGCTTCTTTTCCTAAAGCTCCAGCTCCTGGAGTCATGTGATTAGAGGAGACTCTCAGCTTTTGTCTTAAAAAAAAGTACATGTCTATCTTTCATGGTTGTAGAGTAAAGCTTGAAAATGTGACCCAAATGTAACCTAAAGGCTCAGAAACCAGAAAGCAAATTTTAAAAGAATGTCATTGGAGGTTTTTTAATCTCATGATTTTAAGCTAATGTCATGATTTTGGGGGGCCTGACTTATGATTTGAATTCTTGGGGTTAGCAATATTTCAAATGTATAAAGTCTGCTAAGTAACCTGTGAATTTCTGGGGAAAAAATCCTATAACTAATGATTGAAAATGGAAAAACAAAACTTTCCAAATAGTAATTGAAAGCACCAGTATAAATGAGTCAAACAAAACTGGAATGTCTAGGCCAACTTGTTTTGAGATGAAATCTGGTAGTACAAAACGTAGAAATCTATATAAATAAATTAGAAGACTTGTACAACTGAAAACTCATTTTCAACTTCCGAAACAATTTGGTCAATAAATCATAAACTGCCCCAAAATCTCATCTCCTTGTAGGAGACGGCATATGAGAAATTTCAGGCAGAAGGGATTTCTTTTTATTTTTGGTTTGAAGAAGCTGGCGAGGGAGCAGCTGTGGGAATCAGCTTTGACTATGTTATGTTGATAGTGTAATAAGTAATAAAATAATAAGCAATAGCCACCATGGATTGATTTGTCAAGAACAAATCATGCCAAACCAACTTAACTTCCTTCTTTGACAGGGTTACTGGCATAGTGGATGGGGGGAAGCAGAAGACGTAATGTAATCTTGATTTTAGTGAGTCTTTTGACAGTCCCACATGACATTCTCATAAGAAAACTTGAAAATATGGTCTAGACGAAATTCCAACAAAGGGGGGTGCACAACTGGTTGAAATATCATATTCAGAGTAGTTATCAATGGTTTGCTGTCAAATTGGAAGGACTTATATAAGTGGAGTGCCACATGGGTCTGTCCAGGGTCCAGTACTTTTCAACATTTTCATTAATGACCTGCATAATGAACTGGAGAGCAGGCTTATAAAATTTGCAGATGACACCAAATTGGGAGGAGTTGCTAGCATATTGGAGGACAAGATTAGAATTCAAAACAACCTGGACAAATTGGAGAATTGCTCTGATTCCACAAGATGAAATTCAATAAAGACAAATACAAAGTAGTACACTTAGAAAGGAAAAATAAAATGCATAAATCGAATTAGAAATGCACAACTACAAAACGGGGAATAAATGGCTACGTGATAGTACTGCTGAAAAGTATCTGGGGGCTAAAGTGGATCATAATTTTAATATGAGCCAAGAATGTGATGCAGTTGCAAAAACAGCTAATATTCTGGGATATATTAACAGGACTGTCCTGTGTAAGACAGGGGATATAACTGTCCTGCTGTACTCAGCACTTGTGAGGCCTCACCTGGAGTACTGTGTCCATGTTTTGGCACGATACTGTAGGAAAGAGGTGGACAGATTGGAGAGAGTCCAGCGAAGAGCAACAAAAATGTTAGAAGGTTTATAAAATCTGAATTAGTCCTGAGGAAAAAAACTTGAGGATAGGGGAGGGCGGGGGCTTATAACATATTTGAAGACTGTTATGGGCTGTTATAGAATCATAGAATCAAAAGGTTGGAAGGGACCTCATGAGGTTATCTAGTCCAACCCCCTGCTAAAGGCAGGACCATTTTCCCTAAATAATCCCAGCCAGGGTGCGGTCTAAAGCCAGACTTTAAATAGCCTAAGGATGTGAGAATCTACCACCTCCCTACTTCACCACTTCCTAGCTCAGAAATTTGTTCTAATATCCAGCCTGACTCCGCAAACTGCAACTCAAACCATTTGCTCCTTGGTCTAGTCCTCCGTCGACCACTGAGAACAGCATAAGTCCCTCCTCCTTGGAGCCATCCCTTCAGTAGTTGAAGGTTGCTATCAAATCCCCCTTAGTCTTATCTCTCTGCAGGCTAAATAAGCCCAGTTCTTCCAGTCTCTTTCTTAATGTCATGTGCTCAGTCCTCTATACATTTTTGTTGCCCTCCGCTGGACTCTCTCCAGTTGTTCCAACGTCCTTTTTGTAGTGTGGCGCCCAAAACTGGACACAATAATGTCCAGTGGGCCTCACCTGCCGAATAGAGGGGAATAACCACATCCTCGAGCTGTGGCCAACACTCCTACTCAATACAAGCCCCAGTATGCTATTAGCCTTTTTTTGCTACAAGACACACTGTAGGCATCATTGTTTCAACTCCATCTACCGTAACGCCAAGATCCTTTTTCTTCAGCACTGCTACTTAGCAAACAGTCACCAGCCTGTAGCAGTGCATGGGTTATTTTCTGTCCAAGTGCAGGAACTTTGCACCTGTCCTTGTGAACGTATCATGAAGGCTTTCCTTGTGGCCCACTTCTCCAATTTGTCTAAGGCTCCCTGAATCCTATCCCTGCCCTCCAGCGTGTCCACCACTCCCCCCAACTGGTTATCATCCTGCAAATTTACTTAATGTGCAAGCTATCCCATCATCAAGACATTAATGAAGACATTGGATAGAATCAGGGCCAGCAGACCCCTGGGGGCAACACACTTGTTACTGTTGCCAACTAGAGAGAGTGTCATGATACCACCCGCTGAGCCCGTTGATTCAACCAGTTTTATCACTTCACAGTCCATTCTCTCAACGCCAACTTTCCTTGTTTTGACTGATGAAGAATAGCTGTGGGAAACCGTCGTCAAAAAGCCCTTACTAAAAGTCAAGGTATACAAACATCAACAGCTTGCCCCAATCCACAAGTCCAGTCATCTCATCGTGAAAGCAATCAGGTATGGTCAGGCATGATTGTTACCCGTTGGTGAATCCAGCATGCACTGCTTCTGACACCCTTGTTTCCTTAAGTGTTTCAGGATGGATTTCCTCAGCACCTGCCTCCATTATATTTTTCGGGATTGAGGTGGGTCCGATGATCTGTAGTTCCCTGGATTTCGCTTTTCCCTCTCTAAAGATATACGGTACTTTTTGCTTCTCCGTCCTCCTGCGGACCTCTCCTGTTATTGCCATGAGATTTTTCAAAGATCAGATGGATCAACAGGCTCTGCTAATCACATCAGCTAACTCCCTCAGCACCCTGGATGCAGTTCGTCCCTCCTGGTCCCAAGACTGTGCACGCTCTCTAACGTTTAAGTAGTCCCTAACCTGACCCTCTATCAAGTGGGCTTCTCCTTCTCTCCTCTCTGGCGTTCCAGATGTAGTGTTGGGAGATTGATCCTGCCTAAAGACTGAAGTGAAGAAGGAATGAGTACTTCCAGCTTTTTCCATACTTCCACCACTAGGAAACCTGCCTCATTGAGTTAAGGGGACCTTAACCACCATCCACTAGTCCTCTTCTTGTTGCTTACATACTTGTAAAACCCCTTCCTAATCCTTCACATCCCTTGCTAGTTTCAACTCAAATTGCCCTTTGGCCTTTCTGATTCTATCCCTAGGGAGGTTGTAGAATCTCCATCTCTGGAGATATTTAAGAATAGGTTAGATAAATGTCTATCAGGGATTGTCTAGACAGTATTTGGTTCTGCCATGAGGGCAGGGGGCTGCCATGAGGGCAGGGGACTGGACTCGATGACCTCTCGAGATCCCTTCCAGTCCTAGAATCTATGAATCTATATAGAAGTGGATGATAAATTGTTCTCCATGTTTATTAAAGGTAGGACTGAAAGTAATTGGGTTAATCTGCAGCAAGAAATATTTGTTAGATATTGGGGGGAAAAAATTTAACTATAAGGATAGTTAAGCACTATAGATTTTCAAAGGAGGTTGTGGAACCCCCGTCATTGGAGGTTTTAAGAACGGGTTAGACAAACACGTGTCTAGAATGATCTAGGTTTACCAGGTCCTGCCTCAGTGCGGGGGGCTGGACTAGATGACCTCTTGAGATCTCTTCCAGCCCAGGCTTTTCATGATTCTGTGTTGCAGGGGATCTGTTACTCCTTGGCTGTATCTCTGTTAGTTAGCCGTTGTACTCTAATGGTCTTTACAGGAGTGTTTCCCCACTCTCTTAACAGACTGGCAGTCAGATGGATTTGAACAGGCTCGTTATGCAGCCATGATGGTGCTCCTCTAGCAATCTGTCAGCGTAGACAAGACAGGCAGGACTCTTATAAACATGAATATTTTTTGCAAAATACGCAAGACAACATTCTGGATGCAAATTAAAACACTAACAGTAACTTGCTTGAAGCAGTGTTAGCTTCCTACTGTGTCCCTTGCCCAGATGCTGCTGAGCAAGCTTCAGGGTTATATGGAAGCACTGCTCCTACTGGACCAATACTGCCTGAGGGCGGGGAGCCAGCCAAGCAATATGGAAGCAGGAACTCTATATGCAAAATGTCTTCTCCTTATGCAGATCTGGGATCTCTTCTCTGTGCATTCACAGGATCAGCTGGCATGGGAGGCTTTCTCCATGTGAACTTTTTCAAAGCCCCAATCACTTCTCACTGTAAGGAATGCTTAATAGGAGTTTCTGCAAGGGAGATTTCATGATCATCTCCCACAGCTTTGTGAGCACAATGGGGCAGTCTGACCCATAGCAGTGCTGTTGCGTACAGCCTGGAAAGGTAAGCATAGGTTGTGAGAGTTTTGTAGCAAGAACTCTGGAACATCTACAATCTGAAGTAGGGTGACCAGATGTCCCGATTTTATAGGGTTTTTCTTATACTGAAGCCTATTACCCTCCACCTCTGTCCCGATTTTTCACACTTGCTGTCTGGTCACCCTACTCTGAACTGATAACTTATCCTCTTTTAGCCCCACAGTGATCACTCCAAAGCTCTGTAGCAGTCACTACACAGTGGTGAAATTCTTTAGAAGCAGGAGCTGCCGTATAAACTCGTTCATAAGCCGAATATTTTTGGTAAAAAATGATGCATCAAAGAGCGAGAGTTGGCTTATAAATGGGTTTACACCAAAATTTGATGATTTTAAACTCTATGGAATCATTGAATTGAATATCTAATACATTGTCATTTTGTTTACCTAGAGCGTCTGCAGGCATGGAGCCCCTCAGCTCCCTGTGGCCGCGGTTCGCAATTCCCAGCCAATGGGAGATGCAGGAAGTGGGTGCTCCATGCCTGCAGATGCTTCAAGTAAACAAAACGCCCCAACCAGCCAGTAGCTTACTCTGATGAGCCGGGAGCCAAAGTTTTCCAACCCCTGAAATACAGGGTTGGCTTATGAAAGGGTCATACAGTTTTTGCTATTTTTACCTATCCATTTTTGGGGGGTCAGCTTATAAACGAACAGGCTAATGAATGAGTATATAGGGTATGTTTACAGAGAGAGATTGTTGATCGATGGTTGGCCTGCAGTATTTGTAATTGTCATGCTGTTCACCTGCTAAACTTCTTTGTACATCACGTTTTAGCTGCCAAAGCCAACAGACTCCTTAGGCTGAGCTGGCAGAATATGTAAGCACCTTCAACTGGCTATTTGAGCTCCAGACATTACGAAGTCTGAAGGATGTGCAACAGGAGATGTTAAGCCTTTCAGCTTCTTGAATGCTAGGGATTTAGGTGGTGGAGTTTGCTGATTCTGAAAGGTTTTGCTTTGGACCCGATAAATGCTTCACGAGCTCTCAAGAAGCTTATAAACCCTGTTGAAATCTCTCTGAATTGTCAGGTTTCAGAGTGGTAGCCTGTTAGTCTGTATCAGCAAAAACAACAAGGAGTTCTTGTCCTTGAGACATTTATTAGTCTCTAAGGTGCCTTGTCAGGTGTTCCCACCAAACCAGTCCCACAACCTTTTCATAAAATCACTGAAAGGTAATAAACCTCAGGAAAGACATACAATGTATATAAAGCACAGTGTGGAATGTCTGCTCAAAGTCAGGTTTGAGATATGGCATTCCAAAAAAATTCACGTAAGATGTTCCTACAAAGCAAAAAAATCTCATTTTCCAAGCTTTCCTAAAAAACAAAAGCTTTTTCTGATTCAAAATATTCCACAGAAAATGATCATCCAGCCAGAGACAGCCTATGCAGAAACTGAGACAGAAAGCTCTTTTTTATAGGTTGTGTGAGAGGCTTCAGGTATCTCCAAATTGGACTTTTAATGAAAACTAAAGTTGTAATTTACTTTTCATATGAAGTTATTGACATTTTCATAAGAAGAGAGGGGTTTTTTGTTGTTATTAAAACATGTTAAAAATGAAACTGCCAAAGCATCCTCATCTGAGTAGGGGAAAGAGTCTTGAGCTATATGGATGGGCATGGCATGGAAGTACACAGGCTGCAAGAACTTTGGGGGAAATAGGGGACTAAATTCATTTTTGGAGTAACTCCAATAAAGCTAATGAGGATCCTAACTCTACAGATCTTGTAAAAGGAAAGGATCATGTCTTGTAGACTCCACTCCCTTCCTTCCATGAGCTTCACCTCCTGCCTTGTGAGGCTTTCCACTCCTTAATAAGAACAGTAAATTATTAATTACTAATGGTTAATCATTGACTTTATTATTTCATCTGCCTAATTCCCAGGGCCGGTGCAAGGAAGTTTCGTGCCCTAGGCGAAACTTCCACCTTGCGCCCCCTCCAACCCTGCGGCAGCTCTCTGCCCCCCTCCCCCGCCCTGAGGCACCCACCAGTGGCAGCTACCCCCCCTCCAGAGCCGTGCGGCACTTCCCCACCCCAGCTCACCTCTGCTCCGCCTCCTCCCCGAGCACCCCGCCCCCGCTCTAATTCTCCTCCCAGGCTTGCGGCGCCAAACAGCTGATTGGTACTGCAAGCCTGGGAGGAGGTAGAAGTGGAGCAGCGACCACACGGTGGGGGGAGAAATGCTGAAAAAAAAATTGGGGGCACCGCTTTTTGGCACCCCCAAATCTTGGCGCCCTAGGCAACCGCCTAGTTCGCCTTAATGGTAGCACTGGCCTGCTAATTCCTCAGTGAGAAATCAGTGCTTTATTATACTAGATACTGTACAAAGTGTAAAGCAGAGTGTGGAATCTGGCCCTTCATTACTGTGGCTGAGAGATGGATTTGTAGCATGGAAGCTTGAGTACACAGTTCACGGAGAGCTGCTGTAACTCCACCGTCGAATGGCACTATGCAGCTGTCAGCTATCAATTCACATGCTTTAGATAATTTTCTGGCTTGAAGTCCCCAAAAAGCATTTAGACACGACTTTATGGCTTTAAAGCTCGCTAAATGGAGTGCCAGGCTTATAATTTCTCTGCCTGTCTCAGTCACTTTGTGTTACACTGGAGATTTTCAGAGGGATTTGCTAATTTAGATGCTTTTTAGCCTCTAGGGACAAGCCGTGGCAATGAAATAGTCTTGGTTTTCTGAAAGAGGCTACATTGAATTGGGGTTTTGTTTGCTCATGTGTTTTATTCTCTGTCTGTGTTGTGAGGACTCCCCTTTCCCACTCTCTGCCGGTAAGCGTCTAGTCATAGCAAAACTCTCTTGTAATAAAATTCCAAACTCTCTTGCTTTCAGGTTTCATTATAAGCCAAAGTTCAGCCCATGGTCAATGAAGTTTGCAACCCCTTTAAAGAACCTGGGCTGGGTTTGGGGAAAGCCTGGATGACTGAGTTTGGGGAGAAATTTGAAGTCAAGTTTTCACTTAGTCTTGAGAGAAGATGGACCAGTCACTGAAGGATGGTCTTGGGGTCAGACTTAAGGTCTGGGGCGGAAACGCTCCAAAACTCAGTCATTTTGACTAGAGTTGAATAAATTCAGCACGTATTTTTGAAAGCTTTTGATCAACAGTGTGGCTTGTTGAATATGATTAATCAAATAATTAAAATAAAATTGAACAGAATATGTGCCCAGGTTCACCAAACAAATATTGTTTGACCACCTCTGGTTCTTATGTACTTATATGGCCGCCATCACTCTAACATCTAAGTGCCTCACAATCTTTAACACATCTGTGCAGTACTATTATTCCTATGTTACAGATGGGGAACTGAAGCACAGAGAAGCTAAGTGACTTGCCCAAGGTCACATAGAAAATCTGTGGCAGTGCCAGGAACTAAACCCAGGTCTCTCAAGTCCTAGACCACCCCCTGGACCATCCTTCCTCTTATAGTTTTGATCCAAAAGCATGTTATACTCAGAGGTTTCAGCTTAGATTCTCTTTTTTTCATTTGTATTCACTATGAGAGGGGAAAGAACTCAGGTGAACAGAAACCAGAATAAATTCACCAAACCCTCGGTGGAACAAAGCCACAGCAATTCATGCAGCTCTAGGGATGTGCCATTATGTCCTGATAACTGTATTTAGTCAGTGACTCCCAGATCTTGGGGTCAATTTAAGTGGGAGTCATGAGAGCTTCACCCACTACTTCATATGGGCAACCAGTTGTCCTTATTTTTAAAACTCTGATTCTCCCTGTGCATCTTCTGAAATTACACCCAGGGACAGTGTCATTTTATACAGAGCTGAGATCATTGTCAGCACTTACATAATAAATCATCTTTTTCATAATCCCTTCTAGGGATGGGCTCATTCTGGGAATTGTGGAGAGGACATTACTCCACCAGCGTGGCAGGCTAGCAGTGTATTTCTTCTTTCCAAAACCCTGGAAATTTGATGTGATTAGTCACTGTTTTGGGGGGAGTTAGCCCTCACTTGCCCAAGTCTGGTCATGCCCTAGATCTCTTTCCTGTACCAGGTCCTTGACCAGCTGGGCTGATGTGCTCTTCTGCTGCGTTGACAAAGCTTTGTACCATACCTTAAGAGAACCCTGAACAGTTCAGAAGTGCTCGAGGCTGAGAGCCGCACCTCTCCTGGCCCAATCTGTGAGCCTTGATCTCAGCCAAATTCTCCTTGAACCCTTATGCTAAGCCGTGAGGAAGATGGTCACAAAATTGCTGTTCTTGGTATTGTATTAGCATGAATCAGGAGCTTGTTTATATTTGTACATGTTTTACAGTGATATGAATGGGGTTTGAGTGGCTCAATTAAGCCTATGGGTCTAGAGAGACTTTGAGACAGTTTCTGCTCTCAGTTATCCCAGTGTCAGATCATACAATATTAGGGTTGGAAGGGACCTTAAGAGATCATCTAGTCCAACTCCCTGCTCAGAGCAGGACCAATCCCCAAATGGCCCCCTCAAGAATTGAACTCATAACCCTTGGTTTAGCAGGCTAATGCTCAAACCATTGAGCTATCCCTCCCCCAATGTGTACATCCACAGGAACGCATTTTGGTTTTGGTGGAAATGGTTTACATTTGCGCTTGTATAAATGGCAGAATCTGGCTTTTACTCTTCTTATCCATGGACACTCCACTTCTTTAGTGATGAGCGCTTATTGCAGACTGTTAGAGCTCGGGCTCTGGAGTGGGGCTGGGAAGGAGGGGTTTGGGGTGCAGACTTCCTGGGGGCTGTGGCGGGGAGAGAGGACTCCCTCCAGCTCTCTTTCCCTGCCGCAGCACCTGGGCTGGGTGGGGGAGAAGTGCCTCTCCCCCAACCATGGCAGGTTCGTGCCAAGGCTGGGTTGGGGCTGCGGGGAGGGGTACCTCTCCCCCTGCCATGAGCTGGTCCATGTTGGGGGAGAGGCATCTCTCCCTGCTGCAGGGCTGAGCCACTGCATGGGGCTTAATAGGCACTGCACGGCCATGCAGCATAGATGGAATTTAGGCTGCAGACTAGGGATTAATCTGGATTTAGATTAAAAGTGGAAAGGGCTCTGTAGCTTCTGGATCTGCAGTTAGAGAAGCTGAACCCTACTTGAGGAGGAGAGTAGTGCACCCTTCTTTACATGCTGACTACCAGAAATCCTCTCAGCCTAGGTGCTAGCTCCATTTTGGTTGCATTTCTTCATATAAGGGTTAAATGATCTGATCTGAATAATAATTTGAATGTATACCAGCGGTAAGCATTGATTACGTGGACGATCATTGGTTTACGGGTGTGAAGCCCGACAGAATGTCACAAGTCCTACACTCTCCATTTCAATGTCCAAATTGGCTGAAAAATGTGAAATATGTCTACACTGCAATTAAAAACCAGTAGCTGGCCCATGCCAGCTGACTCGGGCTAAGGGGCCCAGGCTAATGGGCTGTTTAATTGTGGTAAAGGCATTCGGGCTCTGGCTGCAGCCCGAGCTCTAGGACCCTCTTGCAGAGGTTATGGATCTTTTATAGGAGTGGGGTTGGTGAGGTTCTCTGGCCTGTAGTGTGCAGGAGGTCAGACTAGATGATCACAATGGTTCCTTCTGACCTTAAAATCTATGAGTCTACACTGCAATTAAACAGCCCTTAGCCCACACAACATGAGCCTGAATCAACTGGCACTGGCCAGTCATGGCTTTTTAATGACAGTGTAGCCATATCCTTAGACAGTTAGTTCCCTGAGGACTTCATATTTGAGTAGGATTATGTGTAATGTTTATTCCAGCAGTGGTCTGGGGTTACTTAAAACTCATGCAGTGTGTTGCTTATTTTTTGTTTGTTTATGAGGGTAGAGTAAGGAGCTATGTCCCAGCTGAAATTCAGTGGGATTTGGGTGCCTCACTCCTTTAGTTTCCATAGAAAATCCCAACCTAACTTTGTAAAGCATTATACTAGCAATATTTAGCCCTTCCATAATTGGGAGATCTATGAACGCTGGGTGAGTAAGGATCATTTTCACCATTGTACAGGCAGGCAGAGTGAGGTGGCGAGCGGCTAACTGATTTATCCAGATCAGTGAGTGAGTCAGTGGAAGAACCAAGAATTAGAGCCAAGGTGACTCCAGGTCCCTTATCTATTGGGTTACACTGCCTCTGGACTACAGCCTGTAGGACACACACAATGTCAGATTGATTGGATGAGAATATGTAATAGGAGGTCCCAATTAAGACCTCAGTTGTGCATTTGCCTTGAGCCCCAAGGAAGGGGCAGTGTGTTGCTGTGCTTCCTATTGAACAGAACATGAGTCAGATTGTTCCTTTGCAAGTTACAATCTGCCTCATGGCGCTACCACCCTTCCCGGTGCAGTATACACCATCCCGTGTGCTGGCACAGCTATGGTGACCAATGAGGGATGGAGCTGTGGCTCCACCCAATTCCCACCCCCTCCCATCTGCCTGCACGGGGTGGAGAGAAACACAGAGCCTCCATCCCCTCCTGTACTACCACTTGCAGTATGAGGAGCCAGCACAAGGGAGTAATGTGAAACCTTGCACCCCCTTATTTCTTCACACTACTGCCCTGTTCTGTTCATTCCCTCTAAAGCACCTGGCATTGGTCACTGTTGGAAGACAGGATACTGGGCTAACTGGGCCATTGATCTGATCCAGTATGGCCATTCTTATACACAAGCTGGGCCACAATTGTGGGGTGTACAAGTGTAGGGTGAATGACTAAAGGGTTAATGCTTTCGTTGAGGTTCAAAGAACAACCAAGTTTATCCAGTGCTTATCTAAACTCATCTGAAACTCTCTAAACTGTAAACCTAGCGAAAAACAGGCTTTCTTGGGAGAATTTCAGTGTTTTCTGGTTTCAGCTAGAATGGCAGTAATAAAAAACAGCATCTTTCATGCAGTCTTCCTGGTCTCTGCTGGAACCATGCAAAGGTATAGTAATTAACGGAACTGTTTAGAACTGTAAAGATTCAAATTCATAGCAGATGGTGGAGTTGGTTCTGGCTCCTCATACTTAGTCCAAACACATCTGTTCCCTCCCAGTTTGCCCTAAGAATTATATCTTTACTGTCATACACTTGCAAATATGCTCCAGGAATGAAAACACATTAACTTTAACCTTGCTCCTGAAGCTGCAAATTTGTCCCTGCTGGGTGCTAATTTAACTGCTTCCAGGATATCTGCTGGGCACTCACTTTTATTTCTTTAGTGTTGCACACATCTGGCATGGTGCAATACTCCAGGGCTCCACCAAAGGAAAGTGCCGAACCTGATGGACTTAACCCTTTATGGAAAAATACAAATATGGTGGCTGTGGGACCAGCACATCTCATATTTTCATGCTGGTGAGAGTTTCATTGCTCTGGGAGAACAAAATTGTAATAGCAGCCCGGATGATCTTGTCAGGATTACTTGCTAAGAGCGTCCCTGCTATATTGATCTTCCCCTTCTCAGAACTGGGCCTTCACATGGAGGATCCTGGCCTCCTGTGGGATCCATAAGTTCTGGGATGGCTTTGCTGTCTTTTTCCTAGGATGGAAAGTTTCCCATTGACTTCAGTAGGCTTTGAATGAGGCCATTACTGTCTCTGTGCCTCCGTTCCCCATCTGTAAAGGGGGGTAATAATACTTCCTTTCTCCCACCCTTTGTCTGGCTTGCTTGTAAGTTCTTCAAGGCAAGGACTGTCTCTTCCTATGTGTATATAAAGTGTCAAGCACAGCTAGTCCAGGGAAAAGACGAACAGATGGGTTTGGATTGGTTCCCTTTGGCTTTTGAGAATCCCATGGGCTGGGAGTGGCGGGGTGGGGGAGCATTTTATGGGGAGACATAAACCAATCCTTCCTCCAGAAACGATCGTAAGGGGCCTTCATCCTTCTGGAATTTTCCATCCCCTCCCTTCCTGTGGGCAGAGCTGGTCAAAATAATTGGAATTTCAAAAATTCCCAGGAAAAAAATGGACTATTTTTTCCCTGGAAACTTTGCAAAACATTTATCCCTATTTTGACCAGTGCTACCTGTGGGATATTTCCATGGCAGGGAGCTGATCCAGACTAATTAATAACTTACATTATTATAGCAACAGACCCAATGATGTTCCTTTTAATGTAGTGTTTTAGGCGTGCATTAACCATGTATGTGCCACACTGACCAAACCAAAACACAAACTGAGCCAATCCAAAACCATCTGCCTGTCTCATTTCCTAGCATAGCTGATGCTCTGGTGAGTTAATTAACCTGCCCTGCCCTGCTGATTATCTGTTTAATTAGTGGTTTGTATCATTTAGCTAGCTCACCTGTTTCACTAATCTGTTCTTGTTAATTTCATAGCTACATTTACTATCTCTTCTTGACTTAGGCTGGGATTTTCAAAAAGCGCCTGAGGGAGTTAGCTACTCAAAATTCAATGACTCTTCTGAAAACTTCAGTCTTGCAGCTGAATGATTTCCCTGCCACACTCTGCCCTCTCTTCTTTGCTCTTACCTCCATGGATTATCTCACTGAATTTCTCCATCCCATTTTTCACTCATTGCCCCTTCCTCTCGCCTCAAAGTCTTTCCCACCCTCACCCCTTCAAGGTCTGATCCCTCCACTCCTGTGTAGCTGAACACTTAAGTGGTGTTGGCCCACCAAGTGGTCCGGCACCTTGAGAAAGAAGTCATCTCCTTTGGGCTTAGATGTAGGAGACCCTTCCATATCCCTTCCCTTGGTTTCGGAACGCAGTAGCCTTCTGATAGTTTTCAGGGATGAATTTTATTTTTAAAGTAGGTAAATAACTTGTGGATTATTTGCAGTCCACAAACTAAATCCTCCTTAGCAAACATGGAAATTTACTCTTGAGCTAAAGACAGCTGGGTTCTGGCTTCATCCTAAAAATGCTGTTCAGATCGGTACGTTTCACAAGCAGTAGGGCTTGATCTAGAGTACACTGGAATCAATGGGAGTCTTTCCGTTCTCTCAGCATGCTTTGGGCTGGGCTCTTCGTAACTGTTTTTAATAGCCACATGCATGCAGCAAATTATTTTGTAAAACGAAGTAATGTATAGTGCGTTTAGTCCTTGATGAGATGTATTCACTTGTTATGGACTAATAGCTTGGAAATATTCACTTAAGGAATTTGGCCCTGGATTTGTAGGGGTGTAAAAATGAATCTTAAAATGTCCAGGCTGTTATTTTTAAAGCCACATCATGGGATTTGGACATCCATGTCCAAATTGCTCAGTCAGCTCTGGGTAAGAGTCTCAGCTCAAGAAAACTAGGCATGTTCCTGGGTGATTCTGTGACTTTAACATCTCCAGGCCCATTTTATTTCTCCAGATTTCCCAGTTCCTGCCCCTCCCCTCCCCCCTGGGCCAGTACACAAGCTCTCATGAGCTGAGACATTGATTTGTCCTCTTGCTGTGTGTTCATGTGTGCCTCTTGATAATGGAGGCTAATGGGAAGTTTGTGGGCATGTACTGAGCAGAATACAGGTCCTTAGGAGGGGATGATTGTGTGTGTGTGTGTGTGTGTGTACCATGCATTAGCACAGCTGACACAAAGGACCCTGGCCGTGTTAGTTATCATTAGTTTTGTCTATTGTTATAATCTGTTCAGGAGGGTTTTTTCTTTTTCTTTTTTTTTTCTTCCCCCAGTGGAATCCAAAGTGAGTCAGAAACCATTAGACTGATACTCTGATCATTGCATTTGCACAATGATAGTTAATAAAAATCATTTGTGGAAAAAAAAAGAAATGAAAGGCCCTATGATATTTTCTATAAGGACCTCTAAATTTGATACCTGGGAGTTTAAAAATGTTTGGACTGCTGTGATCAAAGGGATGCAATGCTAATGGACTGTTGTATTCATTGTTGTTTTTCAAGCAGAGGAGGCCACTATGCAAAACCAAACCAAACGAAAAGCAGTTCTATGGCTACTAATTAGAGAACTCTGGCTTGAAATTCTCATTTGATGCAATGGATCTGAACAATAAAGTAGCAGGTTATTCTCAGGGAAAGAAAGAGAGTGTGTAAAGCAGAACAAGTGATTGATTTCCTGTTGCAGCCTCACTACAATGAAGTTTTCAAGATTCCTGGGCCTCTCGGAAAAAGAGCAGCATTTCTCAGAGTAATTACTCTGGGTGTGCGTGGGCTCTTGTACAGGTGTCTGTGTTTCTAACAGCTTTTTCTAGTGTCCCCGCAAGCCATTTATAGTGAAAAAACAATGCTATAGCTGGACTTGTAGGATATCAATTCCCAGATGGTAAATGACCAGTTTTTGCATTATTTCAGTGTCATGCTAGAAGCGCACAAATGAGATAGCTGGGGGAGAGAAGATGGTCCTTTGTTGTGGCATCTGAATTCCAATATTGTATAGTAATAAATAAATAAATATGTAGCATCTTCCAAATTATTTTACATCCATTAACTAATTCATCCCACCACACCTGTGATGCCAGTTACTAAGTAACCAACTTACAGATAAAAAAACTGAGACAGAGGTTAAAGTCAACATTTTTAAACTTGAGTGGCCAAAAGTTAGGTATGTAAAGCCACAATAAGGCATCTATCTAGATGAATTGATTTTCCGAGGTGCCAAGCAAGCACCTTTTCAAGTCAGTGACTTGGAACCTAATAACATTCTTTTCACATAGTTCTTTGTATGTAATTTCCTAGATTTATTTTAAAAAAGGAAAGCCCAAGTTGTTTTTTTATGTACAGCTGTATCAACCACCCCATCATGTATCAGCAGCAAGTTTCAAACCCTGAACTTTTACCATCGTAGTGCTGAGATTGCCCACTGGAGCTCCAAAGCTAATTATGTTTGCTAGTAGCAGAAGTAGGCTGTTACTCCAGCAGGGGATGGGCTACTGAGGCAATGTGTGGGATCTAGGGGGTAGTCAGTGGGAGCTCAGCCTGGCTCTGTCTCTCCCACTGAAGTAGTGGGTCTCCAGCCCATGTGGTACCCACCAAGGAGGAAAGGGCAGCAGAGACCGTGTGTTGGGTCTGGAAAGGTGGTTGTGGCAAACCCAGCTCAACTCTCTTCCCCTCCCCCCCACCTGGAGCTGGGGCATCTCTTGCCCATGTGGTGCTCTCAGAGGAAAGGTCACATACTGGATTTGGGGAGAAGGCTCCCTTCTTTTCCTCCCCCATTGCTCTGGCACGTTGAGGTGTTCCTAGTGCAGCTGTGCTGCTGTTGCAACTTTGGCCCATCTGTTCAGAATGTTAATGTTCCACTATTATGTTGCCACGGTGCCAGAATTTTCCTGAGGAACACTAGCAGCATAAAGCAAGTGATGATTTTCAACCATCCAAATTTGAATGAAATTTCATGGGGAAGTGAAAGGCCTGTCTCTAGCTTCAGGGCTCTGTCCTTGCTGAATTTCAAAGGTTTGCTACAAACGGTAGAAGTGTTAGAACTTCTCGAAAATGGCTGCAAGAATCTTTTAGAACATAAAGTGTTAGGCAGCCTAAATATAGGGGTGGCTTCCAGCTTCCCCTATAATATTCCATAAGATTTTCTGCTGATTTGTATAAGGCAGTTTAAATGAATTGCCAGTGTCCTGCAAAAATAGCTGTGGCAGTATTAACTTTTCCATTTTTTGTTTTATTATTCTCTGCTTTCAAAAAACTGTAACCAAAAGACTCTGAGCCTGATCGTCATTAAACCTAAGACCCTTTCCCACCGTTCTGGCAGTAGAAAAGGCCCTTAAAGAGGGTGGAAATAGAATTACACAATAAGGTGCACTTTGGTGTAAAGGGGCCTTAGTGGTAATGAGTCAGTCCCTACATTTTCCAAATGCTGTTTAAAAAAAGAAAACCATGTGGAAAGTAAACTCAGAATAATTAATTCAGCAGCAGCAGCAGCAGAGAAACCCGATATATTCATCAATCAACACTGGAGACCTGTTTGTTTGGACTAGTTAGAGAGTGATGAATAGGTCCTCTGTTTAAAACATTCATCTACAGTGAGAAAGAGTAATAAATTATATGTTTGTTAATTGTATATACCATATGTATAGAAAGCACACAAAATTGTTAATATACTGTAACAGTGACAGACACTTCTAGCACCCCAGGAGCCTTAACTCATTACCGTTAAACTTGTGGAGACCTCAGTGATGTTTCACGGTGTATCGGAGGTAGGAGAAGCTTGTCTATTACACACTCCATGATGAAGGTGGTATAAGAACTTGTGTGGAACAGAATGTAGTGGTGTGAGTGGCTGAGAGCCATAAGTTCAGCATAGTGGGAATGAGTTATGGGTGATGTGGAAGTGGTCTTGTCGTTTGAACGCTCTCTGAGTATATTTCTATCTTTTCTGCTGACAAGATCAGTCAAATCAGCTGTAGGCTTCACTGCACTTCTTTGTCTGCAGCAGCAGCAGAGAGAGAAAGAGAACAGCCAAAGTGGGACTGGCATAGGAGAAGACAAAATCAGGTTTCATCCAGAAATGCCATTGTATTGTTTGGGTTTGATACTGCCTTGTCCCATGATGACCTGTGGGACATGGACCCTCAAACTTTGGACAAGATCCTTGCCCTTTGTGACTTGTGAAGGTGAACACGCTATGGGACCTATTTTCAAGGCTTCTTTGAAGAGGAGCAGAGAGCCAGCTCAGCACAAGTATGTCAAAGAATGGCTGAAGAAACCATCACTGCGCACTGAGGATCTAGTCTCAAACCTCCCTTTTGGGGGGAAGGTGCTGAAGAAATTTACAGTTGGGCAACTGAAGTGTCCTGGATAGAATTCTCTGGTGTATTCCAATCTGGTTTTCAGACCACAGTACAGCCTGGAGCTGGTGGGAGCAGGTTTTCAAAGACCATCTCTGAATTTTGCAGCTTAGGTCTGTCTCTTATTTCTTTGATCTATTTTAGTTTTCAGCTACAAAGAAAAAGCTTTCATCAGCTTCAAAAGTTTCCTTTTTTGCCCCGCCTTGTTCCATCAGATGACTGTGCTGTTGTAAAATTCTGTACACATGATTACACCCACTTGTATTTCAGTCAAGGCAAAATGGATGCAAATTCAGTCTAAAACATGAGCTTACGAATTGAAGTTGCATTTCAGAAATCCTTACTGTTTGGTCAGCCTGTTTGTATTGTCGAGGGAGTTCTGAATGTAAAATGATCCAAAGTCGTGTATTTATAATGACCTTAAACTAACAGGACAGGATTAAACACAATTGGGTGTTTTGTAAATCATCTCAGAGGAGATGAACAGTTTAAGAATTTGCTTCACTTTGCACAGGCTGGCTTTTCTCCAGTATTTGCTTCTCAAGTCAAGGCAGTGAGGAAATGAGTCTAATGTATGAGAATGTTGCCATGTTGTTAAATGGTGGTGTAAAAGCTGTGCTTACTTCCATGGGAATGAGATCCTTTGCCAAAAGTGAGATGCCTAAGCTTTCCCCTGGGACCACATCCTAGCTCAGAATGAATGGAGGAAGTTACTGTGAGAAGTCAAAGCAGGGAGCAGTAATGATGTGGATCTGTGTAAGTGTATGTCAGTAGGAACAGAGGAGCAGCCTGCCATTCTGCTCTTTGTGGCACATGTGGTATCAGTTTAAAAGTTTGTGGAGAGAACAGCCGCCTGGACCTATCTCTTTGTACCTAACGTACATTTCAGACCACTGCTCAGTTTTTTCAAACATATACTCATTTCAAAGGGAGCCAGATTCTGCTCTCTGTTACGCCATTGTGCAAATCCAGAGTAACTCCACTGAAGTCAGCGGAATTACTCCAGTTTTGTGCATGGATATACAGAGAGCAGAATTTTGCCTGTGGGCTTCAGAAGATTTGAATTGGCTACTAAGTGTATTGCAGTGATCTGACCAGATCCTCAACTGATGTAAATCGGCATAGCTCCATTGACTTCACTGACTCTAGGAAGGGGACTCATCATCCTAGTCTACACATTCAAAATAACTTTTTTTTAAATACAGAATAGGTATGTTTGGGGATTTTTTAAATGCAGCTCATTTCAAACCCCCGCCAGCAAAAAGGAGTTTTTTTAGTTATTTTTATTTGATTGGAAGAGGGGAGAACTCATTAACTTTGCCATTTTGAAAGCCTAGAACTGTAGCTTAGCAGAGCACAGATGAATACTGTTCATTAAAATATGCATGTTTGATGTCTGAGGTAATGCTTCCACAAATCCTCAGGGAGATGAGTCTGCAGAGCTAAAACAATATTTCTCACAGCCAAATGGCACAAATTCATTAATAACATTTTGTGGTCAAGATGAAAGGTACACAGAGTAATTGCTGAGTGTAAACGTATTTTTCAAATATACCCTTATTGCCCATGGATGATAGACTGATGTAGATTGTTGCATTTCATCCTTTCCTCTCCTTCTTTCCTCCCCAGACTGGTTCACCAGCAATTTCTGTGTAAGAGATTTAAAGAATGATGGGAATTTCTGTCTGGCCAAATCCTATCATTCTGCTAGCACTCATCTGGCTTTATAAAACAGACAGATTTGTTAACTGCAACCGAAGGATGTGAATTTTGCTCACAGGAAATGACTTTTTAAAATCTTAATTTCTGCCTCACCGGAGTCTGTTTCTAGACTTCCAACAAGATATAAACAAGGAACAAAACACACATGAGGCAATGGGTTTAGTTTTGGGAAATCGGGCTGCAGATGATAAGCTGCTTGGGAGTTTAAAGAAGAGTGAGAAAATGTGCATGTGCGATAAAATCATAACTCTCCTACCCATTTCTTTTGACCACATAGTCTTTTGAGAGAGAAAAAATGGGCATGCATTCAGTGGTGTTACATGACTTTAACTAAGATAGCATCTGAACCCTTTTACTGCAAATAACTTTGATATGAAACTGCAGTACAAGCCCCCTGTTGGTCTGGTAGTTACATCTGTGTTTTACATACCTGGGAGGTTTGATTAAAGAAGCAAGATAAATAACACCATCCTTAACTTGACTTTTTCTGCTACTTTATGGCGAGCTAGTCAGAGTCATAAGTGAAGCCTTTAAATCAGGAACTTAAACCCTATTCCCATGTCATATATGAATTTATGGCTCTTCAGCAATGAGTCATTTGTTAATCTTTCTCATATTGTGCTTGTTCTATACCCTTCACTTTCACAAATATGAACACAGAGGGCCCAGTCCTGCTCCCAGTGAAGAGGATGGCAGTGGGAGCAGGAGCAAACCCAAAATGTAGCCCAGGGATAATGTATTTCTGGAAAGGTTATGGTGCTTCAGCTAATGTAAAAATTAAAAAATAGCGACATAGGGTTGTCTACGGGGAAAATAATGCTGCAGATGTTCAGATGATAAATTTTCACTCTTCTGTGCTGTAACCTTATAATTCATGATGCAAATTTTTAATTTTCATTATCAAAGAAAGATTTATTAGCCCTTAGAAATGACGTCAAAGCTGCATGAAAGATGCATACATGAGCAAAACTACTCCAAGTGGAGTGTGACGCTAACAGAGGGAAAATTCTACTTGTCACCAGTGAAGCAGCATTTTCACTCATTAGAGGAAAAGAGAGACTGCCTGAGTGTCTACTTTGCACCACTTGGTCTTGATCTGAGAACTTTGCCCATGTGACCAGCAGTTCTCATTGTCACAAGTTCGAGTCATGAATCAAAATGACCACATTCTCATATACACTAAGCCCCTTTTATGCTGTACTGGCAGCGTGAAGGGGCCTTAAAGTAAGTGCAATAAATTACAGTTAAATCCACTCCAAGGCTTACACTTTGGGAGAGGTGAAAAGGTGCCACAGAGTATATAACAATTGACACCATGAATTCCAAATATACAGGTGGGGCCAGCTCTTAGTTACGCTAGGTCCCCTTTGCAGTGGCAGCGTAAAGGGTCCTTAAAGTATGAGCGAGTTACATTAATCCAACTTAAAGCCCATTTTAAATGCCAAAGTGACATAATGAAGTGTTAGGGTACATCAGAATCAAACAGCATGTGATTTTAAATGGCAGGTTATCACAAATGGGGGGCACATTGTCAGAAGTGCTCAGGTGCCATTAAGGCCCCCAAATAAAGTGGCTGCATAGCCATGAATTCAGCACCCAGCAGCTCCTGTTGAGAACAAGAGCTGCTGGCTGCGCATTTCAAAAAATCTGCCCAGCTTCATGCAGGAGCCTGAATGAGAGCTGGTGGATGTGGCGCTGGTGTGAAAATCTGGCCCTGGACGGTTACATTCTTCTGGATTTTCAGAAGAGCCTCAGATCAGGTTTTTGAGGCTTAGTGCCCAGCAGCTTTCAGAGATTCTCGTGGCTACATTTTCAAAAGAGCTCAACAGCCGACGTGCACCCAACATGCAGAGCTCTTCTGAACATCTGTCAATATATATTGGAGTGTAAAATGGAAGTTGAAGTCTTTTGAAAAGCCGGCTCACAGGATTAATAGCTGGTGGCTTTCTTCTGTGTGTGGCTGTTGTTTAAAAGTAGAGTTTGAACCATGGGTGCAAACTCCATGGGTATTGCAGGGCTCAAGCACCCACTGAAAAAAAAATAGGCAGTGCTCAGCACTGGCAGGGCCGGATTAATCTTTTGTGGGTCACGGTGCCCAGACCATGGCCCCATCTCCCGCTCTGCTTGTGCTCCACCCAGAGGCTCCACCCCCGCTCGGCCTCCTTCCGCTCAGGTTCCAACCTCTGCTCACATGGGGGGCAATGGAGGGGCAGAGAGGAGCACCCACCATCAAAAACAAAAATCAGAGCCCGTAGCTTAAACTATCAACACATGTAACAAAGAAATATTTGAGAAGGAACACGTACCAAAGAATATTTACTTTTGTTTAAATCTTTGTTTTAGACACACAAAGGGAATGCCAGAGATGAACTTGGCCCATTAGAGGATTTCTGCAGTTTGTAACTGTTCAGTGCACTGTTGACTGGAATATTGAAGTTGATGACTAGAAATATAATATGATTCCAGCCCTGGACAAAGGATCTTTGTCATCACATCGTGGAATTGTCATGGGATGCAGTTATAGTTATTAGCTCTTTCACTAGAAGCAGAGCTAGCAGGGATAAATAAAATAATAGAAAACCAGGGAGAAATAAAAGGGGAAGGAGAATAAAATTAACTTAATAACCGCATAGGCTAAATCTTCATTTGTTTGTACCAACGAGAAAGGCTTTTGCAAGAAAATAGTGTAAGATAACCCAGTTACGCTACTCGGTACTACTGGAATATTAACGCAAAGACCACAGTTCCACGGGTTCATATTAAAGTATGTGACAGTTAGAAAAGTGAAGATATAAAAAAGGCACTTTCTTACTCAACTGATCTGGCCCCGGCGTGCACTCAAAGTAGGGTGATCAGATGTTCCGATTTTATAGGGACAGTCCCGATATATGGGGCTTTTTCTTATACAGCACTTGTTACCCCCACAACGCCAATTTTTCACACGTTCTATCTGGTCACCCTAACTCAGAGTCATATCTACTTACTTTACTGCCACAAACAAGTCTTTACTGTTTTCCCCCTCCTATTAGCAATGCAGGACAGCGACACCTAAGGGAGAACTGACTAGATCATAGTCTGGCTCTCATATCATCAACAGAATTGGTAACTATGTTTGGATTGCGGAAGCTTTATTACTGCTGGTGATGCATAGTCTAGAAAGAACATAGTCTGACTTTCAAACCTCAAGTGGAGTTGGCACTGCTGACAGCTGGGAAGCTTTGATGTGTGATTCTGCAATGAAAAGTAAATCTGAACATGGCCATGTGAAGTTGTATGTTTTTGGCATCTCAGTGACTCAGAGATTTAAATCTTTTTAAACTATAAAAATGAAATTTCTCCCCTTTAAAAAATGTCACTTGGATGCAAGACCTGAATCTACTAATGAACACCAAGGACCAGCAATAATATCTCAGCATAGTGTGTTGCAGTGTTTAAGCGTGTGTTGCAGAGTCAGCATCGGAAGGAGTAGGAGCAGAATGACAGTTTAAAAGGATTTCCTGTTAATGGACATTGAAGTTTAAAACTGTCTCTGAATACCTGCCTGCTTTCCATAGCCACAAAATTAATTCTACCCAAGGACATTGTCTGACCCAAAACTAAGAGAATATTTTTAAAAATTGAAATGCCTTTCTAAAAACTTTCATTATTTTAAAATTGAGTCTTGTCCAAAGTGCTCTTAAAAGTTGTGACTATAATTTAAGATGGTTGCATTTTTATTGTTGTTTGTCATGTCCCAAAATATGCTAGATGTCATGCTAAATCTTCTATTGACTTCATTAGACACTTGAAAAGACTGAAATGCATGTAAGAAAATGGGTTCCTGTCTTGAAGAGCTTATAGTAGAAGACCCTTCCACAGACATTAATGTGTGCATTTAATGCTGCTCATGTCAAGAGTCCCATTGCAGTCAGGGTTTGCAGGACTCGAGCTATAAACACAACTGTTAGGGTACTATTGTTATTATTATTATTTCTTAATAACATTTAGATTTCAGTAGAAGCTAAATGAAAACCAGGTCAGGGCCCCATTGTGCCAGGTGCTAGTCAAACATAAAATAAATGTCAGTCCCTGCCCTATAGAGTTACAATCTAAAGATATGGCCACATGATTATTATCATAACTTCTTACTCAGATTTGAACCTTAGCATTCATAAACTAAGAAGCTAGCATGAACCCTTCTAAGCTTAATTACCAGCTTAGATTTGATCTCGCTGCCACCAGCCAAGTGATTTCCAGGACTTGGCTCCCTCTCTGGTCTCCCAAAACCTTCTCTGGGAGACCCCAAGACTCAGAAGCCCTGAGTCTTACCACAAAGGGAAGTAAACCCCCTCCCCTTGTCTCCTCTTTATCTCATCCCCAGCTCCCCCTCCCTGGGTTATCCTGGCGATACTGTACTTAACTCCTTGAATGCAAAACAGAGACGGCAATTTACCTTCCCCCCTGAGGCTATGCAGATTCAAACCTAGTCAAGCTAACACAAAGAGATTTCCCCCTCCTTCTTCCTTAGCCTTAACCAGAGAAAAACTCAAACAGGTCTTAAAAAGAAAGCTTTATATAAAAAAAAGAAAGAAAAAAACCATCAAAATATTCTCTGTATCAAGATGACAATAATACAGGATCAATTGCTTAAAAGAAAAAATGAATAAACAGCCTTATTCAAAAAGAGATACAATTTAAACATTCCAGCAAACTACACACATGTAAATACAACAAAAACAATAACAGCCTATTGTTTTTTCTACCTTTGTACTCACAACTTGGAAACTGAAGATTAGAAGCTTGAAAATAGAAAGACCCCTCTCATAGCTGAGAGACAGACAAAAGACACAGACCCAAACATTCCCTCCCTGAGTTTTTAAAAAATTCAGTTTCCTGATTGGTCCTCTGGTCAGGTGTTTGGTTCTCTTTGTTAACCCTTTACAGGTAAAAGAAACATTAACCCTTAGCTATCCATTTATGACAAGTACTCTCTTTACTAAATGAATTTATATCTCCCAGGAGTTACTGTATATTCGTGTGTATGATCTGACTCATCTACAAGCTAAGATTTCATTATCAATAACTAAACAGAATGACTCATGCAAAAGTTCACCACCATTTCTGTATTCTTAGTGCAAGGCAGAGGAACAGAATAGCTGCAGAGGCTGTCTGTCTATAATCAAATCTTCTTGTATAGCCCTTCATCGCCATAGTATGAGAACACTTCTGTATGTCAACTGTATGCTCCTATTGCATGCAGGGAATTACCTGGCTCCCCCTCAGTTTTGCCCTCTTGATTTTAGTGTGAGATATAGTACCAAGAGTTCTGTAGCACAAAGGGCTTTGGAGTTGGTCCTGCTTTGAGCAGGGGGTTGGGCTAGATGATCTCCTGAGGTCCCTTCCAACCCTGATGTTCTGTTCTATTCTATTCTATGTATTTTTCAGTATAACATTCTTTCACGCTTTTTCATATTGGGAAAAACAGGGGCTTCCTACTGCCGAGTGTTTGTAAGGGACTTTGAGAAATAGGTAGAGTCTGAGGAAGACTGAGTCTAAGGCAAAACTCTCCTGGTAAGATCTTTTTAATCCATATTGACCTTTCCTAAGTGTACCTTAAATGCTGCATTAATCATGAGGCATAGTAGAGAGGAGGAATATCTTTTCACTTAATCATTCATGACCAATATGTTTCTTGTAAACTTGATTCACTGTCTTGCCTTGCAATTATTTTTTTTTTTCGGTTGCTCATTTTTAAGCCACAAGCTGCTGCTTATCCTGAAAACAGTTCTTCTTTTTAGGTCAAAAACTGTATGAAGCCATTTTTTCCTTTGCCTAGGCGTGTTGCCAGGACAGAGGAGGTCCAGGGTCTTGCTATTCAGTGTCAGAAATAAAGTCCTGACAGTCATAAACAGTGTCAAGATGTGAATCTGATTCAGAACTCAGCACAGATGTCTAGGAAGACAAGGTTTTACATTGTTGTGAATGTCTTGTTTAGGGTGACCAGATGTCCTGATTTTATAGGGACAGTCCCGATATTTGGGGCTTTTTCTTACATGGGTGCCTATTACCCCCCACCCTCTGTCCCAATTTTTCACACTTGCTATCTGGTCACCCTAGTCTTGTTGCTTCAGAAAAAGCTGTTGCTCTTTTACTGTCAAACCAGAAAAGCAACATAGCTAATGATTTTCCTTATTTGTGGGGGCAGGGGCTGTTTGAGTCTGTTTTTGTCATCACCATCAAGCTGGAAGTTAAAAAAAAAAAAAAAAAAAAAAGTAATCTGTACAAAGGTCAGTGAAAGCTTAAAGTTTGCAACTTGAAACCACAAGCATGAAACCATGGCACTTCGTTTCTCTTTGGAAAGGTGCATGTTTGTGGAATCAGATCAAAAGGTTCTTCTAAATCTAGTGATTGTGTAATTTTTTATATATATGTATATATGCAGAGAGAGAGAGAGAGAGAGATGTATGTATGTATAAGTTTTAAGTCTCTAAGGGGCAGTTTTGATTCTAAATCCTTCATTACCAGTGGCTTATTAAAGAGAATGATAATTTAAAATAAAAACCCTCAAATGGGGATTTAATCCTCAAGAGAAGAAGTACTCCATTTATTGGAACCTTACTTATCTCACAGAGAATAAGGAGATTATGTGATTGCTTTTGTGTTCTGAATGATTGTGGCTAGACCGTTACAGACATAATAGACTTGCCTACTGAAACAGAAGCATTACTGTTACATGGATGTGCAGCTGGTTGCAAGAAACATATTTATCTGAACAGAAATGGCCCTTGTAATTTGCTGAAATGCACACTCTGAATGTGGAAGGCAGGCATTTTTGGAAGACATACATTGCCTTCTGTTACTGTTTTTGACACAGCATAGCCTCTGGAGATACTGACCTTAGTGCACTGCAGAATTAGCCAAGGGACCTGAGCTTGTGAACCTTTGAGAACAGAAAATACAACTGATCGACTGAGACTGAGTGCATCGTGGGGGATAAGGACTGGCTTCAGAAATACATAGCACTAGCTAAAGTAATGGCAAGCAAACACAGAACAAGAGCCTCATATGTTTAAAGGCACCTAAAGGAGTCAGGTACCCAACTCTCATGGACTTTCAATGGGAGTTGGGCACCCAGGTCCCTGGGACTACCTTGAAAGAAAGATTAATACTGTAGAGAGGTTTTTATGCAGCACCTCCCCACACACACTCGCTAGTTCCTTACAATGAAATGACAACCAGCGCTCTGATTTATCACCTCAAGCCACTAAACACTGAGGGCAAGGAGGCTTTTTTCCTCCTCTTGGCTGCTGCTTCTTCTCCTCCCTTTCCCTTTGTGGCTGGCCCAGCCTGCCATTCTATGCAAATATGCAAGGAAAGCCACAGTTAGGGTGGGGAGAGGTGCAAGGGGGAAGAAAAGGTACAGGTAAGTAGACAAAAGTAAAGCACTGGGGGATACATAAAGGTATGTGGTTTTATACCGATCCAAGAGTGCTGGAAGCAAAATATTGCCCTTCTGCAGTAAGGGCCATTTCTCCTGGATTGCACAGAGTACAAGCTCTTTGTGGTAAGTGTTCTCTGTTCTAAATACTGCTAAATGAGCTCCACTGGCAAAGCGTCCCAACGAGAAATCTTGCTGTGCTAATCCACATTCAGAACTAAATTCTGTCCTCCAGATGCACACGCAGGGTGCTTGTTAACTTCAGTGTGAGCTCTATGCAGACATCTAAGGGCAGAATTTCATACTATTTTGTCCTTGTACAGTGACTACTTAAGAATGTTCATGGCAGCTCCTCTGTGAGGTAGGGAAGTACTAACCCCATTTTTACAGATGAGGAACTGAAGGCACAGAACATTAAGGTTGACTAAGGTGACATAGGAAATCTGTGGCAGACAGAGCAGAACCTATTTCCTCTCCCTCCCACTTCCATGCATTATCCACCTTCTGCTCTTTTTGAACCACTAAATCCCATCTCGCATCAAAGTAATTCATGCCCAACATCTTTATAGGGACAAGTCATGTAAACATTAAAGGTGGGACTTTCCAAAGTCCTCAGCATTGACCTACCTATGCTGCTAGCATTTTATCATTGACTTCAGTAGGAACCTGGCTAGGCCAAGGCTGAAGGCTAAACCTGCGCAAATAGGATTGCCAGCTGTCTGGTTTTCAACTGGAAAGCCCAGTCGAAAAGGGACCATGGCGACTCTGGTCAGCACCACTGACTGAGCCATTAAAAATCCAGTCAGTGGCACAACGGGGCTAAGGCAGGCTTCCTGCCTGCCATGGCTCCTCATTCCCAGAAGCAGTGGCATGTCCCCCCTCTGGTTCCTACACATAGGGGCAGCCAGGAGGCTCCTCACGGCCAATGGGTGCTGCAGGGACAGTGGCTGTGGATGGGGCAGCGCGCAGAGCCGCCTGGCCGCACTTCTGCGTAGGATCTGGAGTAGGGGGACATACCGCTGCTTCCAGTAGCTGCTTGAGGTAGATGCCACCCGGAGCCTGGACCCCTGACCCCCTCCCATGCCCTGATCCCCCTCTTGCCCTTCAAACCCCTCGGCCCCAGCCCAGAGCCCCTTCCTACGCCTCAAATCCCTCATCCCCGGCCCATACCAGAGCCTGCACCTCCAGCCCAGAAACCATACCCCCTCCCATACCCCAGCCTCCTGCCTCAGCCCGGAGCTTCCTCCCATACTCTGAAACTCTCAGCTCCACCCCTCAGCGTGGAGCCCCCTCCTGCATCCCAGACCTCTCATCCCTGGCCCCATCCCAGAACCCGCACCTCCAGCCGGAGCCCTCATCCCCTTCTGCATCCCAACCTATTGCCTCAGTCAGGAGCCCCCTCATACTCCAAACCCCTCAGTTCCACCCCCCAACCCGTAGCCCCCACCTGCACCCCAAACCCCTCATCCCTGGACCCACCTCAGAACCTGTACCCCAAACCAGAACCCTCACCCCCTCCCACACTCCAACCCCCTGAAAATGGTGAAAATGAGCGAATGAGTGGGGGCAGAGAGAGTGAACAAGAGAGGGAGGGGGGATGGAATGAGCTGGGCCAGAGCCTCCGAGAAGGGGCAGGGCCTCAGAGGAGGATGTGGCAGGGAGCAGGGCAAGAGTGTTCGGTTTTGTGTGAGTAGAAAGTTGGCAACCCTATGTGGAAATAACAGATTTTTCCATTCACTGGCAATTCCAAAAAATAAAAATACTGTATTTGTTTCAGATCATAGAATCATAGAATATCATGGTTGGAAGGGACCACAGGAGGTCATCTAATCCAACCCCCTGCTCAAAGCAGGACCAATTCCCAACAAATCATCCCAGCCAGGGCTTTGTCAAGCCTGACCTTAAAAACTTCCAAGGAAGGAGATTCCACCACCTCCCTAGGTAACCCATTCCAGTGCTTCACCACCCTCTTAGGCCCCATCTACATGACGCGTGAAAATCGATTTTAGATACGCAATTTCAGCTACGAGAATAGCGTAGCTGAAATCGAATATCTAAAATCGAGTTACTCACCCGTCTTCACCGCGCCGAATCGATGTGCACGGCTCGCCATGTCGAATCCGGAACTCCGTTTGTTTTGGTGGAGTTCCGGAATCGATGTAAGCGCGCTCTGGGTTCGATATATCCCCGTCTAGACGAGACGCGATATATCGAACTCCGAGCTTTCGATTTTAACGCACCGAAATGGCGCGTCGTATAGACGTGGCCATAGAATAGAATGTCATTAACTGCAAATTATGACTGGTACTAATAGGGAATGTGTCCACACAATTGTAGTTACTAGGTAACTTCCATAAGCCGTACAAAAAATTGTTTACCAGTTGAACCCCCTTTCAGGTAGTTGAAAGCAGCTATTAAATCCACCCTCATTCTTCTCTTCTGCAGACTAAACAATCCCAGTTCCCTCAACCTCCCCTCATAAATCATGTGCTCCAACCCCCTAATCATTTTTGTTGCCCTCCGCTGGACCCCTTTCCAATTTTTCCACATCCTTCTTGTAGTGAGGGGCCCAAAACTTGATGCAGTACTCCAGATGAGGCCTCTAGAATGTCGAATAGAGGGGAATGATCACATCCCTCGATCTGCTGGCAATGCCCCTTCTTATACAGCCCAAAATGCCATTAGCCTTCTTGGCAACAAGGGCACACTGTTGACACATATCCAGCTTCTTGTAACCCCTAGGTCCTTCTCTGCAGAACTGCTGCCTAGCCATTCGGTCCCTAGTCTGTAGCAGTGCATGGGAACCCATTAACCAAATTTTTAGCAAATTGAAAAGTCAATTTTTTTTTCAAACTTAATGTTTCCTTTCGATAAAACAGAAATATTTCCATTTGATTTTCACCATTTTGGGGTGCATCCACACACTGACCGTACACATATATTCATCCAATTTGCAGTTATGCACTGCCTCCACACAGGTGCAGCACTCAGTTGTTTGAGCTGCATTGACTTCTGGGCATACATCCTCCAATGGCAGCTGGACTGATCCCTTGGAAATGGAGTAGCCACACAGGCCACTTTAGGGGAATTTGCAGGGCGGTATGGGACAACATTGGAGTACTGGATTGCATTGCTTGTTGAAACATAACACTGTCCCCCAGCCACGCTAGCTAGCATGGTTGACCTGGACTTAATTCTGGGATCAGCAATAGTCAGACCATACTCTAAATATCACTTTGGGTTTGAACAGAGGGTGGCTTAGAGTTTGGCTAGAAGGAACAACTGATGTTGATCATGCACTTTGTTTTAGACAACAGCTAAGGCCTTTTCTGCATTTGAAAGGGTTTGTCAATTTAGTTCTATCTGTATAGCTATACCAGCAAACTCTCCTAATGTAGACTCATTTAATACCATCCAGAAAGGATTTTTGCCAAGACAGCTGATACCAGTTTCCTGAGCAAAATAAGGACTTTTTTGCCAATATAACTCCCTCTACACTAGAGCTTTTGTCAACATAACTGTGTTGGCACAAAATCATATAGCTATGCCGGCAAAATTTTTAAGTATAGACCAGGGCTACATAGAGTGAAGCTTCTATTTAAGCAGAGTACAAGTTTGTTGACATGCGCTGAATCGATTTGAGATTTTCCCTCTTCTTAGTTCAAGGAAGAAGATCTTATTTCGCATATAGGTGCAAGGCAGAACAGATACATATGACCTCTCCTGTGAGAGTTCATAGATATTTTCAGTTCTTCTATGCTGCTCCTGCTTCATGTCTTTGTTCTGTATGTGTATAGACCAGAAGGCCAATTGTCTTTCAGCTTCAGATGACTAGCTATGGTATGGTATTAGTTGGTTTCAATTCCCAGATGAAGCAATATTAACTCTTTTTTGGAGATGCACCATTCTCTCTTACACCTATAAATTGATTTCCTTATTGATTTCCTTATTGAAGAGTTATTACTAACGGAGTCTCATTTGGGGTTTTATTTGCCTCAAGTCCTTAAATTGTTCCAAAATTTCTCTTCAAGAGCAATGAAGAGTTCACGTCTGGTGACTCCATAAAACTGCTGAGTTACAAGTAAGGGCCTGTCTCTACTGGGGATTTTTTCTACTGTTGCAGCTACACCAAATAGATGCACCACACTGATGTAAAACAGGACCGTGTAGCCCACTATTCAGCATGCTCTGTGTGTCCCCTTGTGTGTCTGATACCTGGAGGATATGAGTCTGCTACAGATCTCAGCTGGGAGACTTAAGGCTGAGTCCAAAGCCCATTCAATGAAAAGACTCTTAGTAACTTCATTGGGCTTTAGGTCAGGGCTTTATTCCTTTAAATCAGTCTGCAGAGGCTCACGTCCTTTCTCTATAGATGCCTAGTTCAGTACCACAGGAGAACTAAAATAACAGTTGTTACTCTTCTTTAAATGGGGCAAGCCTGTGTTACATCACTACAGCACATCCACCTTGTTGCATGGCATCAGTGTAGCTACACCAGTCAGGGCCGGTGCAAGGATGTTTCGCACCCTAGGCGAAACTTCCACCTTGCGCCCCCCCCGCCCCCCCCGCCCTGAGGAGAGCGGGGAGGGGGACAAACAGCGAGGGGAGGGGAAGGAGACCATACGGCAGCTCCCCAGCCCCCACTCTCCGTCCTGAGGCACTCCCCCCGGCCCCAGCTCACCCCTGATCCATACACGAGCACGAGCACCCTGAGCACACCGTGACTGCTTCACTTCTCCTGCCTCCCAGGCTTGCGGCACCTAAGCTGATTGGCTCCGCAAGCCTAGGAGGCAGGAGAAGTGAAGCAGTGATGGAGCGCTTGGGGAGGAGGCGGGGCAGAGGTGAGCTGGGGCAGAGAGTTTCCCTGCGTGCCGCCCCCCCTTACTTGCTGCAGCCGGCCCTCCCCGCACTCCCCTGCCCCAGCTCCCTCCACCTAAATGCCAGCGGCGACCAGGGCGGCCGAAGATCTGGCCACCACGGTCACTGCCAAAGAAAATGGCGCCCTCCAAATCCCAGCGCAATTGCCTAAATGGTTGCATCGGCCCTGACACCAGTACTAATATTCCCATCCCCAGTAGACACAGGTCCCTTCAGAAGTTTTGAACTTATTCAAGACTTGGCTCCATAGGCTGCCTGTTTCTTTTGCTCCCCCTCCCTGTTTCTTTTGTGTGAGCTACAAAAGAACGGGGCCTCCCGGATCATCTTGAAGTGGATCAGTGTATTCATGTGTGAAGTTTACAAAGCACTGGAGCACAGGTGTCATTAGACGTTAGAAGTCATTCAATCACACTCATGTCTTCATCCGTGGTAAAATGAAGGGAGGGTCTGCATCCATAAAGCAGCCATGTAAATCTCTGCTCGATTCATTCATTCATAACATACTCTGGTGGTAACTGCCTCTTTCTTAGAGAGGGAGTACATGGGCATTGTTATGTTGTTGTTGTTTCCTTATTTTATTTCGCTCGGTGAGATTACAGACTGCTTTATCTATTTGGTTAGATGATAGACTGCTGTGTACACAACAATCTAGAATGATTATAGCATTCTATTATATCTTCTATTATTGTTTGCAGTGTTGCTGTGGCCATGTTGGCCCCAGGATATGAGAGACACAAGGTGTCTATAAGTTGGTCCCATAAAAGATATTAACTCACCCACCTTGTCTCTGTACTAATAGTTTTGATCACAGAGGTAACAGGCCTAAACTATTAATTTGTTCTTTGTGCTGACCTGTTCTTAAATTGTGGCTCTCATCACATTCTGAAAGCCTGTGGTGTCACTGCGAACACAGAGAGCAGCAACCTAACAGCTCAAACTGCAGGGCATAAATGGCATGGTATAGATTTATTCTTGTCTGCTTTTCATTTAGCATTTTCCACCATAGATACAATGTAAAAATATATATTTGTGGGAGAAAAATAAAGTATTCAACTATTATAAAATAGAAATACTTTTAATTGCCTTTGGATGCAAAAGTAAACATTGCTAGAAGTTAGAGACAGGTGCCATCTGCTGGATGTTACAGATATTGTCAAAAAAATAAGCGAAAACAAACAGTCTGTACTCAAAATAACATGGGGGCTGAATTTAATTATCAAGTGACCAATAGTCAGTCAGCAGCAATTGGCAAGACCTGAATTCCACCTTTCACTTTCTTTAATGGCATCTCTGCTCTCCAGCTTAAAGTAAAGTTTGTTTTCTGTTCTTGTACAATTAGACTACTAAATTACTGGGATCTGTTTTATCTGAGACAGATGAGACTACAGAGGAATGTATAAGGAGGAGCAAGATGGGAGATGGCAAAATGGAAGATCTGGTGCAATTAGTAAAAGAGGATATTAAGGGAGAATGAAAAGTTAAAACATAAAGAATGATAAAGAGTGGAGAAAATAAATCCACAGAGGCATTTTGAAAGGGAAATTACTAAACCATAATAATAATAATAAATTAGTTTTCATCATAGAACCATAGAATATCAGGATTGGAAGGGACCTCAGGAGATCATCTAGTCCAACCCCCTGCTGAAAGCAGGACCATTCCCCAACTAAATTATCCCAGCTAGGGCTTTATCAAGCCTAACCTTAAAAACCTCTAAGAAAGGAGATTCCACCACCTCCCCAGGTAACTCATTCCAGTGCATCACTACCCTCCTAGTGAAAAAGGTTTTCCTAATATCCAACCTAATAAAAGCGACCTCCCCGTTTGTGCCGTCCATTAACATCAATAGGTATATCCAAAACATAGGCCCTGATCTGATCCTGCAAACGTACACACACACACATTTAACTGTACTTACGTGAGTAGCTTCACTAAAGTCATGGGAGTAAAGTTAATCTCCTATGCAAGTATTTCTAGGACCTTGGCTCACACAATCTAAAAATAAAACAAAAACGGAGGTAGAAAGCAACATACCAGGAATAAAACTTTCTTTGATCTAATTCTCCGTTTCTCTGATACTCATTATTACCTTGTAACCCACTGTGTTTCACTGAAACATTGAAATTTGCACAACAGCACTACAGGAGATTTATATTTTAGCACTTTTATTTGTTTCTCCTTGTGAATAATAATAGATTTTTAAAATCACAAAACAGTAAGGGAGACATCAGATATGAGTTATCAGAGAATATTTCATGCCAGCCAAACTTAGTATAGAAAGACAAACCAAACGTCATATACACTGATGGCCATCTATATAACATTAATTGATAGCCTTCAAGAAAGAAGCTCTCTTTTCACTGCAGTTGGATCAGTAAATAATTAATTACTGCATTGGTTATGTGAAATAAGAGATATGATATCTCGCAGCACATAGTGACAGGACTCAAGATACCAGGATTCTTCATGGTTGTTAAAATCTAACCATATCTTGTTAAAGGGCAGCGGTACTATTTTAATTAAAATCAGGGCACTGGAGGTGGGATTTTAAAAAATGTTTAGCATTGCCCCAACTCTGTTCCTGTTGAAATCAATGGGAATAAGTCTGCTCCCATTGAAATCAATCGTAAAACTTTGATTTCGATGGAAGTGGAGTTAGGGGAATATTGACGCCTTTTGAAAACCCTAGCCACAGAATACATGTTTTAAAAACATTGTGTTCAGTACAATGAAGTAATGCCAGTTTATACTGGCAGAGAATGTGGCCCAGTATGTGCTTCATAGATTGTTGCTGGAGTAACCAGAAGGATAGATGCTATTTTAGAATGTGTGCACACCTGTTATGTGATGGAATCACATGAGCTGCTGTTTTCCTATTGGTTAGAAGTTGACTGCCTCTATCTCAAATAACACTTGTGCTGTGCGCTCTGTGCAGTTTCCTCCAGAGCTCAGCAACCAATCGGTTGAAAAGTGTGAAATCTGTACCTGGCTGGGAGGAGGTCTGGTCTGTGGTTCTTCACAGCTTTGATGGGGAGCAGGGTTTTCAGGCTGACCACATCCTGGGCAGTAGAGGTGAAGGGGGCAAAGGAAGGGGAAAAACAAACAGAGAGAAAGAACTGAATTGGGAAAAGGGGTGGGAAGAGGAGCACTGGATGTACAGAAAAGGACAGAGGAGAGAGCAGAACCGTGGCCACCCAAAATGGATAAATGTGTCTGTACTGCGTTATCAGTCTAATTTAACTAGTAAGTGCCACATTTTCCTTCATAATTCAACATCTAACACACTGGAGGCATTCAATAATTAACAGCTAATGGTAATGGAATCTTTGAATTCTTGAATATATGAAGCTCAAACAAACCTCTTTGGTCTGGAGGTGTTCAGAGATGATTGTGAGGAAGAGTGGGTGTGCGAGAAAGAAAAAGTGTATCTGGAATTCTTGTCTGATCTGCATTTCATTCTTTTTGAGATTCTGGAAATTTTCTCATTTACTTTGGTCCTCAAAATGGCATTTTGGTCATTAAAGTCCCAGAATGTTCCTAATGATGCTGGGCTATATTGGTGAGGTTTCCAATAGTCTAGAACATTCTGGGACTCTAGGCCTTAGAATTGGCTAAAAGACAATCAAGAGGCAGAGTCAGGACGAGGAAAATGCTTTACTCTCCCACTGCTTCAGGACATGGGAAGACCAGGCGGACTAACCACCCCTTGATATAACTGGTTGATTAGAGTGACAGCATACATTACCACTTCCTCACCAACATAACCTACTGAGAAATAGCCAGTAAATATAGTGACCTACCAGTGGTTCTGGATAAGTAATGGCCAGTAGGAAAACCCAGGGATTGTTAGGAGGAGAAGGGGAAGAGGGAGGTCAGGATGATATATGGATTTGGATGCTATTGAGATTCAAGGCTCACTGAGGCCCCCAGAATTTATTATCCATGTCTGAATATCCTCCGTTTCACTCACCCCTAGTTTCTAGCACCTAAAAAAAAAAACCTTATTGTCAGAGTCCAGAAATGTCTGAAATGGGGGAAGGGGGCGTTGAGGGGAGAACCAAGGCCAGAGGGTGTGGGGGATGTGCAAGGAGAATTCTACACAAATTAAGAACCCAGAAGCAACATATCTGTTCTCAATCCTGTGAAACTTCCTCCCCCCTTGTACTAAACAAGGTACATTACCCATCTCAAAACACATCAAATAACCCATTAAAGAATTCCAGCACTAAAATCTTACCTGGAATATCAGAGCAGTTGCTGAATAGCTATCTTACTATTATTATTATTATTATTATTTTATTATCATCATAAAAATTGACAGCTTTTTGCAAATATGTATAGGTGAATGTTTTGTTTACTTTTAATATGTTTGAACATATGCATGTGCAAAAAGTTAAATTCTTCCAACAGAGCTTAGCGCTGAATTTTTCTGGTCTTGGTTTGCTTGCGCCATGGATTTGTCAGCAGAAGGAATCTCCAAGTTGGTACAAAAAGTTGATACAGTCTCATTGTCAAATAAACTTAAAAATGGGGGGAGGGGGGAATGAAGAATGTAAAGGCACATTTTATATTGTCAAACTGGCCATTTTTCTGAAGTTTGAACAGATAAAACAGAAACTGAAATACCTTAGTTATCACATCTAAAACAAGTGTTCCAAACAGGAAACTTGGCATGCAAGAACATGTATTAAACAGAATGAGAGACCTTATTTTGGGAAACGAGATAAAATTCAACTCCAAGTGTTTTAGGCAATCAATGTAAGTCAATTTTTCCTCTCCTCCTAAAAAAGTGTAGTAAAAAATGTTCACAAATAAAACAACTCCATAGCAAAATTACATTCTTTTAAAAATCTTTTCCCCTGTTTGGCGGTATCTGCAGTTATGAAGATTAATATAATCTTTAAGAGATGATTGTATGCAGAATGTTTCCTCTCCTGTCGTTTGTTACTATAGCAAAGAAAACGTGAGTAAATTGCCAAAGAACACCACAGACCAGCACGATTCAGCATTCGCTTGGGACAGGAGGAGCAGCTGATTGTAGAGACAATACTGTAGCAATTCAACTTCAGCCTTCAGGTCTCCATTGTCAGTTGTACTGATTTTTCTGTGTGAGGAACTCATACTTTATAGGAAATAGAATACAATCTCAGATACACCAGATCCTCCCTCCGCAGAGCAAAGGTGCAGGTTGATAGGACTCTCGTAGCACGATACTCAAGTTCCATAAGGATGACAGTGGGGGCAACTCTGTTAACTGAAGATTCTCTCTTGTTGCCTCTGTCCCTAAAGATCCCAGCATATAACTAGGAGAGATATGTCCCCATTATGCCCTTCAAATTTCTACATCAAATTCCACCTGATCATCTTGCCTTCAGCAGGGACAATGGGTAAGAGAATAGGAGAGATCCCTTGTGATGTCTTTTGATCCAAGGATCTAAACTGTGCAACCCTTGCTTATGGTAGTTTGTCATAAGCCTTCCAAATCTGGACCTTAGCGTCCAGAATCTGGGTGCCTGCATGAACCCTCTAAGCTAATTACCAGCTCAGATTTGATCTTGCTGCCACCAGCCAAAAATTCCAGGTTTGGCTCCTCTGGTCTCCCCAAAACCTTCCTCGGGGAACCCCAAGACTCAGAAGCCCTGAGTCTTACCACAAAGGGAAATAACCCACTTCCCTTCCCCTTCTCTCCCACCCCAGACTTTCCTCTCTGACTAACCTGAGAGTTACTGATTGCAATCTCTTTATATCACAATACCAAGAAGTGTGTCTCTCTGTTCACAAAGAGACAAACCCAAATACAGGAACAGAAATGATTCTATCTCTCTTCCCCCCCGCCCCCCCACAATTCCCTGGTGCGCAGAGCTTTACCCTCCGTAGATCTAACACAGAGATTTCCCCCTCTTCGTTTCTTAGCCTACCCAGAGAGAAAACTCAAACAAGTCTTAAAAAGAAAGCTTTATATAAAAAAAAAGAAAAACATTACATATGAATCTCTGCATTAAGTTGACAATAACAGGGGCTACTACTTAAAGAAAATATGAATAAACAGCCTTATTCAAAAGAGATACAATTATAAACATTCCAGCAAATAACACATGTAAATACAAAAAAAAAACAATAACAGCCTATTGTTTTTTCTACCTTTGTACTTACAACTTTGAAACTGAAGATTAGAAGCTTGAAGATGGAAAGAAAGAAAAAATCCCCTCTCTTAGCTGAGAGCCAGACAAAGACACAGACCCCAAAAAATTCCCTCCCCTGAGCTTTTAAAAAATCCAGTTTCCTGATTGGTCCTCTGGTCAGGTGTTTGGTTCTCTTTGTTAACCCTTTACAGGTGAAAGAAACATTAACCCTTAGCTATCTATTTATGACAGTAGTAAATGCTTATGTGAGTTGTACCATTGACATATGAGCTCTCCGAGCCACAGAGTCAGTGGGACTACTCATCTGAGCCATCACAAGGATGAGTCAGTGGTGCACAGTAAAGCCTTCAGCAAGGAGCAGATTTTTCAAGGAATGTTCCAAATGGGGCAGAGATAATCACAACAAATCAATGTACCTTTATCTTCTCCAATGGATTTTCAGTCCACTCTCCACTCCTACTTCAAATGATATACCCTTTGCTATCCGAAGACTATTGAAGGGAGAGTCTCAAATGGTCCAGATAAATATTGAAAAGTTCAGATGTCTAAGTTCAAATGCTCAAATGTAGCCTAACATCTGGTCATGAAAGCATCCAGGGGCAATAAAAAGCCAGGTTTTCTTCAGTCTTACTGTGTAAAAGACAAATTATCAAGTTCTGGTGGCTTGTTATAACTATTATATTGCTGGTCATAGAATCATCCAGGTAGCCTTTTTAAATGAACTGTCTAGGAAGAGTTGGAATGGTTTAAGCATTCATACAACTGCTTTGGACATCTCTGTCACAAACATGTATGCCAGGTTATCTTGACATCAAGCATAAATTCTAAATGTGTAGTTATAATGTCAATTGTGTACACCAAGCACTCTTCCTTCCAAAGGAAAACCCAAGAGAGGAAGACAACTCAGTGATGCTCCCCCTTTGTGGTATTTCCACTGAATTCTTCCTTCCGAGGGTGAGATGTACTACAAGGAGAGGGATGTTTTACCCTCAAGCTCATCAAATCCTTCAGTATTTATTACATATACAAGGCCATACACATATAGCCAACTCCACACTGCCCCTCTGCCACCTGCGGCTCTTCTTTGCTCCCATCAGGCACTAAGATGGCTGGCTGGCCTACACTTGAAGCTGTGCACATCTTTAGGGAAAACAAACCTATAGTTATTTCCATCTTCAAAGTCTATAAAAACAATACTGAATTAATCCTCAATCCAGGTCTCTTCTTCAGAGGTACCAGGTTATGTTCTTGGCCTACTTTTTGAAGAATATCCTATTTCCTTCCAAGATGTATTATTTATTTATTCACTTACTTATTACCTTTAAATATTGCTTGACTGCTGCACAGACAGGGCCAATGTTAGTAGAGAGAGCTACAAGGTAATAGCCTTTCCACAGATGGACATTTCTCTCATGAACATGGGCTTTGTGGTTGTTCTCAGAAGCTCTCAGTTTGGCTCCCTTGTCTTCTTCCCATGCTCCTTTTCAGCAATCACTCTGAAGGTTTAATTGCAAAAACAGAGTCAAAGGTTTACTCCTTTCTTCTCTTCATACCCAGTGTGGTGGCAGTTTCCCACAGCCACTTTCACTCCCTTCTTTCTATCAACCATTTCTCACACCTTCTTGCTCTCACAAGATTCTGCTTGCACAGCCCAGCCCTTCTTCCCACAAAGAAAAAGGGGTTTACTGCCATTGTTTCCTCATTCTAAAAAGCATGGGGACTGTTGTTCCTTTGCAGACCTCAGGAAGAAATTCAGTCATTACTTCTCTCTCCTCCTTGGCTCTTGGGATGTATTAGCTCAGAAGATACCTCTCTGTCCTAGTGCTTGGGAGTGGCTGAGAAAACCCTTTCAGCGCAGAATTCTGCCTTAGCTGTAGAATATTTACCAAGTACTTGACAATGGAAAGACACCTCTATTGTCTAACTACATCTCCAGGTTTGTTGCCTGGACTAATGTCTTTTAAAATCTCAGATGAAAGATTTAGGAACTAAAGTCCAAGCTTTTTCAACTTGTACTTTTCTCTTTCTGGAGCTTATCAGCCACCTTGGGAAATTTCCACTTCAGGAGCTGTGTTATTAGAGCAGTAATCAGTTCAGCCAGGACAAGATACTGGGGACAGGAGAGATGGGACTGATAGTGGGAATCTGCCATAAGACAATAGCAGTCCAGATTTGAGAGTGGGGGATAATTAAACATGGCTTAATTCCAAACGAAAGGTCCATTCTTGGCTCCCAGCTCCATCCCTTTTTGCTGCTCCAGTAGTGCAAGAAAGGACCTCTAGAAGCCATAAAGATAGCATAGCCAGCTCTACTCCTCTCTCTCTCTCTCTCTCTCTGCTCCCCACAAGCATAGGCGTCATTCTTGACTGGGCCAGGGCCTGCTTGCAGGGAGCATGGGCAGAGCATAGTGCATTTCAGTGGTCTTTGGTTAGCAAAGTAGTCCCTAGGAGACTATTCTAGCTGGCATCAGTTAGACCTGACCTAGGTCACACTAGGGGCTGGTATGGTAACTATTTATTAGACATTGCTGGAATGTTGAGTATCAAGATTCCTGGGTTTTAGTCCTGACTCTGGAAGCAAAGTGTGGTTTCATGGTTACAGTTAGGACAGCCAAGCACATAATTTGGCACCTTCATTCTGAAAGTGTGGTCAAGTGAATAAGACTTTGCTGTGCAATAGCAGAGACCTGGGGTCTGTTCCCAGTTCTTGAAGTGACCTGATACAACCTCTCCGTTATCTCACCTGTAAAGCCAGAAGAATGCTAGTGGCCTCCTCCTAAGGTTGGGATACAGGCCCAGATTTTCAGAAGTATTTAGGCATTGACGTGCTTATCCCATTGACTCTCAATGGGATTTAAGCTCCTAAGTGCTTAAATCCCTTTTGAAAATGAGACTTAGGCTCTTAAGTCAGTCTAGACATTGATGCATTCCATGCAGCAGTGGTTCAATATCTTTAAAAATCTGGGCCATGATGCCTTGGTTAATAAGAAGGGTTGTGACATGCACAGAAATATTAACAGCAATGGAGAAGAGGGAACCACAACTGATGATCGCCTAGCTTCAAGTCAGTCCAGCTTCCTAAGGCTACAGGGCATTTTTCAGGAGAGCTTTCTCATTTTTTCATACACTAATCCACTCTGGGATGTAATTTACATAATCAAGTGGTAGACCCCAACATTGAGCTACTTTTCATTGTGGTGGTCACCACATGTCCTTATTTTTATTGGAGAGGGACCAGAAAGCCAGTGCCCCCTTGGAGGCCTGGGAACAATATTTCCTTTATTCCATCCCTCCAATTCCTCTCATTCCTCCGCAGCTCAGGGAGGTGCCTGTGTGGTCCTTACTGGTACTTCTACAATCTCCTGCAATGTCCTTGGGAACTTTCCATCCCTGTCTCATTGCAGCTGATTCATCTCTCTCAAAGGACAGACAGAATCTCTTACCCAGAGCCAGCTACCTTTCAACTAGAGACACATCACTAGATTCAGTCCTGACTTACACCAGCTGCTACTAACACGCTGTAATCCCCTCTCTACTCCGCAAGTCCCATTGACTGGAATGTGAGGAAAACTATATATGTATGTTATAGTTTGCAGGATTGGGTCCCATCATAACACAAAGGTAAATCAAATAAAGTTGCAGCTGCTTGTTCACTTCATGTGCTTTTTACAGTTGGATTTTGGATGACATTAGGGGGAAAAGCTGTTGCAATCAACAACATTTAATATTGAAAATTTATACGCAACCTTGTTGTATCATGGGAGTGACATTGACTGAAGTGCTGCTTTAAAACAGCAGGGAAACCACAAAGCCAGAGTTTCTGCTGAGGCATCAGTTACTGTGAGGACAACCAGCCATCATTTTGCTTGTAGGCAGCAATTTCCCAGAATGCGTCCCAGATAATTGGGCTGAACTGGTGCTTTGGCAAATTTCCCAAACATATTGGCTCCTCATGCTGGTACAGGAACAAACCTAGTCAGTGTTCTAAAACTGGGGTCAAATTCTCCAGGATGGATCTGATTCAAAAGAATCTGCTCGGTTTCATAGATCTATTGTGGTGCCCAAAGTCAAGGGGTTATGGTACCTGGAGGAAAAAAGTCAGAAGCTGAGACTGACAGAAGGCATTTCAGCTTTATTAAATTGTTGGCTGCATGCCAGCCACTTAGGGAAATACAGAAATTGTTGTATTTAAAATAACAATAGTACAGTTTAGCATATACCTGTTGAGAGTCACTGAGAATAATTCCAATATATATTATTTCATCCTGCTGACACTGTTATTAGTTAATTACTTTATTTATGTATTATTAACAGCTAGTGGCCCCAGCTGAGATCAGGATCCCATTATGCTAGTGCATAAAAATGATGAGAGAATCCCTGCCCTGTGAGCTTAAAATCTTAATAGACATGCCAGTTGAAGGACTGGAGAAAGGAGATATTGTTATCCCAATATTAGATGGGGAAATGAGAGAAAAAGAGGTAGGGATCTGCTCAGTTAGACTCCCATTGACTTCTGTGGGCTTTCGGTCAGACATTTACTACAGAGGCAGAGTTGAGATAAATCCTGGTTACTGCCAAAATAATGCACTGTTCTCCAGGGAGAGTGGATTTTTTTTTGGCTAAGTGTACACTCCATTGGTAGGCAATGGCATCTGCAGGAGTGAGGAGTGTATTAACAAATGGGCTGGAACTGAAAGGCTCTTGTTAGCAAATTTTAAAACCAAGTGTATCTTAGTTTGTGCATTCCCTCCATGGAAGACTGTCTTATTCAGTTGGCGAGACTGTAGATCTGACTGTAGTGATAAGCAGCCAGTTTTCAACATAATCAGAATTTACTGTGAGTCTTTCTACATTTTGTGTCACACCAGCATCATTACAGAACTTCACCATGCCAAATAAAATGTTTTTAAAACAGTCTTTGAGGATCGAGTGACATATTAGATATGTAATTTGCAGTGTTCTAGCCACATTGAGTCCCAGGATATGAGAGAGACAAGGTGGGGGAGGTAATATCTTTTACTGGACCAACTTCTGTTGGTGGAAGGGACAAGCTTTTGAGCTACACAGAGCTGTGCTACAAATCTGGAGAGCGTTTGGGTTATCTACTTATTAAATAAGGAATAACATTTTACCTCTCTTTTGGGGACTAGAGGAGGAATTTAAGGCAGAAATGGAAGCTATTATGGTTCAATGACTGTATTCTTTATCAGAAATTAAAAATCACCCATAATCAAGATCAGTGAAACTGGGATCCTGTATTCCAAAACTCCCTCAAGAACAATGACACCAAAGATGCTGAAATATCTGTCAACTGTGAAGGGGATTGTCCCTCTTTATTAGGAATGAGCAAATCAGCAATGTATTTTTAGCTATGTAACTGCTAGGCCATCTATCCCATAGATTGTGTGCTGTCTCTTTAAATCTCTAAGGATTCTGCTCTCTGCAGAGACAAGCAGTCATTCTGTGTTCAGCACTCTGCAGACTGTCAGAGGGGATACACAAGACTAGATCCACAAAGGGATTAGGCACCTGATTTGATTTAATTTAATTTAATCAGATGATTATATAAACAAACTACTACTCGTGGCTAGTGCTGGATCAAGTGCGTGTTGAAAGGTAGAGAATTGTTACATTTTAGTGTATTTAAAGTTTTACATCTAGTTGACTAAGGAATATTGATGCGTGAGAATTCCTCATTATTATCTTCATATGGTAGCTAAAAAAGGTGGCTGGTTGGTTGGTTGAGCCCTAGCTTGGTAGTTTGGCCATCATCATAGGCTTTCATAGTCTATAGGCCCAGATTCAAGGTGAAAATTTGTGAGGACAGTCTTGTACAGTGAGTTTCATGAGGACACACATTTGAAATTTTTGGACATTATCCCTCTGTCTGTATCCATGTCTGTGTTTACTATATATATGTCATCCATTTGTCTTTAGCTCAGCTGGTTAAATTATACCTTGCGTGCTTGAGTTTTGATTCACACCGGAAAATTTCAAGTGTGGACAGGCTACATATTGACCAGATAGATCACTATGAAGAGGAGATTTGAAAGTGGTGGAAGCAAGAGACGGCAAAAACAACTGAGTGAAGCAGCAGCTAAGAGCTCAAAGCCAATAACTTCACTTCTCAAACCACTGTTAAACACACCTTACCCAACAAACAATGCTACAGATAATGAAAACTCCGCAACTGCAACAGGTGATATTTCAATGCCAATACCTGAACATGAGGACAGTAGTCAGGGAAGTGTGCCAACAGTAACAGATGCAGCAGAAGATCCTGGGTACAATCAAGAAACTCAGCAGCAACAGGAAGATGTAGATTTGATGCAGCAAGAGCAATGCATAAGTACTACAGGTTTGACTGGGACTGACATTGGAATTATTGACAAGAGCAATGCTGCCAAAATGCAATCTTTTCTTCAAATTAGTTGTTTTGAAATTCCGAGTAACATTGCATGAGATGCTGATAGTCATGCTTTCCCTACTCATCTGCTGACAAAAATTCTTCCAAAAGATTGTTTTTCCCTACTCCAGCATAACCAGTCTTGGTACTGTGCACCCTGCTTCATTTTGAACAAAAGTGCTGCAAATGCATCAGTTCTCTCTGATCAATCAGGATGGAGCTTCAACAGAGGTTGGAGGAAGTTGAAAGACTGAATACCATCACATGAGAGTTCAATGTCACACAATGAAAACTATGTTACATTCAGCTAGTAGAGCAGCATCAGCTGAAAGTTCAGCTGATAATTTACTCTTGACTGAACTCTCTACAGAAAGTAACAACTGGAAAAATCTTCTTGAGCGCATCCTGAATGCCATCCTTTTTCTTTCTGAGCACGGATTGGCTTTCTTTGGTTCCAGTCAACATACTGGTGATCATGCAAATGGAAACTTTCTAGACAGAGTTGAGCTCCTCAGCAAATATGACCCACTTTTATCAGAGCATGTTAAATGTGTTCAAGAATCGCAAGAGTCAGAAGCACGTGCAAGTCCATTATCTCTCCACACACATACAAAGCGTGTCTATTGAGCTATGTGGTTCATTCGTACAAACAACAATTCTTGGTGAGATTCAAAATGCCAAGTATTTTTCAATCATTGTTGATGCTACTCCAGATTGTTCTCACAAGGAACAGACTATGGTTATTCAATATGTTAAGACTGTAGACAGCTCAAAATTTTCAATTGAAGAAAGGTTTATTTTGTTGGATAATTTCACAAGAAAAACTGGAAAAGAAATTGCTGCTTGAGTACTAGCAATTCTAGAAGGTTTTAAGTTAAATTTTCAAGTTTGCATTGGTCGAGCCTATGACAATGGATCTAATATGGCTGGGAAGTATGAAGCTGTACAAGCAGTTCTGCTTGAGCATAATTCAAACTGTATTTTCTCCAGCTGTGCAAACCACACACTAAATCTTGTAGATGTTGACTGTGCTGAATCATGCAACTGATTGAAACTGTTCAGCAAATGTACAATCTCTCAGTAGCAGTCCACAAAGGTGGGACATTCTGAAGCAATATCTTCCTGTTTCACTGCATGGGATGTCCAAAACTAGATGGTCTGCATGGATTGATTGTGTTCAACCAGTTGCATAGCATTTGAATTCAGTGAGAAAGGCTTTAAATGAGCTTGAATCTCTCAACTCCACTGCACAGGCTCAAACTGAACTTCAGTCTGTTGAGAAGCACATGTACAAATTTGAATGCATTCTGATGTCATCTGTGCTGATGAAGCTACTTACAATGATCCACCAAACTAATCTGGTAATTCAAGCACACAATGCTACACTTGATGATGAGAGGGATAATATTGAAAGTCTTATCAGTGACATTCAACAGATTCATCAACAATGGGATGCGATCTTGACTGAATCCAAATTAGTAGCACAGAATATTGACATTCATCTGAGTTCTCCATCAGTCGCAACTTACCTACTGAATCCGATGTTGAGCAGCATTATAGGGTCAATGTCTTGTCATCATCGACTCTCTTCAATCAGGTCTTACACGTTGATTTGAATCACTGCGACTAATTTGTACCCTTTTTGGGTTTCTTTAGCAGTTTAACAGACTGACTAATGAAGATCTACTTTCTGCAGCTGAACAATTTCAGCAACAGTACAACAAAGAAATCTCAAAAGATCTCAGTGACGAGGTCTCTTCCTCAAACAAATATATTCCATGAACTTTAAATTGGATTGCGAGCCAAAGGAATTGCTTCAAGAAATGCTAGCACATGGACTCTACGGGGTGTTCCCTAATATCACAATTGCATTGCGTATTTTTGTCAGTTTGCCTGCATCAGTGGCTTCAGGTGAACTCACTTTCAGTGTGTTGAAGCAGGTAAAAAAATTGTCACCGTTCAACTATGGGACAAGAGCATTTGAATGGGCTCGCCGTGCTTAATATCAACTGTGACATTGCCCGAAAGCTAGATTTTTCCTCAATAATTAGTGCATTCGCACAGAAAAAGGCTAGAAAAGCATTTGTTAAATAAAAAAAAAATCAAATTATGTCTCACTCTTTTTTGGTGCCTTATTTTGTTTTCATGTGTTGTCATTTTTTATTTTTATTATGGCTAGCGGCCTCAAACACTAGAAGTGGGCCAGGCCTCTCTGGACCTCTGAGAGGGCCTGCCCAGATGAGTTCTCTAACCACTGAGTATAGGGTATTTGCGTGGTAATCTCGCCTCTTGAAGCTGTTCAACTTTTTATAAAATATTTAAATGTCCATTGGCGCAGGGCAGGGTCTCCCAGGAGAGTGTGGGAACCACTAGGCTTTAGAGCAGCGTTCTCAAACTGGGGGTGGAGACCCCTCAGGGGGTTGTGAGGTTATTACATGGGAGGGGGGCGTTGTGAACTGTCAGCCTCCATCCCAAACCCTGCTTTGTCTCCAGCATTTATAGTGGTGTTAAATATATTTAAAAGTGTTTTTAATTTATAAGGGAGGGTCGCACTCAGAGGCTTTGCTGTATGAAAGGGGTCACCAGTACACAAGTTTGAGAACCGTTGCTTTAGGGTCTTTCTCCCTCTCTGGTCTCTACTCCAAACTTGGCTGAATCGGAGTTTTGAGCTACACATGAGCTCCATGTGTTCTTTCATAGGATTCATTTGTGAAATGGGCTGTGTGCTCACACAGGAACATAAGGGCATGGGCTACTCACATCATGAATCACAGCACTGGTGGGAGACCAGTCACTTCCAGGCTTCCACCCAATCCTGGGTAGGAGTGGATCGGCTGGATGAGGAGTGGGTATAGTCTTGGCACTGCCCACTTTGCCAGCCAGCACAGCTGAGCTGGCGCAGAGGGAGGAGTTAGTTGTGCCAGGAAAAGGGCTGGCATAGCTTATTTCCCTCATGGAGCAAGAGGGAAGAAGAGACCATGTCGTGACTCTCTGGATACCCTTACTGATGGCATATTGCAAGGTGCCAGTCTAGCCCTTGGAGAATTTTTGTTTGTTTTTAATTTGTTGTTGTTGTTGTTTTTCTTTTTAATAACTCTAAACCAACAGTCATTCTGACTGAAAGTATGATGGAAGTATGGCTGCTCCTTATGTGTGGAAACGTATAAGATTGTTAAACCAAGATGAGGACATCTGACCTCGGTCTGATTGCACTGGACCTAACTGATGTCTACTGCTGGCAGCTACCTAGTGTAAACTGAAATATTCTCCTTAAAGGTTATCAGTAGAAATGGCAATGAAATTCTGCCCACTTGACCTCTGATCTGGCTGTCTGAACCAGCTTTTAGCAGCTTAGATGGACTGATCATAGAAAATCAGTTCACACAATTTATGTATGGTGGGGACAAGAAAGACCAGAGAACTTTGATTTAACAAGGCTCTTTATGACATAGGGTCACAGAATTTAAAACAGAAAATACTTTAGATCATCCCTGCCATTGCAAAATTACTGCATAAACAAGATAGATGTCATTTAGGAGGTACTGCCCTGAAATGCCCTCATATGGAGCAGATTGAAAATACACATATCTGCACAAAAGAGTATTTTAGAATTTGAACTCCTAAGGGTAATTCTTCCCCATGTGACTGTCAGATGTTGTAACTGGCAGCATCAGACAGGTAGTAAAGAGAGCACTCCTATCAAAAGTAGGATGGTTAAAAACGAAAGACTGTCTTTTAATGTTTTTAATGCATGTAAATTAGGATTAAGCTACCCTGGGACAGAATCTTCTTGCAAGGTTTCCTTTCCATGCTGTTTGTATGGTATGACCTTTACAAAGAACAATACAAATCTTAGGTACAGTTCTGCTCTGAACAGTGACTGTAAAAATGCCATTGTGGGACACGGTGTTTATTTTGTCAGTCATTCCAGATCAAATGTGTTCAGTATGGGCTGTGATTCAATGCCCATTGCAGTCAGTGGAAGTCTTCCCATTGCCTGCAAAACAGATTTTACCCCAAGCCCTATTTTACTAACTTCCAGCTTTGCCCATACAACCTGGACTCTGAATCAAGCTGGGTTCTTTCCTTCTTATGCATCACCACCAGTATTAAAGATTCTACAGGCTAATTTATGCCCTTCTGTCACCTGTTCAGCCCCATTCTGTCCTTAGAGGTGGAAGTGATAGAAACTTAATGAACTGTTCTGCTGCTGATGCACAAGAAGACAATTCAGGTCTGGTAGCTGTGTTGGTTGTACAGAGCTTGCAGGAGACAAAAATCATAAAAAAGGATATTTGGTCATTAAAATGAAGAGCTCTGACTCACGGGGACTGGGCCTATTGAGAGAGAAGGTGCCATGTTTACATTCACTCTTCAGCGCAGAACCGGATTTCAGTGTAACAAGCAATATTACTTTTGTTTTGTTCTTTTTGGTTTATAAATCTGTACACCTTAGAAATGGCAGAAGTGAAGCCAGGAGAAGTGACCAAGACAGAGAACCCTTGCAGATAAAAAATGCTGGAGGTGCCACAAAAGAGCCGTCCTCTTTGCAGGTCCGTTTGCCTTCTCACTCTTTTGTGATTGAAAAGCACGCTACCTTCCCCTTTCTCTTCCCCAGCTGTCTCTCTCTGGCTAAATCTCAGTATTTGTTTTAGTTAGGAACCTTCCGTTTAGCAGTGAGAGTCTTTCCACTGATTTTGGATCTGGCCCTCAAGACACATAAGGCAAATTTAATGCCCCAAACCCTAAACAAAACAATTTGTGGAGTGCAGGGTTTGGGGCGGGGGGAGCGGGGAAGCTTCTGGTAATCCTTGAAGAGCAGCTTTTACATTTGGGTAAAATTCACCCCTAAACCAGGCATCACAAAGCCAACACATCTCTTAAATCCTATTTGGGCCCCATGTTGAATGGATAATTGGCTTGTGCTGACCCAGGGCACAGGAGGGAATCCAACCTTTCCTCATTAGTCCAGGAAACAGGGTGTTGGTTGCTTCACCTGCTGTGAGCTATACTGGTTGTTGGTATGTCAAAAGCTACAATTCATGAATCCCCAGAGGCCCCAAGCAAAATTGGAATCACATGTGCTCGGCACTGTAGATATACAGAATAAGAGACAGTCCCTGCCCCGAAGAGCTTACAGTATAATTAGATAAGACAGACAACAAGCAGGAAGAGAAACAGAGGCAGGTCAAGTTAATCCCACCAGATTAGCAGCCATGGGTGGAACCGGAACCCACATCCTCTAATTAGTAGGAAAGGGCACTAACCACTAGACCACACAGCCTTATTGTCAATAAAACAGAGAACTTGTGGTACATGACTTTCTGTTCACTAGCTCTCTCTTTTTTTAATTATAAGAATATGTTGATTGGAAAATGAGTGAAGGGGAGAAGAGGCTGTTTAATTGCCCTCATAGAAGAGTGATACAAGAGGAACAGAAGAGGCTGTTTATTGGCAGCCAAGCTTTCCAACAGCATGAATGGCACTTTTATCAGGTGTAAGAAGGGCATTTCTGTATTATCTATTTGTATTGTACCATAATTAGGGCACTGTAAATAATAACCACTATAATTATCATTCTCTTTTGTCTCTTATTTACGGAAGCATTTTCTCAAACAGTTTCTCAGAGGCATATTGCCCAAGAAAGAATTAGTCCATTGTGGACCAAACTATTCTCACCCCGTTAGCTGGCCCTACTTTGATTACCAAAAAGCTGGGTATAGTGATGAACAAATGAAATAATTCAGTGCAGACATACACACACGCACCCTCACAAACCTTTCTGTTTGCTCCGCACACTCAGACTCCAGCATCTCTGGGAAGAGTCCGTAAGCTGTGTATCAATATTAGCATGCAACCACACATGGTGCTTCATTTCACAGTTCCCCTGCCAAGTAATGCCACGGGTTAAACAGAGTAAATATATGAGGACACATGAAAAAATCTCACCGAGTTACCATTTCTTGACACACACACAAAAGATGCTTTAAAACCCCTTAAGTGCTCTTTGGAGAACCTTCTTCATTCACATTTTAATGAAACTACTTTTGGCCTAGATTAAAAATTGTGCAGATCCATCTAGCCCTGGGGCTGTCGTCATTGCCCAGAGGCATCCTTTACCACACTCACTTGGATGGCAAAACAGAGGGATGACAACAACCCTTAACTAGTAGTCAGTCCTTCAAATTAAGCACCAATATAGACCCTGGGTCTCTTATAACAGAGGCAGCGTTAATTCTAAATGGAGGATTATAGCGGAAGTGTAGTTGCATGGTTTTGTGCTTTGTTTACAACTGCTATATACTTGGGTAGCCATTTAAAATTAAATATCCAGGTTATTACAATAGATCGGTAATTTTGCCTGCTCAGATGGAATTGTGTGCTGCCCAATCAGACCTATACCCAGGTGCCCACAGCTGGGAAACCGTTAATTCCCTACTCTGTCCCCAGAGACACCTAACCCGCATCCTGATGCCTTGGTTCCTAATTATGTAATTCATTATTAGAGAATATGTAGCTTGGAAACACATTGTTGCATTGGAGGACTTGTTTTAAATCTCCAACATAGGGGGTTAATTGGCACATTTGGAGGCTGCAGGCAGGTCCAGGCTACGAGACGTTATCCGTACAGTAGAAATATTGCTTTTCAGTGTTCAGCATTATTTTCCTTCAGAGTTCAGGGTTGTTAGTTTAGAAAGTTGATCCCAGTAGACTCCAGTTTAAAGATGTTCAAGTTCTTGCTGTGCACTCACAGCAGGAGTGCTTTGATCTTATTATGTGCCACTGACTGTTATGTCATCTGTGTCGTGTCCGTGTGTATGAAAGTGTTCAGTCACCAGCTATGTGGGCTTTTTTGTTGGTGATGTTCTTTGTATTTCTTAATTATTTTCCTTCCTTCATTAAACATTTTAGTTCAGGTTGATGTCCCCTTCCCGCTATGTAAAACTCAGACCTTTTGAATACTGAGTGTTGTTTGTTTAGTTTTTTTCTCCCCCTGAGTGGGGTATTATAGTTATTTCATTGCTATATTTTCATTTAGAAGCAAAGCAAATTAGTTTAAATTAGCAGATATGGCTGAATAAAGAGTGGATAAATATCAATGGCAAAAATTAAAACAGACTGGTGATTAGCCTGAAAATTAAAGCTGTACGAAAGTAAATGTAATTTGCTGGTGTATTGTAAGTTGTATTGGTACTAAGTACTGAGGAAAAACTGATCTTTTCACACACTTTGTGTGTGTAGTTTTGTGTCCATTATATGTCTAAGAAAGTCACTAATTGACAGCTACGGTGTTAGCACCTGACCCTGCAACCCACACTTACAGGAGTACTCTTCATTCCCAGGGACAGTCACAAATGAATGAGACTCCTTGGACACCCAAGGATTATTCACGGGAGAAAAGAACTGCAGACCTTTTGTACGTGCTACTTCAATTTCATCATTTGCTTCAAAGCTGCCATTAGGAAATGTAAATCTCATTGTACATGTATGTATGTAGCATAGAATTCATAGAGGAGAGAGAGACAAAGGGGTGTGTTGGTATATGCACACACATGGGTGTGTCTGTCTCTCTCTCTCACACAAGCACACACACTAAAGGTTTTATTTTATTGCAGTATGTGCGTTGAAGTTTACTTTCCTGTTAACAGCTTTGAAATAAATGATAATGTTGAAGTAGAACAGGTAATACTTATTTTGTGGGAATAATCATTGCTCATGCAAATAAACCCATTCACTTTAATATAAATAAGAGCATGTGGAACATTTAAAACTACAGCACCTTACAGACTTCAGTGGAGCCATTTCCACTGACACTGTCTGAGAATCTGACACTACATCTATGTCCGTGTCCATATATTCAGGCTGAGAATCTGGTCCATAACGTATAGGCTAAGGTCACTCTGAGGGAATAATAATTCATCTTAATTAATTAGCCTCTTAGAGTTGGTATGGCTACTTTCACTTTTTCATGTTCTCTGTATGTATATATCTTCTTACTATATGTTCCATTCTATGTATCTGATGAAGTGGGCTGTAGCCCACGAAAGCTTATGCTCAGATAAATTTGTTATTTAGTATGCCTGTTCTTTTTGCGGATACAGACTAACACAGCTGCTACTCTGAAATCTGAGGGAACAGTGACACTGTAGGTGGCTAGAGACAGGAAGTGAAACCTTTTTCCCATTTAAAGTGATGGGAGTTTTGCCATTACTTTAATGGAACCAGGATTTCAACCATGATCTCTGATGTAGACATTTTACAGTAACCTTATTTATTGATATTTCAATGCATGCTTCTTATTTTCATCACAAACAACCAAAATCTTTCCAAAATGGAGACCTTTAAATATACCGCGTAGGCCAGAAGATCACATTAAAATATTATCCTGGTTTACTTGGGAAAATTCTAATAATACATCATTGAAATCTCTGGGGAAATGTTTCATGTGGACAAATCTCTATTTAGGTTATTTCCACAGAATGTATAGTAATCAGATGTATAGGGGAGGGTTTATTATTTTTGCAGAATGCGCATGCATTCAGAATTTGCCATACTCAGAATAAGAGACAAGATGTTCAACTGTGTGTTTAGCTTTTGCAAAAGGCTTCTCTGTCTGCCCAGACATGGGCACTGTGTAGCACAGACAGGAAGTATGCCAGACTGACTCTGCAGGAGGCTGCATAGAACACGTGCAGAAAGGAACAAGAAACTGCTTAATGATTAATCACTGTCAACCTTTGTTCTTGTTAAAGACTTGATTGTTGGACAAGGCTAGTAATGAGGCACTGTTTCTGTGTCTGTTGCTATGAGATTGAGCAAGTACTAAATCTGCTCTTCAGCCCATGCAAAAAATGCAATTCTGTCTTTGCCCAGGTTTTAATGAGCTAGAGCAAAAGCACTTTCATAGCAGCGCCTGCTGGTGGCTATACCATTTTTCAGCATTTTACACATAAACCCCAATGTTCCTAGATTGATAGCAAAAATATATTTAAAAAAACAACACTGCAAGCCAAAACTTGGCACACACAGGCTCAGGAATGAGTAGCTTGTTTTGTTAAATTAAAAAACAAAGCGATTAAAAGTGTTTATAGTAAAAACTGCGCAAATAACTAAATTGATTCTTTTTCTCATCTGTAATTTGAAAGTAGTTGTTTAAGAAAGGTGTTTGCTGATTGGTATGATTCTGTACATTGGCCAAGTTAGTACATGTAAAGTAACTACTATTATTATTATTTATTGTATTATTTTGCCTTTGCTGCTTTAAATTTCCAAGGGAACAGAAAATGATATTGGAGAAATGCCTGGATAAAATGATTGTGCAATTAAGAAAGGGTGGGGGTGGAATTTCTTGGTAGCAAAGTTAGTAATTTTTCATTCATTGTCACTCGATGTCCCAGGCACAGACCCACATCTTCAGCTGTTATAGGAGAGACTGGCCCGTAGAGAGGAAGAATAGTCCAGTCAGTAGGGTTCTCACTTTGGATGCTGCAGAACTAGGCTTAATGCTCTGCTCTGCCACAGGCTTCCTGTGTGACTTTTCGCAAGTCAGATTGATTTCATTAGGAGTTAAGTATCAGAGGGGTAGCCATGTTAAGCCTGGATCTGTAAAAGCAGCAAAGAGTCCTGTGGCACCTTATAGACTAACAGACGTATTGGAGCATGAGCTTTCGTGGATGAAGTGGGTATTCATCCACGAAAGCGCATGCTCCAATATGTCTGTTAGTCTATAAGGTGCCACAGGACTCTTTGCTGCTATTAGGAGTTAAGTGCTTTTGAAAATCCCACTAGGTGCCTATCTGCATATGTAGGTATCTGGATATCTTCAAAACTCTGGTCCTTAGTCTCTTTGTGCCTCAGTTCCTCATTTGTACAATGGGGATAACAGAAATTCCCTATCTCACAATGGTGTTGTGAAGGTAATATGTGACCGACTGTGAAGTACTCAGATTCTGCAGTGATGGGGCCACATAAGCACCTTAAATAGATATAAATTGGTGGTCCTGCCTTTGGTCAGGACCTTGGTGGGGCTACTTTTCAGCCTAGGACACTGTAAGGCATTGATGCCTTGTAGTGCTTTAAATATATAGTGAAGCTGGACGACTCAGATTATTCTCTGATCCTGCTACTTCCAAGATGGATTGATAGGTCCATCTGCCCACATAAATCCTTTCCTGAATTACAGATAAGTTGGGGACAGAGGGGCCCCTGCATGGAATATATAGGAGCCAATTGTTATTCCACAAATATATTATTATTTTCAAATGTTTTTGGTGACATTCTTCTCAGATTTTGCACTCTTTGGATTGATTCATGTGTATTTGCACTTTCAGCTGTGCACCTCGGCTGTGAATGGTCAGAGAAGTCACACAGGTTATTTCCTTTCTCTTATTGGAGGAGAGCACAAGCAAGTCTGGCAGCCAATTCTTGCTTGTGCAGTTGTAAAATGTGGTTGCCACAGATCCTCATGCACATGCCTTTGAAATGTGACTTCCACATTTTTGCCAATCAAGGTGGACAGCTCAAGATGTTCATGGAAGGCAAATGCAGAAGTGGGGCCATGTGATCGAGGGAAAGTTTTTGTGGACATTTAAAAAAATTATCGAAGGAAAATATTTTGCATTGTTCACCTGGAATTTTTGATTTCAAGATGTTTGACACCAAAAGTGATCATGTGCTTTTCCAGTCTTCAGTTCTTTCAAATGCTGGAACGGTGTTTGGCCCCAGTCTTGCGCTTACAGACGTGTTTAACTTTATCCATGTGAGTAGTTGCATTAGAGCCTGTTAGGATACTGACAGGCGTATAAACTTTTTTGTGTTGGCAGAATCTGGCTCTGTAAAAGCATCTGAACAGATTATGATCTGATATACTTTAAGGTAGCTCTGTATGTTAAAACAATATCCTTAGTCTCAAAACAAGTCTCAAAACAATGGACATGATTTGCCACTGCCTCACACCTTGTGTCATCTTGTACAATGTGAAAAGTGAGAGTAAAAAGAGTATAAGATGCTACCAAACAAAATGGTAGAGTTTTACACCTACTTTGACTAAACAAGGTACAAGGCAGTAGAGAATTAGGCCCACTGTGCTTTGTAAGTCCTGTCTGCATAACATTATTTTATCCCGCTCTGATAAGTGTTGGTCAAATTTCCAGCTGGTATAATTTGGCATAGGTTCATTGACATCAATGGAGCTATGTTGATTTACACCTGTAGAAGATCTGGCCCTATACATTCTGCTATTATTGAAATTAATAGATTATTTAACTTATTCCTAGTAATAATTAATAATAATTCTACTTCACAAGGTATGTCTACACTGCAATTAAAACTTGCAGCTGGCTCGTGCCAGCTGACTTGGGCTTGCTGAGTTCGGACTAAGGGGCTGTTTAATTGCAGTGTAGACGTTCGGGTTCAGGCTGGAGAGTCTGGGCTATAGGACTTTGCTTGGTGGGAGGGTCCCAGAGCAGCCCAAGTCCAAAGATCTACACCACAATTAAACAATGCCTTAGTCCGAGTCGGCTGGCCAGTTGTGAGTGTCTAATTGCCGTGTAGATGTACCCACAGAGTTTCTGCAGCCTTTCCTGCTTATGCTATGATCTCATAACCAATTTTCCAGTTTGGTGGCCGAACCAAAACATTCCAGATAAGTGGTTTCAGGTCAATGCGAACATTTTTATGAATTTTTTTGTTTGTTTGTTGTCAAAACAGTTAGGTAAATTTAACACAAATTTTTGAAATGTTTCAATTGACCCAAATCTGCTGGTTTTGGCAAAAAAAAAAAAAAAAAATGTCAGAACAGTTCTGCCGAGCTCTGTGTCTCGCAGTAGAAGCAAGGTCAGGCTAGGTCAGTGCTTGTAAGCGAGACCTCCAGGAAAAGCCCAGTGACTGCAGAAAGAAGAATTTCTGCTTCAGTAGATTCCTTTTCAGAATGGGGCTAGCAAGTATTATGCTCTTGAAAGTGCCATCTTACAGATGAGCGAGAGGCCAACATTTGGGTTGCTCAAGTTAGTAAGGACTCCTCATTTGTGTAGGGCTTGCAGGTACAACCTAGGGGGTTATACAGTAGCCTGGAATATTTTGCGAGCAAGTTTAACTACTTAGTATAGGAAAATAAATCTATGTAGAAACCTTGATCTGCACCATGAATAGCCTGCTGTGGTGACTGAGGCAACTGAGACCCGCTGCTTAAGAAAAGTGAACAAAATGTACAGAATTAGTTGCCAGACAAACAAAATGTTACACAGCTTCTCCCCTGGAGAGAGCTGGAGCTAGAGGTTTTCATAAGCCAAGCATCAGACCGTGGGCAGACTTTCGTGAATACATCCGAAGAACTTTACTGTATTTGTTTCATTAAACCAGCACTAATGTAAGGAGAGAAGAAAGGTTAGAGCTGTTTCTCTGAGCCTGACAGTCAAAACAAAATGAGCCACTCTGTGGTGTCACAGAAGGGAGGGAAAAATGTCTGCTCCTTTTGACAGAAAATCTTCAAGAACTAGAACCCCATCATGTCACAAATACCAACTCTCCTTGGTTACGAGGCAAAGACTCCAAGGGCACTGTGGTTTAGCAAACGTTATTTTCATTCTCTCCCACTGAAAACAATATTCACCAACTCCAGCACCCTTTTGGGGATGGGGGGAAGCTAAAGTTTTGGGTCCATTTTTCCAACCAAATTTTCATAAAATGCCTTTGAATTATGTGTTCAGAAATGAAAACTTGCAGAGGTATTTCAGGGGTCTGGACAAGCTGACAGGGAGAGAAATCTGTGAGGGAAGCTCAGAATGTCAACTTTTGCTCTTTGCTTTGTGGTGTCTGTCTGTCTATCATCATATTTCTGTAACCATTATTGCTGTAATATTGAAGCATGGATCAGGAACATTCCCTGCTTACCTTTGTGATGCTGCCTATAAAAATAATGCTTTCCATTACTACACAGCCTTTCCTCTCACCTCACAAGCTCAACACAGGACTCACTAAGAGGGGTGTGGAAGAGAGATGCCAAGGGGTTGGAGTTTCCAGTGTTGCTCTCAAAGAATTGCCGTGGGCCCAGCCAAGAGTAGTGTTTGATTCTGGGGGAGCCATGGTCAGCTGTCCTCAATCCGCAGTGATGGCTCCAGTCACTACAGGGTCTCTGGGGAGGGCTCTATAAGGGGAAAAAATAGAAAATAGAAACAATAATATTTAGTACCTAACCATATATGCTGCTTTACCTCCAATGGGAGAGGCAGGTGCTCAACACCACTGAAAATCAGGGCACTTATTAAGGTACCTAACATTAGGCACCTGAGTTTGCAAAGGCTGGCCTAAGTGTCTTGCCCAAAGTTGCACAGAAGCATATGAAGTCTTTTATCTCAGTGGAGTTACACAGATTTATACCTGGCCTCTAGAGGGCTACAGTCTACTTTGCAAGACTCCATGAGCTGCATTTTTACCATTGGCCAACTCTGCCTGGCCATATCAAGTTGAGTACATCAGTCCTATGATTCTATAATTTACAAACACAATAAAGGCTACTTTGCACTGCTAGAGTGGTATGAAGGGGCCTTAGTGTAAATGAGACTCAAGCCCTTAATGTGTTTTTTTAGGTAAATAATTATAATTTCTTATAGATCTGTGTCATGCATACAAGGCACATTTAAAGCTGCTGCTACTGGATGAAGGTGCTAGGCTGAGATTTCTATAAGGTAGGGGAATGTCCTGTCATGTCCTATAAATGCATTTGACTCTCCAATGTGGCATTAAGCCCAGCTCAGTGGTAGGTGGCAATACAGAGGTGCACTACCCCAATAGGTGCTCCTGATGCATTGTGCTTCAGACAAGCAAAGTGCCCCAGGGAGCCCCAAGTGTGGGCGCAAGACAAGACTTGTAAGGTATTTCCACACTACAGGGACTGTACTGGCATAGCTGCAGTGCTGTGGCTATGCTGGCACAACCATGTAGTGTAGACACAGCCTACACCAATGGAAGGGGCTTTTCCTGTAGCACTACCACTGCTCTCAACCACTCCTTTCCTAGGTCAATGGAAGCATTCGTCCGTAGATACAGCTGTATCTGCACCAGGGGATAGGTCACCATAGCGACGTCAATCAGGAGTGTGGATTTTTCATTCCCCTGTCCAATGTAGCTATGTGAACCTACATTTTAAGTATAGACAAGGCCAGAGCACCTGTTCTGAGTCAGAACAGTGAGAACACGTCACCAAAGAGGAGGGCAAAGAAAGAAGAATTCCAGGAAGAAGTGGGCTTCAAGAAGGCAATTTGAAGAAGGAGCGGGAGGGATCTTGATAGAATGCAAGTGGGAGACTGTAGCAGACGGGGACCAGGATGATACAAGGCATGGAGCCAAGATGAGTGTCAAAGAATGGTGAAGGAAGCAGCAAGATGAAAGGCTGGAAAGTGGCATTGTAAAATGTTTTGGGTCCTTGTGGTAGAAGTGCTCAGTTACTGCGATATAAAAGCCTAAACAGAAGAGAATAGAATATTTTGTATAGAATATTTCACTATTGTATTACACGGTAAACAGAAGCCCAAGGTATGTCAGACTGTAGGCACCTTTTACCAACGTAAAACAAAGGGAAAATTCTTGTGATACTCAGGGCTCCGGATACCTAGGCAGCACAGTTATGAATATAGCCACAAATAGAACAAATGGAGAGGAGTACGTAAACAGTTTAATTACACAAGTAAAGGATGACTGCGTAACCCATCTGGGGTGGAATAAAGCTGACCCATGAGTCAGCTGTGCATGGGTCGGCCCCAATGAGAGAGCAAAAAGTGTTTTCTTCCATGTGTCAGTGTTTCCATTATTAACGCCTGTTTCAAGGATATGTAACTTGGCTGTAGAAATCTGGTCAGAATTCCTTACTTCTCAGTATATGTTGTATCAGGGCAGGGTCACTTTTGGTGATTTTTAGCACATTTTCATAACAATGATTGAGTTGCCTTTGAGTTATAGGTGATATCACCCGTATTGTGATATCAACAAATAATGGTGTTTAGAGCCTGTGGGTGGAGGTTGGATGTGCGGTGGGTAGAACTAAATTAAGATCTTCGTCTGGCATTTTTGTTGCATTTTACACCTCATGTACCCACAAGAAACAAAAGAATGTCTGTTTTAACATTTATGTGTGTACGTTTGGAGCCAAATTTTCCCCCTCAATTTACTACTGCACCCCCAGACATAAACGGGGGTAGCAGCAGTAGAACGGAAAAGAAAATTTGATTCTGAATGTTTTGATTTGCTGGTTACATAAATGTGTTTAAAATTCCTCTTGGTTTTCATGAACAAACCCTGGGAGTATTACTTGCTTAGAGTTATTATCTAATCTGTCCATCTCTCTGTCTGTCTATCTTAGTGTTTTATACTGCAGCCCATCACCAGAGTATCTGAGCCCCTTCGTCATAATAGTAATAGCCAAGTCTCTCATGTACTTCACAATCTCTGGTTCTTTACCCATTGATTTGTTACAGATTTTTTTCTATTTATTTGCTCATTCATTGTGAGGGGAGGTTGTTTTGGAGGAGAGGGGTGTCTGTGTTGTGAATGCCATCCTTGCTATAGTGGAAATGTGTCTTTGGAGAGGAAGGTGTTACAACCTGGCCCTGTGCCCCTCTGTGTGATAGCAATCTGTTGCAAGTGGACCCAATAGCTGGATCCAACGTGCTTTGGAAGGAAACTGAGTCTAGGTAGAGTCTAGTCACTGTTTCTAGCTCTGGAACCATAGGACTGACTTTGAGGCACAGACGTCTTGTCTGACATTCTTCTTTGGGAGATGGGACTCTGCAGTCCAGTTGCCCCAGACTCCAAAACCAGTGATTCAGACCTCTGAGCCCCCCCATGTCTTTTTCATGTGCTCTCTGAGTCCCACCTAGATGTGAGCTCTCTGGGCTTCTAGTTTAACCCCTTTGGGGACAACGCAACAGGGAATCATGAAACAAAGGCTTAGCATAGGAATTTCTTCACCACAGTCACTTTACTCTTCAAAGCATCCTCTCCTTGTCTGATCTCACCCCTCTGTGAGTCTGAGGTATGTTAACAGGTTTCAGAGGGGTAGCCATGTTAGTATGTATCAGCAAAAACAATGAATATAAAAATAATATAAAATCAATTTGTTAGTCTCTAAGGTGCCACAAGGAGTCCTCATTGTTGGTTTTTTAGGCTTGTTAGTATTTCAGGCTTGGCAAAGTCTGTCTTGCCCTCTTGTTCCTGCAAACCTTTTAGTTTTGTGGTAATGGGTGTTCCCCCTGACCAGAGCAGCACCCCTGCTTAAATATAGTCTCCTTTAGCAATATGTTCTGCTGGAAAGCTTGTCCCTTTTTCTTTCAGGTCCCTGAGTAGAAGGTGCATTATTCCAGGAGGGGAGTGGGCCAGCAATTGACAGACCATCAAAGCTGATGGCCCTAGATTGCTTTCTTGATGGCTTCTCCATTATGATCCTTCAACAAGGTGTCAATCATCTTTCCCCAGCAAGGTGGCTATGTGGAATGCAATTCCATAGGCTTGCTTTGTGAAAGGTTAGATATATTCAGCACATGATACAAGATTAAGGTGGCCATATGTCCTATTTTGGCCAGGACAGTCCCCTTTTTTAAGCCCTGTCCCGGACCGCCTGACTTTTTTTGGCAAAACTGGGCATTTGGTCCTGTTTTGCCCTGGGGGACAAGGACGAACATTCGACAGGGCAAGCAGTGATGCTGGGCAGTGGGACTCGAGTGGTCGGCCCCAGCCCCAGGCGGCAGGACTTGGGTGGGTGGCAGTGCCAGGGGGCTCGGGCCAGACTGTTTTGGGAGTGAGAGGCCTCGGGTCAGCCCCATGCGTGGTAGGGGCTCAGGTGAGCAATAACACCAGGTGGCTCAGGTGAGCCCCATGTAGGAGGAGTAGGAGCATGGTGTCCTGTTTTCACTTGGGGAAATATGATCACCCTATACAAGATGGAGGTCCTAATAGAAAACAGAATTTACCATTTGATAATGACACATCCTGTTCTGTCACAGAAAGTTTGGCAGCATTTCCTAAAAGTCTGTCTGACTTTGGATTTGCCTCATTTCCTCAGGAAGTTCCTTCCACAGGCCAATCCCATCGAACATCAATTTCATCCTTCATTCTGGAAGATGAAATGGTTTAATGTTGCCCAGTATACTTGGTGTCTAGTTAAAAAGGAAAGACAATTCCAGTAAAATATTTGATATTATTAGATATAAAACATATTGGGCCAAATTCTACTCTCAACTACAGCAGTATAAATCCACCCAGGCCAGAATTTCTCACTGTATATGTATATTTTAAAAAAACGTATCTTGTTAGACAAAATCTGATCTCACTTGCACCTGTTTTACTGTGGTGCAGCTCTATGGACTCTTGATTTATATTGGTGGAAGTGAGAGGAGAATCAGGCCCAATAGCACCAGTTCTTTAAGGGTCAGTCTGCAGCACAACTGATCCTCTGCATCAAGTATGATTTATTAGGCAATTGCTCACCTCACATCGCCTCCTCTGGAACACCAGGAAGTCGGACAAATAACACATTATAGATTCATAGACTAACACTCTCGTTTCTTGGACAGCAAAAAAAAATAAAATAGCTCAGATTTCATGATTTACACTGCTCTTGCAGTGTCTTTTTCCCAAATGGCTATTTTTTGTGCCAACTGCTATTCTAAATATGATTATTAAAAATCATTTATTAGGTATCAAGAAGTGAATCTGTCCAGCTTATCTGAAAATAAAACCCACAGTTACCTGGGCAATGGGGCGATAAATCTACATATATTACCATGAATTTCGAAAGCATACATTGGGGAAGTCTGCATTTTCTGTGCAATGAGAAAACAGATGAATCCTATTAATGGATGTAACATGTGGGATGGGTTTAAGCTAGAGTGTAGTTTGAATGTGGATGTCAAAGCCAATTTATTGTAACATATTTTTCCTTTCAAAATATTTTAAGAAGTACAAAAGTTTGCACAACATCTTGGCAAGCTGGTCTGTGGAAAGGAATACTTTCTGTCTCACAGCTAACATAAGGGCTGAAGAATGTGGCAATGTCTGAGCAATTCTGGATTATTTCTTGAACTGAAAAGAATGTGTGCAAGACAGAATTGTGTAAAAGTCCATTACATTTTCAGAGGTGCAATTGTAATGCTGCCCTGGAGGCTGCATGTGTCTCCAAAAGAAAGTTGTAGCTTTTATGTCATATTTAGATTGTTAAACACTTTACTTATATGGCCCTGTCTGAATGCCGCAGAATTATTTTAAATTAGAAGTAGCAACAGCCATCAGCAGAGATCACATCAGCCACACTATCAGAGGCTCGTTCATCTGCACATCTACCAATGTGATATATGCCATCATGTGCCAGCAAAGCCCCTCTGCCATGTACATTGGCCAAACCGGACAGTCTCTACGTAAAAGAATAAATGACATAAATCAGACGTCAAAAATTATAACATTCAAAAACCAGTCAGAGAACACTTCAATCTCCCTGGCCACTCGATTACAGACCTAAAAGTCACAATATTATGACAAAAAAACTTAAAAACCAGGCTCCAATGAGAGACTGCTGAATTGGAATTAATTTGCAAAATGAACACCATTAAATTAGGCTTGAATAAAGACTGGGAGTGGATGGGTCATTACACAAAGTAAAACTATTTCCCCATGTTTATTGCCCCCCCCCACACTGTTCCTCACAACTTCTTGTCAACTGCTCCAAATGGACCATTTTGATTACCACTACAAAAAGTTTTTTCTCTCCTGCTGATAATAGCTCACCTTAACTGATCACTATTGTTAGAGTGTGTATGGTAACACCCATTGTTTCATGTTCTCTGTGTATATATATATCTTCGTACTGTATTTTCCACTGCATCCATCCGATGAAGTGGGCTGTAGCCCATGAAAGCTTATGCTCAAATACATTTGTTAATCTCTAAGGTGCCACAACTACTCCTGTTCTTTTTGCATCAACAGAGAGACAAAGTGGGTGAGGTAAGATCTGTTGTTGGACCAACTTCTGTTGGTGAGAGAGACAAGCTTTCAGGATCCACAAAGACCTGAAGAAGAGCTCTGTGGAGCATGAAAGCTTTCCTCTTTCCTCACCAGAAGTTGGCCCAGTGAAAGGCATTATATCACTCTCCCATATCCTGGGATCAACGTGGCTATAACAATACTGTGAACAGTGGCCAGCAATGTATTTTTTCCTTCCCAGCTGGTAGGAGAAGTAATTGGATTAATTTACAGTTTGTTTTTCATGTATGTTTTGGTTTTGTGAGTGTGTTTGTATGTGTGTAGAACTTGTTGAGGGAAAGCAAAGTCACAGAAATAAACTTTGCATGTAGTTCTCAAGGTAGCCATTCCTGTCTCTTGTGACAGTGAGTTCTGTGGTCTAGGATTGGTGCCTGTGAAAGTTCTGACTCTGGCACTCATGAGTCTCTGCCACTGGTGAAATATAATTATGCCAGTGGAATGTAACTGTCATGGAAGATCATAGTCATGGAGGGAGAGGTGGTCTCTCAAGTAGCTAGAAGAATCCAGTGAACAGAATCCTGGAGTTAGACTCTAATCACTGGGGAAGCCCGTGCAGACAGTGGAGCACCAGGGTGATGTGTTCTTGGACACCTATGGTGTGGAGCAGACAGTCTGCTGCATATTGTTATCAGCTGGAGCTTTTTCAGATTGGGTGGCTTCGTTTCTATGAGTTGTAATGATTGAGCCTAAAAGTCAGGAAAATGGTGTTCCCATAATTTTAGCTAACTTCCCAGTAGCGCCTGTCTGAGCTATAGTTGTGCAACTTTGTGCATGTGGCATTGGAGTGCGCCAGGTTTTGTTTGATAACACAGGGACAGAGGTAGCTCTTTTTCTATATTTATGGAAGGGTGGAGGTCTGTCTACTGGTGAAATGACTCAACAGAAAGCATCTTGCTGTCAGTAAAACCTTTTTTTCTGTCTATGTTGTAACAAGAAAGTAAACAGAACACATATAGTTGAAAGAGGAGGAGCAGGGGGTGGAGTCTCAGGGGAAGAGGAGGGGCCAGGGAAGGGCCATGGAGAGGGTGGGGCTCCTGCTTTTGCCTTTTGAAAAGATGTTCACCCTACTCTTCTTCTCCACACCCCAGTGTGGCCTTGTGTGGAAAACTACAGAGAGGAACCAGCCGGTTGGGCCAGAAGCAGCCAAGCAGGGACCACTGGACGTTCAGAGAACTTCAGCAGTGTTGATTGGACTTGCTCTGCCTTGTGCTGATTGGCCGTTTGCTCCAACCCTCCTCCCCCTGTCTCATCATCTCTTCACCTCAGGTTCACTCCACACCTCCTTTACCTTCTGACCCCTTTTCCTCCCTCTCTTCTCCTTTCTTCCCATTTGGAGAATGCCCTCCTAACTCACCCCTCCCCACCAAAAAAAAAATTCATGGAACTACCATGCCATTTGCTGCCATCACATTGTTCCCTCTGCTCGTGTATTAGACCCCTCTCCCCACCCTGCGTCTGTCTTGTCCCATTAGATTGTAAACGCTTTCTCTTTGTCGGCCCTTAGGCCGGAGGCAGATTAAGGTTTTGTGGGGTCCTGGGTCAGAGCAAGTGGGGGACCCCTCTCCATTCTGCCCCTTCTGCCTGCAGCACTGTCCGCAGCCCCACCCTATTCTGCTCCTTCCCTCTGTGGCCCCGCCAGATCTGCAGGGGGGAGTGAGAGCTCCCCTAGCCCTGAGGCTGTGACAGGAAGCCAGAGCTCCTCCAGGGGGTCCGGGGGCTTCCCCTGCTACCCGACACTTCTGCTGGGGAGCAGGGTCGGGGCACGGGGGCTTCCCCCACCTCGCCCTACCCACCTGGCACTTCTGCCAGGGAGCAGGGTCGGGGTCCAGGGGTTTCCCCCCCGCCCAACACTTCTGCCAGGGAGCAGGGTCGGGGTCCAGGGGTTTCCCCCCCGCCCAACACTTCTGCCAGGGAACAGGGTCAGGGTCTGGGTCTTCCTCTACTGCCCGACGCTTCTGCCAGGGAGCAGGGTCGGGGCACGGGGGCTTCCTCCGCTACCCGACACTTCTGGCAGGGAGCAGGGTTCGGGCTTGGGGGCTTCCCCCACCTTGCCCTACCCACCTGGCACTTCTGCCAGGGAGCAGGATCGGGATCCAGGGGCTTCCCCCCTGCCCAACACTTCTGCCAGGGAACAGGGTCAGGATCTGAGTCTTCCTCCACTGCCCAACACTTCTGCCAGGGAGCAGGGTTCGGGCTTGGGGGCTTCCCCCACCTCACCCTACCCACCTGGCACTTCTGCCAGGGAGCAGGGTCGGGGTCCAGGGGTTTCCCCCCTGCCCAACACTTCTGCCAGGGAACAGGGTCAGGGTCTGGGTCCTCCTCTACTGCCCAACACTTCCGCCAGGGAGCAGGGTTGGGGCCCGGGGGCTACCCCCCGCTACCCGATGCTTCTGCCAGGGAGCAGGGTTGGGGCTTGGGGGCTTCCCCCACCTCGCCCTACCCACGTGGTGCTTCTGCCAGGGAGCAGGGTCAGGGTACAGGGGTTTCTCCCACCCACTTAATGCTTCTGCTGCCCTGCAGCAGCTGTCTGCCGGGGCCAGGGCCCCTGGGCTCGGGCCCCATTCGCTAATCCACCACTGTCTTAAGCACTACTGGAAAAAACACGATCAATAATAATAACTGGAGATAATTCTGCAGCACCAGAATTTCCTCTTTTCTTTCACCGAGATTATTCCTGGGGCACATGAAGGAGCCAATGAAAAGGCACCAGTCATTGCACTGTAAAGTGACTACTAACCACATTCTTGTTTTCTAACATGGTTACAAATAGCTGTCACTTCTAATAGAGAGTCTCAATATAATAGTTGTTGTTACTAACCAGATTTTAGGTGTCAGTAGATGCAGTGTCTGTTGCCATGTAATCATACAAATTGCCATGTGTTCTTATGGGAGTTCCATGTGAAAGTCCCAGGACAGCTCAGTTACTTCCTTTGAGGTTCCATAAACTTCTGTTAAAATGTCAAGGTTTCCCACTGAAACCACATGGTAGGTTTTCAAAGCTTTCCATACAGCATTAGAGTTACCTCCTTGGCTTGATTCTTTATATGAGCCTTTGTTATCAGTCTCTTTTCCTGCAGTTTAAAGAGCAGGGGCCCACACTTGATCTTTAATAATCTAAGTGGTAAAAAGAGTCATTGCCTCTTCTTGATCATTTTGAATTTTATTTTATTCATTTTATCATTCATAAGATGTTTCTTCTTTTTCAGGATCAACACTCTGTGATAGGTCAAGGTACAGGCCCCAGTCCAAGTTCCAGTACTTGCTCGAATCCAAACACTGGAAGTGGTTACATGAACTCATCCCAGCAATCAACGTTGAATCAGCAACTGATGGAAAAGAAACAGGCGTTGCAGAGGCAGATGATGGAGCAAAAGCAGCAGCTCCTTCTACAGCAGCAGATGTTGGCAGAAACAGTAAATTTTCTAATTCCTATTTTATGTCTAATACATTTTCATCGGATTCATAGAAATGAAAAGATGGGTTAGGTCACTTTGTCCATCCACTGAACATTCACGGTTGTTCCCTATAGAATATTCTTGATGGCTCTGTTCAGTCCATTTTAAATTATTCAAGCACTGAAGGTTCCACTACTTCCTTTGGGAGGCTATTCCACAGTCTAACTCTTCCCACCATTAGGAGATTTTTCCTGATATTGAACCTAAATTTCCCTTAGCTCAGTTTCATTTTAATACTCCAGATTATGACCCCAAGCCAGCAAAGCACATGCTTAATTTTAAGCATGTGAGTGGCCCCAATGGACCTGATTCTCATTTATACTGAAGCCACTGTGGCCACTCTGGCTATGTAGAAAGGCTAAAGTGATGTAAATTACGTTTACATCCACTTTAAGGCTTCTTTACATGGGCAGAGTGTTGTAAAGTGGAATCAGGAGCATTGACTTCAATGTCAGGTGCTTAAAGTTAAGCACTTGCTTAAGTGTTTTGCTGGATCATGGGTTGTATAAATCCCACTTCATATTGTTGACACACCTTTAGATACTAGCAGCCAGTTATCGTATTTCCCCTTCGATGTGAGGAAAGCAGAGAGTTTCTCTTGGTGTAGCAGGATCATCATTGTTATGCTGCCTTATTTATTGTTCTGAATCCTAAGGGCCCAATTCTTTGTTACCCTGTAGCTTGTGCAGCCATTGACACTATTGTAAAGTGGATGTGAAATCATACCAGTTTGATTGGTAGCTCCTTATATCCACTTTGCACTGGTGTTGATTACTGTGCAAAGGGTGGAACAATGGACAATCAGGCCCTACATGCATCTTGAGAAGTGCTAAAAGAAAAGTAAACAAAAGTTAAAGGGAAAATTAAAATAATAACTGCAGGGTGAAACCCTCTGTGGATCAGCTTATGTTTGTTTTTGTTCTGCACTTGTTGTACACACACAAGTGCACAGACATACACATAAAGCAATCTCAGTTGCAGTTTAAAAGAATTGCTGCAGACCAAGATTTTTATGGGAGCTAAAAGATTTCTGTTCTTCACAAGGGTTCAGGCTGGACGGTTCATTAAGATGAGCCTGATAAATCTTAATCAGACCACAGGTTCCAAAACTGAAATCTGGAAATGCCTGAATACCACAATAAAGAGTGTTCAGAACCAGATTTCTCACAAGCTCTGTTTGTGTGAGATTTCAAGCAGAAGAGGTCGGAATAGTTCTGATTTCTGATCAGCTTCAGATAAACGTCCAGAGCCTGATTCTTATTTACACCAAAGCCCCTTTTCACGTTCTGGCAGTGTAAAGAATCTTGAAAATAAATTGTAAGTTACATCTGCTTTAATGCCCCTGGACATTGCCAGAGTGGTGTACAGGAGCCTTTGTGTACATGAGAAACCTCCCTCCCCTTCCCCACCCCAAAGTTTTTGGATACTTAGACCGTGTCTACAGAGTTAAGTCGATGTAAGTTATGTTGATGATCATAAGCTGCTTTAATTACATTGGTTGTGCATGTCCACACAATACTCCTTGTGTTGGTGGAGCGCTTCCACAGCTGGTGCTCTTGCATAGACAGAGAGAGAGCATTACATCATGGGTAGCTATCCCTCTATGGAACTCGCCACCCTGTGCCACTGGGAGATCTGGGAACAGATTGCAATGCATCATGGGGGTATGTTCACTGTCCCATGATACAGTACTTTCTATCCCACCACTCCATGGGCTTCTGACTTTGTTTTGCGCCATTTTTGAACAGCCCTTGTAAACTGTGTTCCTGCCATCTCTGCCTGAAAGCATGGATCCTGAACTGCTTACCAGTCTGTTGATGAGTGTTATGAACACAATGCAGCTGGGCCTGCAGTATTTCATGAGCTGCAAAATAGAAAGTGAATCTGTGGTGCCTGCCCTGCTGTGTGCAATGGAAAGTAACCATTCAAGATTGCTGCTGGCATTCATGGAGCAGATGCATATGGTGGACCATCAGTACTGGGCTTGGGAAACAAGCACTGAGTGCAGGATTGCATTGTGATGCATGTATAGGATAACAAGCAGTCGCTACAGAATTTTTGGATATGCAGAGCCATCTTCCTGGAACTACGTACAGAGCTGGCCCTTGCCTTGTGGTGCAAGGACACCAGAATGACAGCTGTCCCCACAGTGGAAAAGTGAGTGGTGACTGAACACGTTAACAGAAAGGGTTATTTCTTCATGGTCTTGAAGGCACTGGTGAATCTCTCTGTTTCACTGACATCAAGGCAGGTTGATCAGGGAAGGTTCATGATACACGCATCTTTATGAATGCTGGGGTGTACAGAAAGCTGCATGCTAGGGCTTTCTTTCCAGACCAGAAGATTCCAATAGGGGATGTTTAAATGCCCAGAGTGATCGTGGGAGATCCCGCCTATCCCTTGCTCCCGTGGCTCATGAAACCTTACACCAGAAGCCTAGACAACAGCAAGGAGCACTTCAACAACAGGCTCAGCTAGTGCCGAATGATTGTCGAATATGCCTTTGGCAGATTAAAAGGTCATTGGCGCTGCCTTTTTGGCAGGTTAGACCTCATTGAGGACAATATTCTGATGGTTGTAGCAGCCTGCTGTTCTCTACATAACATTTGCAAAGTGAAGGGGGAAAAGTTTCCCTGGAGGTGAAGTGGGTCTGGGACAACTGTGTGTAAATCAGCATTGCTGATTTTGTAGTTTATTATTATATACAAATATTATAAACAAATAAAGGTGAAAGCCCAAATCCTTCATCAGACTTGCTGATGCCGAGGCTCGTTCCTGGGAGGAGTCATTGGTTGTGAGCTTATGAGTAGCGCTCTGGAGACACAGATTTTTAAGCAAATAGAAACTTGTTTGACCTACACACTCCAGGAGCAGTAGTAGGCCTGGTCTATACCATTAAAATCAATGGGAGTTTTGCCACCGTGTTCAATGCGTGTTGGCTCAAGCCCTTAATGAGGACAACATGATTTGTGCTGTTGACATGGTCAGATTATGAATCTAGCACCTTGAACTTCATACCTGCAATGTGATGGGCTCCCTCAGCAACGCAGGAAGAATTCAGTGCTATGACCAAGTCTCTTTTCAGGCCTTTTCCTCAGGGGAAAAAAACAAACAGAAGCTTTTCCCTTGGAGCAAACAGGCTGCATCTCTGTCTCCCTGGAAGAGGATACGTCCCTCCCTTTACAGCCCAGCTGAATTATGTAACAAGCAGCCCTTAACCACATGCTGGCCATTCCACCCTGTCACAGTGCTCCTCTCTTCTCCCTCTGTCACAGACATGGCTGCAGTGCAGAATCCTCTCCCCACCACAGGGTTTGGCTCCTTCAGCTCCCAAGACCATTTTTCTACAGGAGCGTGCACTTTCTGCTACCAGCATCTCTGCATCATCTCTTAGAGCAGGGGAGGGCAAACCAGAGGGCCGCATCGGGTTTTGGAAATTGTATGGAGGGCCAGTTAGGGGAGGCTGTGCCTCCCCAGCCAGGTGTGGCCCGGCCACCTCCTCTTATACCCCCTGCTTCTCGTCCCCTGACAGGCCCCCCCCCCGGACTCCTGCCCCATCCAACCCCCCCGTTCTCTGACAGACACCCTGGGACCCTGGGCTCATCCACCACCACCCCGCACCCGGAACTCCCACCCCTAACTGCCCCCCATCACCCCATCCAACTCCTTCTCTCATTCCTGACTGCCCCACCCCGGGACCCCTACCCCATCCAACCATCCCTTCGCCATCCAGCCACACAGCACAGAGACCAGGTCAGGCCGGGCTCTGCAGCTGCACTGCCCCAGGAGCTCACAGCCCCACTGCCCAGAGCATTGTGCTGATGATGGAGTGAGCTGAAGCTGTGGGGGAGGGGGATAACAGGGGAGGGGCCAGGGGGAGAGCCTCCCGGGGCAGGAGCTCAGGGTCCGGGCAGGAGAGTCCCACAGGTCAGATGTGGCCCACGGGCCGTAGTTTGCCCACCTCTGTCTTAGAGGCATGGGCTTTCCCAGGGCATACCTCTTAGGAGGATTAGACTGACAGGCTCGGTCCAAGGGCTACAGCCAGAAGGTGGAACACGGAGGGGATTTCATCTGGGGTGTGGTCTATGCAGAACGGCGCAATGGAGAGGAAGGAGGTAGATGGAAAGGATTGACATTGGAAGAAGGGAAGAGTAGGAAGGCTGAAAGTAACAGGCTCAAACTTTAGTTCCCAAACCTCAGTTTTTCAGTTTCTTGCTTTTTCTTCTTCGAGAAGAGACTAGTATTATTTTGGTTATTTACTCATATTGTGGCAGCGCTCAATGTCCCCAATTTGGATCACGCCTTGATGACATTAGACCCGCTGCAGACTCATAGTCCCTCCTCAAAACAGCTTCTAATCTAACATTATATGGAACTTGCTCTCTGAGACAAATTTTATTCCAACAATAGCAATCACCATGTTAAATAACTGGTAACATGCAGTTTTGTTGGCTGCATTTGACATCATTCAAGCAGCATGGGTCTGTAATGCTGTCTTCGCCCTTTAGTTATACAACAATCCAAGAAGTGCCCAGGCATAAATAAGAGCAGAACAAGGGACTTTTTACAGAGAGGGTTCTTGTCATTTGTTACATACAGTAAGTTATTAGTTATTTGTATAGCAGCAGTGCCAAAAGGGTCTAGTCAAGGATTGGGCCCCCTTCTATTTGGCACTGTACACACACAGACAGAGTGAAAAGTCAGTGCCTGCCCCCAAAGAACTTGCAATCTAAGCATAAGATGAATGACAAGCAGATGCAACAAACTGATGGAGAAGCACAAGGCAATAGTGAGACAGTTTTAATTATCATGACAAATAGCAGTCACTGCACACCAACTGCATAGCCATTGCTGGGTTTTTTTGTAGGCATTGCAGCAGAGGGGAGTTTTAAGGAAAGATGTGAAGTGGGATAATTGTAGTGGCTTTATGGATTTTTACAGGGAGCTCCTCCCAGCTATAAAGGATTTCCTTGTCATGCTGTTGCTTGGACAACATAGAGGCCACTGAATGCATTATGCGCCACCCATGATGTTCTGTCCTGATTCAAATCTGGCACATTACCGTGTAGAATGCCTGTGTAGGATGGGACTGTGTTGACGCCATCCAACCATCATGTTTCAGGGCTTCCAGAGGATCTTTTGCTTCCACTGAGTCAAAGTCGAAGATGATTCTCAGTGGGAAGAAGGTAGGCTTTCAGAGCAGATGACCATACCACTGTAGAGAGTGTTGGGCTACTGTTTGAGAGAGTGGGACTTGTTTAGTTAGAAAATGGATCTCTTCATTTGATGGGAGTTTATACCATTTAATGCTTTTGATCATTTTGAGATGCTGCATCTGAATGGTGGCCAACTTCTTTTCAATCTTGACTGTGACGGGCCACATTTCAGTCCCATACATCAGAATACTGACTACTGAAGCATTATATATCCCCCACTTCATCTCACCACTTCTCGGGCTGTTCTGGTCTTGATGAGGCACACCATTACTCACGACACATTTGCCGTGCACTCTTCAAGTTCTTTCTCTATGCCGATGTATAAAATAGTGACGTATAAGGGGTGATAGGAGAGAAAGCTCATTTAGATGATGAGTCAAAATCCCCATTTCTTAGTGGGCACCCTGAAGTTAATGGAGTTATACTCACTTATGCCATGGGTGAATTGGACTGAAGCAGAGTTTTCAGAGTTAGTGGTGCACAAAATAATGAAAAACAGATGACTAGACTGCTGGAGTTTGAAGTAGCACACCATAATTTTAATGGGAGTAGAACCAGACGCAAGCCCACTGAAATCAAAGGAAAGACTTCCACTGGCTTTAATAGATTGGCCCCTAAAGAGCAATGTCAACACTTTGGTTAGCACTACCACTGTGGCAGGGTGGGGCAACGGGAAGAAACAGCTTCCACTTTGTAAGTGCGAGTAGAAAGCAAACCAAGTAACATATTTCCATTTCTGCTCTAATTCTCTAGGAGAAAATCACTCCTCAAGATCAATTGAACAGACACTTGACGAGGCCACCACCAGATTACAAAGACCAGAGAAGGAATGTGGTCAGCATGCAACAAGCAAACCAGTATTCTGGTAAGCATACTTAACCAAAAAGAAAACCATAGTTCTGAAGACTAGCCAGACAGCCCTGGCAAGTACTGAGAAGATGGGCCTGATTCTCTGTGTAGTCACTTACATCAGTGCAAAAGCACATGCCAAGTGGGTATAAAATGCCACCACTCTGATGTGGCAACATTGTACACCCACCTTGCACTAGTGTAAATAACTGTACATGGAGTAATGGAGAATACTGTCTTGAAGGTTCCTCTTCCCTCAGGAAATGTTCAGGGGGAACCGTTCGGATTGAAACACATCTCCCCCTGCAGGTTCTACAGGTCGCTCCTATACTGTATATTTCTAAAACCTCAATATTATAGCTATGGCATTTTTGAAAAATGCTGATTAATAATAATAATGGGAATTAGCCAGTGTTTTGTACAGTCTGGTATCAAGTATCTGACGTTGGCCAATACCAGGTGCTTCAGAGGAATAAGCAAGAAACCCCCTTAATGGAAGAATCTACTCAACAGTAGGCGGTTGGTTTATGTCTTGAAATCTGAGGGCCTATGTCCTTAATTCATTGATTTTTATCCTATCTGATATAATTATGGATGATCTCAATAACCATTTAACCATCTACTCCTTTTTTGAAGCTTTGGCCCCAAAGATATCTTGTAGCAATGAGTTCCACAGATCAGTTAGTGTTGTGTAAAAAAAAGTTCTTTTGATTCATTTTAAATTTGATGCCTTTCATTTTTCTTGCCCAAACTAACAGAGATAATTAGCAATATTCCAGAATAATCCCTTTGGGCCAAGTCCTTTCTTCAAATGGGATTTGTGTCTAATAAGGACTAAAGATGGATGAATTTGGACTTTTATTCTGTTTTTGTCCCCACAGCAATGGAATAAGAAAGAGATACAGGGAAAGGAGGGCAGGACGTAAGGAAAATGCAGCAGACGAGATTAGAGGGGGATTTGATTCTGAAGAATGACCCTGTAAAAACAGGATTGTGGGCTTCGGTAGCATTTGCCTTTCAGTGATCTCCATATCTAATGTGCTCAGTTCACAAGTAAAAAGGATTTTATTTTCTAACTGCCTGCCTTGTAAACTCAGTTTGGGATCTGAGAGTCCAGCTGGGTTCTTTCCTTCCCATATGTCTACTTCAGTAACAAAGTTCTTCAGGTCAAGTTATGCCCTTAGTGACATTTGCTCAGATCCGTTGTCTTCAGCAAGTTTTCACAGGTATCAGTGACTCAAATTTAGCAAACAGTTCTGTCACAGGGTGTACCTGCCCTTTAGTGCCCCCAGTTGGCAGAGCCAGCTCCAGGGGTTTTGCCTCCCCAAGCAGATAAAAAAAAAAAAGCCGTGATCGTGATCTACGGCAATTCAGCAGGAGGTCCTTCACTCCGAGCAGGAATGAGGGACCCTCCGCCGAATTGCCACCGAATACCTGAACATGCCGCCCCTCTTTGGAGTGACCGCCCCAAGCACCTGCTTGCTAATCTGGTGCCTGGAGTCGGCCCTGCCTGTTGGTCAAGTCTGCCATTGTACAGAGGGTCTCCCTGCTTCAGTCTCCCTTGGTGTAATCACTGAATTCACCAAGGCTTTACATAGGGAACAATACCCTTTCTGAGGGATCTATTTTATTAACCAAAGCAAGTTTTCACCTAATGTCTTTGTGGGTTGACAAAGTCAGTCTCAGTTTATCCATTCCCACTTGTATCCACCACTCCCCTTCTGAAGTGTTCTCTCAGTTTGGGTCCCTTCCCTAGAACCAGGTCTCTTTCCACTATCTGAAAGAATCCTTCCCCAGAGCCAGGGTCTGCAGAGATGTGTCAGCTGCAGCTTTTCTCTGGGACAGCCTGTAGTTCCTGACTGGCTGGGCTTCCTAACACTATTTGGGAGCACATCCTCTAGACTCCTTGCTCTGGAGAGTTCTCTTGCTCAGCTTTCCTGGGAGCAACTCTCCTCAGGAGCATCCTCCAAGAACATAAGAATGGCAATACTGGGTCAGACCAATGGTCCATCTAGCCCAGAATCCTGTCTTCCAACAGCAGTCAGTGCCAGATATTTCAGAGGGAGTGGACGGGACAGAGCAATTGATTGATTGATCCACCCCTGTCATCCAGGCCCAACTCTCTGGGAACCACCCCAGTGGAGGCCTGGTAGCCCTTTATCTGGCTCATTAGTTAATTAGCGCAGCCAGCCACATAGAAATTTAGTTGCTTCCAGGTGGGGCTGGGTTGACTTGTTCTCCCTTACAGGAGCCTGTCACAGGTGGGTTGGTCCCTGGCTCTCCTGAAAGGGCCAGCTCCAATGGCAGTGACCCAGAAATAATAGAACCCAATTTGTCCGTGCTGTATCATCACCTGCAGTGCAACCAAGAGTGAAAACGCCATCAGTTCTTGCAGTTTGATTGGGCATCTTGTGATACTTATTTTTCTTAATGCCCCAACTCCTGGAGTCCCATGATTAACTGAGACTCTCTGCTTTTATTTAAAACCCTAAAACTCAAAAATCAGAAGACAAATAAAAATAACCCAAATATTTTCTTTTAATCTCACAAATGTTATGCCAGCCTCAAGACACTTTGGGGCTTGACTCCTTATTTTTGAAGGTTGAGCTTGGCAGTACTAGAATCCTAGAAATGTAGAGCTGGAGAGGACCTCAAGAGGTCAGCTAGTCCATTCCCCCATGCCAAAGCAGGATTGAGTATACTGTTATTCTGTCCCTCGAGTCACTAGCAATGATTGAATATACAAAGGGAGCAGAGCAGCTTTTCTGAGTAGAAAAGGAGATGGGGCTTTGCTACGAGCTAACAGGGAAACCACCAGATGGACTGATTAGGAAACTGTTGCACAAGGCGGCAGCAGCTGGGAATCTGTTGCTTGTTTCTGGGAATAGATATGCTCAAGTAATGGAAGAAGAGAAACAGCTCAGAACAGCAAGAAGTTAAATGAAATACTGTGGAGACACCGAGAGACATTATTAAGCATTGCATTCCTGGGCTCTTTTCCTCTCTAATACAATAAACCCCAGGACAATGGCAGGTGAACCTGGCAATAAATTCTCCTCAGTACCACTGTGTCCCTTGGTGTCTAAGCACTGGATATGTCATCTGGACAACACTGCTATGAAAGAAATTTCTTCCTATCTGGAAGAAATTAGAGTGAAAAATATTTTGGTTTAAAATACAAGGATAAAAATAGTAACACAAAGAAAGAGCAAACTTTGTCTTTTAGAGGAGATATGGAAGCAAGGTCCTCTGTACATCTGACTGGTAATGATCTCATGGGAAGGCACTTGAGTTCGGGGGTGATAGTACTAAGGGTTGTTAAGGAGCTGGCATGTTCCACCTGAAGAATGGCTTCAGTCCAGCAGTAAGTGAAGTGATTCTGTAAATGTATTAAGGCTCCTTTATTTAACCTAGTAACAGAGTCCCAATTCTCCTCTTACATTAATTCCATCAATTTCAGAGGAGCTAGTCCTCATTTACACTGGTGCTAATGAATCATAGAATACTAAGGTTGGAAGGGACCTCAGGAGGTCACCTACTAGTCTAACCTCTTGCTCAAAGCAGGACCAATTCCCAGACAGATTTTTTGTTCCAGATTCCTTAATGGCCCCCCTCAAGGATTGAGCTCACAACCCTAGGTTTAGGGGGCCAATGCTCAAACCGCTGAGCTATCCCTCCCCAAGAAAATCAGGCCCCAGGTCTTCTTTGGTATCACTGACAAATATTACCATATTTCAAAGAAACAGTAGGGAAGACATGAATTGTTAGTGCAGTCAAAGTTGTAGATTGATTAATGAGGTTAGTGACTCAGCACTGGTATTTACTTTGATTACAAAAGTATAGTGCAGCCCAGTGGCCTATTGATAGCACTCTTTGAGACTAGGTGCCCAGGACGTGCTTTGTGGTAGAACCAGGCTGGATTCTCCCAGTCTTTCATACTCCTAGGGCTGTTCCTGCTGCTGAAGTTCAGTCATGTTGATTTGGAGTATATAATATATATTATAAGACCATGTCTAGGAACCAGACCGAGGGAAGCTTGTGAAGGGGTTGAAAAATGGGTGAAGATAATTAGTTTCTTGCTGATTGTGGCCCACTGCACAGATTGTGGCCCAGATACAGAGGCACAGGGATGGTGAGTATATATCCCTATTTTATATATAGGGAAACTCAGAATGGTTAAGTGACTTGACCAAAGGGAAGTGACTTGACACAGGGAATCAGTGGCAGAATGAATAAGAACTCAGAAGTCCTGATCCCTGCTTTGCTGTACTCTAATCACTTAAGTATACTGCCTCCTATACTTAGTGTTGTATCACTGTGAAAATACACTAAATTCCTCTCTCCTCAGCAGGGGTTGTCAATTTTATTGCCAAGGGCCTTTTTCTGTTGTTTCTGATGTTTGGAAGAAGAAGTATTGCAGACTACTGATACTGCAGTCAAGGACTATGGATCTGACCCAGCTCCCGCTTAAGTCAATGGAGAGACCACCACTGGCTTAAATGCAAGTTGGATTTGGTCTTTGGTTCATATGCATTTTGTAGACCTCACCAAGGACAACATACACCATTTGAGAGCTTATGCTATAGGGAAATTTAGATTTTAAGCTACTGCAGATGTTAATGAAATAATTAACAATACAGACCTTTGTTTGTGTTTTCTTTTCATTTTCTAGGTGGTTCTCCGGCAGTGAGTATGAGCTCCAATCTGTCTTTGTCAAATCCTATTTCAACTCATAGCATTTTGTCACAGAATTCTAGCCTTTTGTCAACTCCCCATGGAACCAGAATGCCTTCTATTCCAGCAGCCCGGAACATGGGCTGTTACAGAAACATTCCTTGCAATCCACCAAGCTCATACAACGTGACATCAGGAATGAACCAAGTGCAGCAACACAGAAACCAAAACCAAATCATAACCAGTCAAAATAACCTCATGATGTCTTGCCAGCCAGCCCTGGCACAAGGAAACAACATAACAGCTTTTGGGACTGGATCAGCTGTTAACTCTCAGCAACTGAGAGCAGGTTTAAACCACGGAGCAACAGGTATCCCAGCACAAAGACCATCGAATGTGATGATCACTTCCAGTGCTGCTGCTCAGAACTGGGCCGCTCAAGAGGCAGCAACGAAGCAGCAGGATGCATTGAAACCTACAGGAGTTCGTTTCCCGACGAGCATTCCATATCCTAACCAGTCTCTGCAGCGCTCCATAGGCAACCCGCAGTTTCCTCAGCATGCTATGGCACCTCCAAACCAATTAACAACAGCAGGGCAAATGAGACCTCCTGTAAACCAAATGAACCAAACAATAAATGGACAACCTGTTGGGTCACTAAGAGGTTTAAGTGTAGGGGCTAACCAGATCAGAGCACAGACTGTGCCTAACGTGAATCAACCAGGAACAAATATGACACCACCATCATCCCTGCCGTCAACCAGTTTTACATCTACCAACCAAAACTCTAGGGCTTACCAAGGAACTGACCGTGGGAATGACTTAGCCTTTGACTTTCTTAACCAGCATGGTGACAATATAGGGCCTGCACTCAACAGTGATTCAGACTTTATAGACTCTTTATTGAAAACAGAGCCTGGTAATGATGACTGGATGAAAGACATCAACCTTGACGAAATCTTGGGGAACCACTCATAAGAGACAATGCTGATGATAAAACATACATGCTCTAAGTACTAGGAGGCAGGATTGACTATAGCTCTCTCTTTAAAGTTCCAAAAATCTGCTTTATTAATTTACTCTCCAGTGGTTGGGCTGTCTAAGAACCAATGGTTTAAAATAAGGAACCACGTGGAGAGATTGCTTTGTTTGAAGAGATTGTCTAAAAACAAAATCTGATTCTAAATCTTACCCCAGATAAAGTATAATGTAGGGTGATATACTTGTCAAACTAAAAACAGATGAGGGGGTTTGTGGCCAACACATTAGAACTGCACCTGTTGTTCTCATGGGAGCTGTCTACATTTGGCTTAGGATTGTGTATAACATGAATTCTGCAAACAGAGATCCTGAACAGTGTGCAGATCATGAAACTTCACGTCTCAGATGCAAGTGGCCACCTCACTATGGGCTTGACTCCATGCAGTCCGGAACAAATTGCTCAGTGCTCTCCCCTCTCATTGAGAGTACTCGGTGCCTCCCAAAATCAGGCCCTCTGTACAACTAATTCTTGTATGTTATAAAAATTGTTTACTTCTACATAGTAGAAACTCGCATTTTTCCTTTCAATTGATTTCATTTTAAACCACCTAACTTGTGTAGAAAAGGGCAAGTGGTTCCTTTCAAGGAAGGAGGAAAGCGGTTTGTGTGAGACACACCCCAGAGTGGTCACTAGCTCTTACCCTGTCTCCTGGGATTTGGTTTGTTGTAACAAGGGAGGCCGTTTCTCCAATAGGTAACAAGTTCAGTGTAGTTTCTGGTGTAAATATGCCATCAGCCATTCCAAAGTTCAAGGGCCAAATTTTGCTCCTTTGCTCTCACAGATGGTGCCAGTGACTTGAATGAACAGCTTGAGTGAGATAGAAGTGGAAGATTTGGCCCCAAAAGAATACTTCCCCACTCCGTATCTGAGTTCCACATGTACCCAACTATTCGCTTCATCCTTGCTCAAGCGCTGGGATATATGTGCATATGAGAAGACTTCCATTTTGATTCAGTCTGACAACATGCAGAGTGACTCCTGTGGAGAGTATCCGTAGCTCTCTCATTCACCAGGTCGAGGGAGTCAGAAGAGAGACACGCTTGAGCACTAAAAGTGCTGATGACGGTTTGACGGATGCTCACTGTGGGTCAGATTCCGATCCCTTTACTCAGGTTGAGTCGTCCCTTGCTCTCTGAGTTGAAACCAAGATGTACAGCTGATGTACTGAAATCGATGGGACTACTTGCAGCGTGAGGTACCCTTCAGACAGAGTCAAGGTACCAGAATCTGGCCCTACAAACTAGTTAATTCACAGCCTGGTTAAAACAATGGGGAGTCAGACTAACATGGCTACTCCTCTGAAACCTGACAGCCTGGTTACTCTCCCAGTCACTCTCCTAGCAGGAGGATGAGGGAAGGGATTCTGCCAGCAAGGTGAGAAAGATGTTGCTTGCGCTGATGTGGTGAGGAACCTTCAAGAGGTTGTCTGAGTCAGATAAGGCTAGGGAATATAGAGCCCATTTGCAGATGCCTGGAGATGACCAGAAACATATTGCTTCAAAAGGTATCACTATACCACCATTACAGGTTTTAATTGATCCATCATTTCTTTGTGGAGAAGTTCCTTCTTGGGGACTCCTGGCATATACACACACAAGAGCAACAGCTTCAGCACCCTTGGAGAGAGGGCAACATGTTCCCACAATGCACTTTCCCAGCTGTGCTGGCCAGAGCAGGTGGGGTCAGAGCTATGGTCCTATCCTTGCCTCTCCCCCTTTCAGACACCACGAAGGTGAAATGGAGGTGGGTGAGGAGGAAACTTCTCTACACCCTCCCTGCTTTATGTGCCTGTGCAGAGCCTGGCCAGAGTCTTACTCTGAGCAATAAGGTAGGACTCCAAGAAGGAGAGTTGCTTTGGAATGGTGGAGAGGAGAAGACATGCATGGCTCAAGAGGTGGTGATGTCTGGAGGGATTTATCTCCAAGGAGACTCAGATCAGCAGCCTCTTCGACATCTTTAGAAAAGGTACATCAGCCTCCCAGTGCAGGGGGCCAGGGCTCTGACTATATTTCTAACCCACCCAGACACTCCCTTTCTGGAATGTTCAGCACTGCCAGAACCAATAGCCGCTCTCCCCCAGCCACACCCCTCAGGCTCAGGGAGCAGGACTGCCTCCTCTGTCTGATCACTAAGGAATGGAAGGGCAGATATTACTTAGCCCAAAAAACAAAATAACTTTTCAGCACAAGTCACATAACGTCCCACCTTGATTTAGAGAGAAGAGATATGGACATATGGGAATAAGGTGATACCAGGGGTGTGAGCCTGCGCTCCCTGGCACCTGTAGAAATGAGGAGCAGTTCCATTTCTGTAATGGAGTTACACCAGTTTAAATCAGGTGTAGGATCAAAATCAGCCAACCTCTGTCACCCATACACAGTGTCAGTGAGCTGATCAGCAGCGATGCTAAAGCTCTTGCGTGAGTGAGTGATTTCCTGTTCGACAGTGGCTGAGTATGCACTCCTTCCTCACTGCTTTTATCACAAGCCCCGAGCAAGTGGGCTGGTAACCACCTGACATAGCATATGTACTCATGTGCCACTGCTGTCCAATAGCAAGGAGCCCCCTACCACTGTCCTAACTCAGCAAAACTTGCATTTTTTCCCTGAACATTGAAGACGAGATCCTCAGCTGGTGTAAATGGGAACAGCTGAGAATCTGCCCCAAACACTACACAATTTGGCCCTCAGCCTAATCCAGCATCCCTTGAAGTTAATGGGAATCTTTCCATTGATGGCCAGCATTGGATAAGGCCCTTAACTGAGTCTAAATTCTGTCACAATTGTATTAAACAATATATATTTTAAATAAATTTAAACTCACATGCAGCAAAGGCCATTTACTGCCCTGTTAAGATATACACGTTACATTTTAAATGTGAGCTTATGAATGCCTTTTGTGACCAAAACTTGAATCCAGTCTCAGTTCTTAAGAACCCCCGTCTCTTTAAAACGATCTCTCTCTGTGTAACAATGGCTGCATGCACTACCCTTATATTATATTTGTCACCCTAGACCAGGAGCTCTTTGCAGTACTGGGTTGTAAATGTAAAGATTTATTTGTTTTGTAAACTTTTGTAAAAACAAGAAATTATTAATAATATTTTGGTAGGAATAATAAAATCATATTCTTTGGGTTATATTTATATATATATGAAATAAATATACTATCTACAAAGTTGTATTTTATACAAAAAGTAAATGGTTACCTTTTGTATTCTAATATACAAAGTTTTGTATGGTATGATTGCTTATTTTCATCCTCGAACTTAAACATTGGGTTGTGGGGGAGGACAGAATGGGACCTTTGGGATCTTTCCGTTGATTTCAAGTGGCTTTGGATCAAGCCTTTAAAAATACTTCAGACACATTCAGATCTGAAGCTCTCCTGAAACCTCAACATGAAAACATTCCAGGTTTCAACACTTTTTTTATTGTAGCTTTTGGGGTTTTTTATATATAACTGTCATGTCCTTGTTGCATGTATGTCTGCTTTATACTTTCTCATATTATAAACCAGTATTTCTCTATACAAACTGAAAGGAAAAATTGCTGTACATAAATATTTGTGTTTTATGCATTTTTACATGTGGCTGTATATACCTCCTAGTACTATGCAGTGATACTTATTCGACTCCATTTATTTTTCACCTAAACATTAATAGTAAGTTTTTTTTCAATAGCTATCAAAATTCCACCAAGTAAATCAGTCAAAATGTCCTGGATGTCTCTTTCCTTAATGTGAATTTTATCATTAATGTCTATTTATTCAAATATTCATTTGTTTCATTAAATTACAGGAATATTTTGAAAAAATGCATCCTACAACTTCTATTTGCTAAGACTGTCCATCTGAGAGGGAGATTTGATTTTTCTATAGGTTGAGGCAATATCTTCATTGTTATAAATAATTACTACAGTAAAGTTATATGTATCACAACATTTTAACATCTGGTTCACACTTTATATGAAGGCTCCATTCATAAATAGATTATAAGGCACTTATTATTAAGAGTTAAATGATGAATAGATTTTTTAGTAAAGGGTAAATCTGTCGTTACAGAGTTTAGCTGGTCAGTCATTTGCTTATGACCGTATATAGTATCTTCCACTGGTGTGCTTATAACCATTTGTAAACTCATGTTTATAACATACTTGTAGCATATATTAATAATTTACTAATCCTTTATAAGCCTTTTATAAATGGAACCTTAATAGAAAGGTGTGATAAAAATCTGCATGTTTTGAGCTATTGGAATATGATTTGACATTTACATGAGTCAGAAATATCAGAGTACTAGAATATTTTAAATGGAACTAACATTTTTTCTCGAGTCTAAATTGTGTCTATTAAGCAGTGATTCCCTTCTAGTTTAATTTAAATTCAGTATCCATGTATCATTACATGTTATCATACTCTCAAAGAATTTCAACATATACAAGATTATTTTGTATTGTGTGTGATTTCACATGGTTTAAAATATTAATCGTAGCCTGGCTATTTTTAGAAGTTCCACAAGTTCTGTGGAATTGATTTCTCAGCAATGACAAACTTTTCATGCACTTCAGCTACTGTTTTAGTCTCTTGGTGGGTTATGAATTAGTTCCCATAAAATCAAGGCTAGTGGGCACCTGTTCTAAGGGGAAATGTTCAATGCCAGTTTCAGCAGAAGGATTTCTTGTGCCATTTCCGATTTGGGGGTTAGTTAAGGCTTTCTGCATCTTAACTACTACGCTGCTGCCCAATATACCAGGCCTGTGGTTCAAGACAGGATGAGTTTATTCACTTATACGCAAGGGCCAACACAAAGCATATTAACTCTTTGAGTCCCATTTTCCGACTCTAAATGGCATAAGTCGGACTGAAGTAGTTGATAAGTCTTGTCCCAGCACTGCCAAATGTCACTCACCTTGCACAGTACTCATGCATTTTCCTACCCGCCTACAGAGCAACTGTGATTGCATACACAGCCACAGAAAAGCAATACATTCAAGGGACATGCCACCGGCCCTTTAAGGGCCCGATGTGGGAGAGTAGCAGCTCATATTGCCCAGAAAGGAGCAGGCCAAGGAGTGAGAGCTGCCCCCAGCTAGTGAAGGCCCCCCTGACTGCTTCAGCCCAAATCCTCCGACTCCTCTTCCTCAGCCCTGCACCCCCACAACACTATTCCAGCCATGTGTTCCACTATTCCAGCCACTGACCCCCATGTCCCAGCCTCCAAACTCACCCCAACCCCCCAGCTCCAGTCACTTGATTTTCCATGCTTCTGCCTGCCCAATCTTCCAACCCACACACTGCTCCAGATATCTTGACCCCTATATTATTATTCTTGACCTTCTCTGCTCCTCCAACATTTTTGCACCACTCCCCTCTACTCCAGTTACTCAGTTGTGGGCTGCTGCCCCCCAGAATTGCTCCTGCCCCCACTGCCTTAAAATTGCTACTGCTCTAATGTCCGTCCTCTCCTAAGTCTATGGGGATAGCCCAGTGGCCTTTCCATTCTCCCTTCTGGTGTGGTCTGAGAGAAGGTGGGAGGGAGAAGGGGTCTCAAGAACAGCCTGGTCCCTGGCTAGCAGGACAGTGACCTTCTGGGGGAGTAGAGTGATCAGATGTCCCAATTTTATAGGCACAGTCCCGATATTTGGGGCTGTGTCTTATATAGGTGTCTGTTACCCTCCACCGTCTGTCCCGATTTTTCACACTTACTGTCTGGTCATCCTATGGGGGAGATTGATGATCGCTTATTCCTGGCAAGTAAAATCACACACGGAGCTCCACAAAAGTCCAAACAGGGCTGACCTTCACCCAGATTTGTCTTGCAGGAACTGCTACTATTCCAGCACTTTAAAGAATGCCACCCTATCCCACTGTAATACTGACACTGCAGGGAAAAGCAACAAAGGGGGGAAAACTAGGATACTGTCAAAATAAAAGTCATATATGTTCTTAGATTCCATCCCTGTGTTACAAATAACGTCGTGGATAATTAAAACTGAATGACTTTTAAAATTCCCAATTGCTTGACACTGTTTATGCAGTTGGTTTCCTTTTTTGTGTGTTTCTCTCAGTTGAAGCAATGAAACTACAGGTCTGGTTCAGTTTTGTTTCTAGTCAGTTTCATTTCCTGGATCCCAGGCTCTGCCACAAAGCTGTTGTTTCTAGGATCACAACTCTGAAAAGGGAATGTTTAAATTCCCCAATTTCTTTCTTCTTTGCATTTTTAAAAGAGTCTCACGAAAATATTATGTGCAGTGTAAAAACCACCATCTTGTTTTAAAAAAAAAATAAGAACCTGAATGTTTGCTGTAAACCAGGGGCAGGGAACCTATGGCACAGGTGCCGAAGGCGGCAAGCGAGCTGATTTTCAGTGGCACTCACACTGCCCGGGTCCTGGCCACCAGTCCGAGGGGCTCTGCCTTTTAATTTAATTTTAAATGAAGCTTCTTAAACGTTTTAAAAGCCTTATTTACTTTACATACAACAATAGTTTAGTTATATATTATAGACTTATAGAAAGAGACCTAAAAATGTTAAAATGTATTACTGGCACGTGAAACCTTAAATTAGAGTGAATAAATGAAGACTCGGCACAGCACTTCCAAAAGTTTGCTGAACCCTGGTGTAAACCAAGTTACCAGAGTCCCTGTGATGCCAGCTCAGTCAGACTCATAAACTTAAAGGCCAGGAGGGACCATCATGATCAGCTAGTCTGACCTGTGAATCCCAGGCCACAGAACCTCACTCACTCCTGTAATGGACCCATAACCTGTGGCTCTGTTACTGAAGTCCTCAAATCTTGATTTAAAGACTTCAAGTTACAGTGAATTCACTATTTACTCTAGTTTAAACCAGCTAGTGACTCATTCCCCACACTGCAGAGGAAGGCAGAAAAATCCCAGGGCCTCTGCCAATCTGTTCTGTGGGCTATATTCCTTCCCAACCCCAAATAAGGTGATCAGGTATGTCTACACTATGAAATTAGGTAAAATTTATTTAAGTTGACATTTAGCCACCAATTTTACAAAGTCGATGCTGCATGTCCCCACTATGCACATTCCATCAGCAGAGTGCATCCTCACTACCTAGCATCGACTCACGAAGCGATGTACTGTGGGCAGCTATCCCACAGTTCCTACTGCTGATTGGAATTCTGGATTAGGCTCCCAATGCCTGATGGGACAAAAACATTTTCGCGGGTTGTTTTGGGTACATGTCATCAGCCTCTCATGATGCACTTGCCTCCTCCCTCCATCCATCCCCGAAAGCACTGGCAGACAATCATTTTCATGCCTGAGCCTAGGTTACCCATGCAGATGCTATAGCATGGCAAGCATGGACCTACTCAGCTGTACACTGTTGTTGTGAGCGTCGCAGACACCTCGCGCATCATCCTGCAGTATTTGCAGAGCCTATCCAGGAGCCGCCGTGCAGAAGAATGTGATGGCACACAAATAGCCATGCTGGAAGCCTGGAATGGAGCAATTTGCACATGCTGGCGGCAGCAACCAGGCTTGTTGACACAGTTGAGCACCACTTTTGGGTTCAGGAAACAAGCACAGACTGTTGGGACCGCATAGTTATGCAGGTATGGATGAGGAGCTGTGGATGCATAACTTTCGAATGCTTAAGGCCACTTTCATGGAACTTTGCGAATTGCTTTCTCCAGCCTTAAAGACAGAAATACCAAAATGAACCTGCTCTGACACTTGAGGAGCAAGTGGTGATGGCACTGTGGAAGCTTGCAAAGCCAGATTGCTATCAGTCAGTCAGGAAACAGTTTGGAGTGGGTAAATTGACCCTGTGGGCTGCTGTGATCCAAGTAGCCTGGGTAATCAATTCACTTCTGCTAAGAAGGGTAGTGACTCTGGAAAACGTGCAGGATATAGTGGATGGCTTTGCCACAATGGGATTCCCTAACTTTGGTGGGGCGATAGACAGAATGCACATCCCTATCTTGGCACCAGGCCACCTTGCCAAAGAGTACACAAACCACAAGGGGTACTTCTCAATGGTGTTGCAAGCACTAGTGAATCACAAGGGCCGTTTCACCAACATCAACAAGGATGGTCAGGAAAGGTACATGACATGCGCATCTTTAGGAACTCCAGTCTCTTCAGAAAGCTGCAAGAAGGAACTTTTTTCCCAGACCAGAAAATTACTGTTGGTGACATTGAAATGCCAACAGTTATCCTTGGAGACCCAGCCTACCCCTTGCTCCCATGGCTCATGAAGCCGTACACAGACAGCCTGAACAGCAGTAAGGAGCAGTTCATACATAGGCTAAGCAAGTGCAGAATGGTGGTAGAATGTGTCTTTGGACGTTTAAAGGTGCGCTGGCGCAGTTTACTCACTAGGTTAGACCTCAGCAAAACCAATATTCCCACTGTTGTTGCTGCTTGCTGTGTGCTCCATAATATCTGTGAAAGTATGCGGGGGGGGGAGGGTTCTGGTGGGTGGGGCCTTGGGGAGATCACCTGGCTGCCAGTTAGGAGCATCCAGACACCAGGGAAATAAGAAGAGCACATCGAGGTGCACGGCATCTCCGAGAGGCTTTGAACGTCAGTTTAGTGAATTATACAACACCGATGTGGTAGTTGTGTGTGTTGTTCCTTACCAAGCTGCCCCCTTTTTTGCACATACTGCCTTGTAAACTAAACCCCTACCAATCACAGTGTACACAATGAATAAAGAGCCTCTTGTCCTCAATCCATGCATTTTTATTATGCTAACAAACACTGAACAGAGACAGCAATGAATAGCAAAGATAACCCGGGTCTAAGGGCCTGATAACGCAAGTGGGGAAGGGCAAGCACACATAGCTTATTACAATTGCATTGTCTAGCAGTCAAGGCTGTGGGAATGGGAGTCTTCTGCTCCATGAACCATCCCCTGAAGCTGAGTTCAAGGGATAACAGAACTTCCCCTCCCCTGCATTCTAGGACATCTGGGGGAGGAGGATATGGAACTTGGTGAGGAGAGCAGCTGGTTCCAGGGCGGGACTTGCCATGAGCTGAAGTGAGGTGGCCGCCTCAGGTTCCAGACTGTGATGGGAGCGCCACAAGGACCCAGAGTGTAGAAAATCATGTCTGCTGCTGGTGCATATATATTCTCTCTGCTCTAGATCTGCAGAGATGGTGGTGTGCTGTGCTGGAGGAAGGAGGACACAAGAGACATAACAAGCAGCCAGGAGAAAAGGTGAGAGAGAATAACAGAAAGCAGCAGGAGCTGCAGGGAGAGAGAGGAGGAGGAGCCTCTTATGTACCTCTCTAGCACCCCCAGGAGCCTGAACTGAATAACACCAGCTTTTCAGGGAGCTTCCTGTTTCCTGCTGCTTCCCTGAAACCACTTGAGGAGAACAGGCAGGCAACTGAAGTAGTAGGAGCCAGTTATGCCCTTAAGATGCCGATATCTTCCCTCACTCAGACTCTGTGACCAGCCTGCTTATTTGTCCCCTTCACTTAAGTGTTGACAGCCACTATAGCTGGCACAGAACAGCAGTCATAAGTGAAAGAAGAAAACGCCCCTATGGGGCAGCATTCAGAAAAGCTTCCTTTGCTTGCTTTCTTTTTCTATCTAAGCAGGAACAAGCTCTCCTGAGATACATAGACACAAATGTTCACAGTGAGCCTTCCGGCCCCAGTGAGGATGTGAGTGGTGAGGAGATGCCTGATCTTCCAGTTAGTCAGAGTGCAGGTGACCTGGCAGTTACTGCAGCATCCATCTCTCCATCTCAAATGGATGTAACCATTCCATTCTGAAGAAAAGTGTAGATCAGAGAAGGTGTGGTGGAGGCGCAAGAAACACCTGCTGCTGAGTTTAATTCCTTAAGTCTAGATAATCCAGGACTGTGGACCCACTTGAGCAGTAGCCTGAGGGACTTCCTTAAACTGCATGGGCCACAGCAAATGAAAAACTTCATGTTCCCCAAAGACAATGAAAATAACGTTCCTCCAACACATTACTGGTGAAATCCCCAATGGTGACAAAGTGGAGGGCCATGGCTATGTACTCAAAACCCAGAATGCTGCGTACTGTTTTTCTGCAAACTCTTCCAAGCTAATGTTCCAGCCACATTGGGTTCTACAGTAACAAAGGACTGGAAAATCTAGACATCTGGCATGCCATGAGAAGGCAGCAAATCACCAGAGAGCATTCAATAGGTGGAAAGAGCTTGATGATGAGACTAAGGTTAAAGGCCACCATAGATGATCAGCATCAAGAAGAAGATTGCACCAGAGTCCCTTTACTGGCAAATGTTCTGAAAAGGCTCATTGTCATTGTGAGAATGCTTTCTACTCAAAACCTAGCACTGTGTGGCACTTCAGATCAGCTGTACATGCCAACAGTGGAAACTTCCTTAAAATTGTGGAGCTAATGGCTGAGTTTGATGCTGTACTCCAGCAACATCTAAGAAGAGTCACCACCCAAGAATTGTACACACCCCATACCTTGGAAAACAATTCAAAATGAGATCATACAGTTAATGGCAACAAAAGTCAAACAGAAGATTGTGGAGATCTGAAGTCATCAAGACAGTACACTGTTATTCTGGACTGCACACCTGACATCAGCCATATGGAACAAATGACTTTAATGGCCTTGTAACAACAACAGAACCTATGAAAATGTCCCTGCAATGGTGACTGTCAGAAAGCTTTTCCTAGAATGTATGGACATTAATGATACTACAGGAGCTAGTATGACAAATGTGCTTCTTTAAAAGCTGGAAGATATGGGAATTGCACTAGCTGACATGAGAGGTCAGGGCTACAATAATGGGCAACATGAGAGCAAAGAACAGAGGATGCGGACACGGATCCGAGAGTTAAGAGGGCAACAAAAATGATTAGGGGCTGGAGCACATGACTTATGAGGAGAGGCTGAGTGAACGGGATTGTTTAGTCTGCAGAAGAGAAGAATGAGCGGGGATTTGATAGCTGCTTTCAACTACCTGAAGGGGTTCCAAAGAGAATGGATTTAGACTGTTCTCAGTGGTACCTGATGACAGAAAAAGGAGTAATGGTCTCAAGTTGCAGTTGGGAAGGTTTAGGTTGGATATTAGGAAAACTTTTTTCACTAGGAGGGTGGTGAAGCACTGGAATGGGTTACCTAGGGAGGTGGTGGAATCTCCTTCCTTAGAAAGCACTATGAGTCCTGTGGAGCTTAAAGACTAACAGATGTATTGGAGCATAAGCTTTTGTGGGTGAATACCCACTTCGTCAGACACAGTGGGTATTCACCCACAAAAGCTTATGGACTCGTTGTTTTTTATAGATCCAGACTAACACAGCTACCCCTCTGATACTCCTTCCATAGAGGTTTTTAAGGTCAGGCTTGACAAAGCCTTGGCTGGGATGATTTAGTCGGGGATTGGTCCTGCTTTGAACAGGGGGTTGGACCTCCTGAGGTCCCTTCCAACCCTGATATTTTATGATTCGAAAGGCAGAATTGGGCCCTAGCTACATCCTCTCTGGTGTTTACAACTTTCGTTTAGCAAAAATTAATATTTCAGTGTCAGAATTTTGGAGAAAAGACAGAGAAAACAGAATCAGATTGAATCATAGAATCATTGGTGCAGGATGATTTTGTAATTTATGAACCAATGTATAAAAGGAATTCTTAAAACACTTTCCTTCATTCACCAATATCATCGTTTGAATGCAATCGTTCTATTTCCAAACTACAAAAATACTGCTGTAGTCATGAGCGCGTTCTCTCCATGCTGTTCTGCTGCTGCCTTAGTTCTCTTCTTTATATACATATAAGATGAACATAAGACAATCTATTATTCATACCTTCGTGAAAAAAAGTGTTTTATTCAAAGCTTCCCCTTTGTGTTAAAGTGACCAAGGCACATTGGTTAATAATTGGTACGGTCAGGAGGTTTGAGGGATGCCTAAATCCAGTCCTGAGCATGTCTAAATTGATGTCTTTGTTCATTTCACCAAACCAAACAAGAGCAGCGTGTGTGAGGATTAGATATCTGCAATTCAATCCAGACGAATGCTTTATTATGTAAAAAACATCCCACTCCACGCCTCCCAGAAAGATAGTCACCATGGAAAGAAGTATTACAGGCTTCCGTTCAGATCTGATGAAGCTGCAAAGCTAAAAGAAGAGTTAGAGGAAGACATACAGCTTCTAAAGAACCAGGCTTAAACATGTGTGAGTGCAATGTGCTTTTGTGGATATTTAAAAGATTAGTGAAGAATTAACTGTTTGGCTTTCTTCGCCCTTCAATATGACTTCAAAGCTGTTGGATGATAGTAAAATAACTATTTTCCTTTTTAAATCCAGGATCAGGAACGATTGAACTATTTTTAAAAAAAGACTCTTGGAAAATGCATGCATGATCTACAGATCTATACATGGATGTGTCAGACATTCCTTTTTGTGTGTATGAAAAAAATCTCCAACGTATTATCTGAGCATGTGGGCTGGCAGTATACAACACTAATGAACAAACCCCACTGTGGACAAAAAGCCAGCTCAAAGCTTCCCTTCGGAAACAGTCAAGGAACACGGCAGTGTCCAAAAGAAACCAGAGTGGCTTTGTCACTACTTTCTCAATAACCTTTTCTAAACAGGATGGTTAGAATCAGAACATTCTGATAGCGAGACTGTCAGCTCCATCTTGAGAGAAGGCCTAACCAAAGGCCACTTGAGCAAAGATAGCACCTTGGCCTACAAAGGAAAGAGCTGACAATCTCCAAAACATGGATCCCCATAGCGCTCAACAGATTTAACCAGCCCAGATAGCTGAGGGTCCAATTTGCAGGTCAGAAACTGTAGTTCTCCCAGCACATCTACAGATTTAGCCTTTAACAAGCCAGACTGGTGGAAACTAAATCAGAAAAGACATTGGGTGAGCGTCCATGCTATACCTCTAAGGTGGCTTTAAGACACCTTTGTGCCCGCTCAATCCTACGCTGCTCTGCAGAACTTAGACTAGCCCTGAGTCCTGGTCTAAGGGTATGTCTACACTATGAAATTAGGTTGAATTTATAAAAGTCGGTTCTTTAGAAATCATTTTTATACAGTCGATTGTGTGTGTCCCCACACAAAATGGTCTAAGTGCATTAAGTTGGCAGACTGTGTCCACAGTACCGAGACTAGCGTCGACTTCCGGTGCGTTGCACTGTGGGTAGCTGTGAGTAGCTATACCACAGTTCCCGCAGTCTCCCTGCGCATTTGGATTCTGGGTTGAGATCCCAATGCCTGACAGGGAAAAAACAGTTTTGCGGATGGTTCTGGGTAAATGTCGTCAGTCATTCCTTCCTCCGGGAAAGCAACAGCAGACAATCATTTCGCACCTTTTTTCCTGGGTTATCTCTGCAGACACCATACCACGGCAAGCATGGAGCCTGCACAGCTGACAGTCATCGTAACTGTCCTGGGTGCTGGCAGACATGGGACTGCATTGCTACACAGCAGCAGCTCCTTGCCTTTTGGCAGCAGACAGTGCGTTATGATCAGTAGCTGTCATCGTCGTATTCCTGGGTGCTCTTTTAATCAACCTTGGTGAGGTCAGTCACGGGCGCCTGGGCAGACTCCTTCTGCCGAGCACCCAGGAGATGACAATGGCTAGCAGTCATAATGCAGCTTCTTCTGCCGCTCACCAGGCAGCGCGATAAGGGGTCAGGGAGCAGGGAGGGGGTTTTGGAAGAGGTCAGGGGAGTTGAGGGGGAGGATAGGGGTGGGGCAGTCAAACTGCACTGTCTGCTGCCACCCTAAAGATGTAAAGGTTAGATGGAGTGGATCAAAACAAGAAATAGAACCGATTTGTTTTGTATTCATTTGCTTCCTCCTGCCCTCCGTGAAATCAACGGCCTGCTAAACCCAGGGTTTTGAGTTCAATCCTTGAGGGGGCCATTTTGTGTGTGACAGTTGTTTGTGTTTCTCCTTGATGCAAAGCCACCCCCTTTGTGGACTGTAATTCCCTGTAAGCCATATTGTCAGTCGCCCCTCCCTCCGTCCGAGCAGACAATCATTTCACGCCTTTTTTCAGCCCAGACGCCGTAGCACTGGGATCATGGAGCCCGCTGAGATCACCGCGGCAATTATGAGCACTGTAAACACCACACGCAGCATCTTGGAGTATATGCAGAACCAGAACCTGCCAAAGCAAAACCAGGTGAGGAAGCGACGGCAGCATGTTGACGAGACTGATGAGAACATAGACAATGGTAAGCTGGAGCCGGTTCCCACCAGTTCGCATGAACCGGTTGTTAAATTTAGAAGCCTTTTTAGAATCGGCTGTTCGAGGACAACCGGTTCTATAAGGGCTTTATTTAACAAAGGCTCAGGCGGCTGTCCGCTCTGCCCCCAGCCCCAGCTCACATCCCCCTCCTCCCCTGAACACTCCTCCTCCTCTTCTCCTTCCCCTCCCCTGCTTCCCGCGAATTAGATGTTCGCGGGAAGCCTGAAACAAGCAGCAGGCACGCAGGTAAGCTACAGTGTGGGGGGAGGGGAGGTGCGGCCAGCCCAGCCCTGCCAAGTGGCTCCCTCCAGCCTGGCGCCTGGTTCCGGCTGAGTGCCCCTAGCCCCATCCAGTCCTGGCCCCAGCCGAGTGCCCCCAGCTCCAGCCCCGCAGCTCCAGTTTGGCTGCCATGGCACCAGTTCTGGCCTGGCGCCTCCGGCATGGCTCAGCCCCCACGGTGCTGGCGCTGGTCCCAGCCCCGTGGCTCCGGCCTGGCTCGGCCCCCATGGTGCCAGCGCTAGTGCTGGTGCTTGTCTCGGCCCCACGGCTCTGGCCTGGCTTGGGCCCCGTGGCACCAGTGCTGGTGCTGGTCGCAGCCCCGCGGCTCCAGGCAGCGAGGTAAGGGAGCAGGGAGCAGGGATTGGGGTTTGGAAGAGGATAGGGGAGTTGGGGGGGAGGATGGGGTGGGGTGGTCAGAGGGCAGGGAACGGGGATTGAAATGGGGAAAGGGTCCTCGGAGGCAGTCAGGAAGGAGCAGGGGTTGGATGGGATGGCAGGAGGCAGTCAGGGGCAGGGGTTCCAGGGGTAGACGGGGATAGAGAGAAGGGGTGGTTGGATGGGGTAGGGGTTCTGGGGTGCTATCAAGAATGAGAGGAGGGGTTGGATAGGGCGGCAGGGGGCAATCAGGGGACAGGGAAGGGAGGTGGATGGGGCAGGAGTCCTGGGGAGGGCGGCCACGACCCCCTCATGGGGTGAGGAGGAGGGAACATGTTGTTAACATGTTGGCTGCTCATCACTGCCCATGGCCATGTGTATCCTTGTTTTCACTCATCTCGTGTATGTTCTCAAGTCTGCAGGCCCTTTGTGCATGTGCTCCTCAGTTTCTTCTGTGTCAGATAACAATAGAATTTGGCTACACTTCACAGTACTTTCCTGCTACATAGAAAGAAAGAAAAAGAAAGAAAGAAAGTCATAGACTCGTAGGACTGGAAGGGGCCTCGAGAGGTCATCTAGTCCAGTCCTCTGCACTCATGGAAGGACTAAGTATTATCTAGACCATCCCTGACACGTATTTGTCTAACTTGTTCTTAATAAACTGCAGCGATGGAGATTCCACAACCTCCCTAGGCAATTTATTCTAGTCCTTAACCACCCTGACAGTTAGGAAGATTTTCCTAATGTCCAGCCTAAACCACCCTTGCTGCAATTTAAGCTCATTGCTTCTTATCTTATCCTCAGAGGTTAAGAACAATTTTTCTCCCTCCTACTTATAACAACCTTTTATGTACTTGAAAACTGTTATGTCCCCTGTCAGTCTTCTCTTCTCCAGACTAAATAAACCCAATTTTTTCAATCTTCCCTCTCAGGTCACGTTTTCTAGACCTTTAATCATTTTTGTTGCTCTTTTCTGGACTCTCTCCAATTTGTCCACATCTTTCCTGAAATGTGGTGCCCAAAATTGGACACAATTCTCCAGATGAGGCCTAATCAGCACAGAGTAGAGGAGAAGACCTATTTTTTGTGTCTTGCTTGCAACACTCCTGATAATACATCCCACAATGATGTTTAGGGTTTTTTTTGCCACAGTGTTACAATGTAGACTCATATTCAGCTTGTGATCCAATATGACCCCCAGATCCCTTTCTGCAGTACTCCTTCCTAGGCAGTCATTTCCCATATTATATGTGTGCAACTGATCATTCCTTCCTTAGTGGAGTACTTTGGACTTGTCCTTATTGATTTTTGAAAGAAAGAATACTGAAAGAAATTAAGCTAAGTTTGGCAAAACACCATCAAACAAGTCAGTCCTCTAGAGTGTTTGCGCGTGCTCTTAAGTCTGTACCTCCTCATCCAGTTAATAACAAAATCTGCACACCTTATTGATTCTAAAACAAGTTAGGCAGCTTTGCAAGAACTGGTACAGTGAATCTGAAATTGTTCTGGCAAATGAAGGATCAAAATGCATCCATTCCTACTTTATTCCTACATCCATCTTCCCCCAGGGGAGAGGATGAGAAAACAAACAACACGTGACAGATGAGTAGTTGCTTAATGCACGACTACTGGAAGGTGCTCAGATACTATGTTGATGTGGTTTTAAGAACCTATATAGAATAGAATATTTGTTTTGTGTGTCCTATCTCTGTCTCTCCAGTTTTAAGACCACTTTCTGCAATTAACATCACCGCACGGTTTTGCTTCGTGTGAATGTCATTTCCGTCAAAGACACATGAACGTAAGTGAAACAGAATTTATGCATGTTAATTATTTCAGTTGCAGTAGCACTTACATGCACCAGTTGGGGATCAGAGCCTCACTGTGCTAAGCACTGTACATACATGTAATAAGAAGACAGTCCCTGTCCCAAAGAGTTTGTCATCTATATACACATGTTGACAATTTATTTATTTGAAAAATCAGCGTTTAGTTCTAGACTGTAAGACTCACTCCAAGGCCCCAGTTCCATGACTCAGAAGCATACTGAATAATAACACTCACATGGACTTCAGAGGAACTGTTCAATGTAAGGGTTGCAGAACGAGGGCCCAGCTTTTTAGGGATTCACCAATTCCTAATAATTGAGAATGGTACCTAGAATTTTCTTACTCAAGCTTCTCACAAGCGCTCTGACTACTCTAAAAGTGGTCCTGCCGCAAAGGACCTGACAACACACTTCTAACAGTGGTGGTTTAATTTTAATGGGCACATAACTGTGACCCATGTGCAGAATTTCAATGGGATGCAATTGCTATGGACCAGAGCCTACTGGCTTGGCTCATGTGAGAAATCCTTATATGAGCACTGTGACGGGTTGGATCACAGAAACCCCCTTGGGAACTGCCAACTGATGTGCCAAGACTACTTCTGCCCCTGCTTTTCCTGCCTGCCTGGGACTCCAGCACCCTGTCTTGTTGAGCCAGAAATGCCAGTCTGCTCCAACACAGACCCAGAGTCTGAACCACATGCCCAAAGCTGCAGACTTAACTGAAAGCCACTTAAGAAGTGTTCCCGTCTTTAACACTCAGATGCTCAACTCCCAATGGGGTCCAAACCCCAAATAAATCCATCTTACCCTGTATAAAGCTTATACAGGGTAAACGCATAAATTGTTCACCCTCTAGATAGAGAGTTATGCCCCAGGGCTTTGGAGCGGAGCCTGGAGCTGGAGCCCAGAGCAGCTCTGGAGCAGTGGAGCTGCAGGTTTTTGCCTGGAGCTGGAGCGGAGCCGGAGCACAGCTCCAAAGCCCTGATATGCACAGCTGTGTGCCCCCCCGCCTCCAGGTATTAATGCATACTCTGGATTAATTAATAAGTAAAAAGTGATTTTTATTAAATACAGAAAGTAGGATTTAAGTGGTTCCAAGTAATAGCAGACAGAACAAAGTCAATTACCAAGCAAAATAAAATAGAACACGTAAGTCTATGTCTACGAAAACCAAATACAGATAAAAACCTCACCAGTTCCAGTAAGCTTCCTTTTACAGACTAGTCTCCTTCTAGTCTGGGTCCAGCAATCACTCACACCCCCTGTAGTTACTGTCCTTTGTTCCAGTTTCTTTCAGATATCCTTGGGGTGGAGATGCTCTCTCTTTAGCCAGTTGAAGACAAAATGAAGGGATCTCTCACAGGCTTAAACAGATGTTCTCTTGTGGGTGGAGACCCCCTCCTCTCTCCTATGCAAAGTCCAGCTCCAAGATGGAGTTCTGGAGTCACCTGGGCAAGTCACATGTCCATGTATAACTCACAGTTTTTACAGGCAGAAGCCATTGCCCACATGTTATCTTGAATGTCTCCAGGAAGACTACTTATGTGGATTGGGTCATTCCAAGTTGCATTGTTCCTTAAGTGCTTCTTGATTGGGTACATAACTTTCCGAATTCCTTTCTTCCAGAACTGACCAAATGTTCTACTAAGGTTATTTAGAAATCAAACCAGTACATGGGCAATATTCATAACTTTGAATACAAAAATGATACATGCATACAAATAGGATTAATGTATTCAGTAGATCATAACCTTTACATAGATATGTTATGTGGCATATGTAGCACAGAACATATGCCAGTTATGTCATATATATTCATAAACATATTTCCATACAGCCTTATGTGGGGGGCGCCGTCACACAGGGAAAGCAAATATGGTCATGCTCAAGGGCTAGAGTCAGCAGGAGACCTAGTCCAGCTGGGGGCCGGTACTCAGGGGTGTATCTTTCCACTCCCCTCCTGACTCTGACCGTTCAGTGCTGTGGCCTGAGGGCAGATGCTACCCCTCATCCCAAAGGCAGTGGACCCCACTGATGCCTAGCACCCCTTCCCTTGCAGAGCCAGGAGCAAAAGCTGTGATCTCACTCCCCTAAATAGAGCCAAAGCTTCAGGTCCCCCCTTTATCATAAGCAAGCTCCAGCTGGCCTCTGCCCCCATGGGCTCTTGTGGGGGGAGGCAGCTGAGGTCCCTTGGTCATGCCCATCACACACATTCCTTTCGGCCCTGGGACTGCCACAGCCCCAGCTCAGCCCACAGAGCCCAGGTCTCCTGCAGCAGGCAAGGAGAGATGAAGAGGGGTGGAGGGGGCAGATAAAGGAGACAGAGCCTGTTACCCTAGTCAGAGAAGAGGTTCAACCCTAGAGAACTGGGGTAGAGGGGTGAGGTGGGGCAACACAGAGACCAGTTTGGTCCAAGATGGAGGACACTGATGACAGATGGACCACAGGGAGGTGGAGGAGGTGGGATGGGCTGTGGCATATGAACAGTTAAGGGTGTTTCGGAAGGGGTGGGGCAGTGCAGTGCGGGGGAAGTGATGGGAGGTGTGGAGTGGAGGAAGACCAAGTTTGGGACAGGGGAATCCTGGGTTTGTCAGGGGAGTGCCCAGTCAGCAAAATGAGTTAGCTCGGCTGCCAGCGACAGGCCAAGGATGTTCCTGCTGGCAGCTTCATGCTCCATCCTGGTGAGGGATGGCTGGCTGAGGAGTGCACTGTGCACAGCCTGCAACAGAGGGAGGAGTGGCTCCTAGCATGGACAGTGGAGATGGGAAGGGGGAAAGGGGACAGGTCAGTGCCCCAAGCAGGGGGGTCCCCCATCTCCCATTGCAAAACATCACAACCACTCCCTGCCATTGGCAACTGAGATGGAGGGGGACAGCTCAGTGCACGGGGGGGCAGGGAGTGTCTCCATTACTCCCCCCTGAAAAATAGCAACTCCCCTCTCTCGCTGCCTGGAAGTCAGATACTGAGGAAGGGAGGAGAAAACCTTCCAGCTGCACCTTTGCTGCTCCCCTGACCCCAGCTTCCTCCCACACCACAAAATCCCTCTCTTGCAAACCTCCCCCCCGCGTCAAACCTCCTCCCTACACATGCTCTCCACCAAGGCAGGACTGTGTGCTCTGGAGCTGTGCTAAGGGCCAGGGTTGGGAGGGAAGTGGAAAGATGCAGTTTGAGGGGCAACACCCCTATCTGCCTCCCCGACCCCCCAGTCTCCACCCCTGGTGCTAAACAAATGAAATATCATACACTGAGGCCTACAAGCCATTGCATTCTGCCTCTAGTGGACATGCATGAGACGCAAGGCTGTTAGGACCAAAAAGAATGACATCGTGGCTGATCATCTCTGGATGTTAGCATAACTAATCTGCCTCAGTGTGACCTCTTGTCCAGCAATTCTGAGGACAACCTAAGTGCAGCCTTAGGCACCCATGCTGGTTTCGCTGGTTTTGACTGGCACCTATGCTAGCAACAAAAGCATCATTCATGATCAAGAACTGTTGCACGTTCCCCATGACCATCTTGTAACAGGTGTTCCTGAAACCACCAGCAGCTATAATCCCACATTCAATACGTGGCAGCTTGTTCTTTGTCAGCCTCCCTGCGAGTTGTCAGGGCTCTCACTGCTCCTACCCTGACCCTATATGCTGCAATCAGTGATATAGCTTGACAAAAACAACACATACCACCTCCAGTGTGATTCATGGACAATACATCCCTGTGTAGTCTAGCCGGTGACAATTCATCTTTTTTTTCCTCAGCTGCCCACTGCCCTTAAACTGTGCAGACAAGAAAATGTAATAAATCTGAGAGCCATTTTAATGAATCTAAGGGAGAAACCAGGGTGTCTCTGGTTGTGTGATTTTAGAACAATTATTGGACTGAGTCATGCTGCAGATTTGTTGGAGCCTGATGCAGATACTACAGACGCAAGCACACTGTGTGAAACTGGCAGGGCCATGAACTATTTAAAGAGTTGGCAAGAAAGAGTCAGGCAGTGACACAGGAATTTATGAGTAAGGAGAGGAAATATAGAGGCTTCTAAGAGCTCCAACAGACAGAACTGGTTTTAGGATTTTGCAGGACCCCACCAATGAAGTTTTTCTTTGGCCATTTCCAACAGCGATCAGGATCCAGTGATGATTTATTTGTATTGCAGAGAGTAGAGCCTATGAGTTCCAAGCATGGACCAGGGCCATGTTGCCCTAAGAGAGAGTCCCTGCTCTGAAGATCTTACCGTCTAAATAGACAGTACAAACATTATCTGAATTTTACAGATGGAAAATTGAGCCCCAGTGTTTGATTCTCCTCCCACTTATACCAGTTTTACACCAGCAAGAGGAGACCCAGACCCTATATGACTTGCTCAAGCTCACATAGCAAGTAGGAACTGAACTAAGAACCGTTAAAGCCCAGGTTAATTGCCAAACCACAAGCCCACCCTTTCTTTTGATCTTTCAGCTAACGGCTGCCATAGGTGCTAAGCACCTCTGAAAGTCAGTCAAATGTTTTTTAAGCTCATAAAAGATGTTACAGAGTGGGAGACTATGAAGCACAATTAACATGGGATTTTTTAGGACATCTGACAATCCTCCATTTCGGATAGTAGCCTTAATGAATTTTCTCAAACAACTTTCTCTCTATCTCTGACTCTCGGGATTTCATTTAACTTACCTGTGTCAACTGGAAATATTTAAAGATGAACACATGAGACTGTGTTATTTATTTAGTGTGGTTTTAATTTTCTATGTTTTGAGTCATTACATCACAGTTAGGCTGTCTTCTCTAAAGGAACAGCTTCTAATGTGATTTGTAAGACAATAGTAAGGGATCTGGCAAGAAAAAGCTCTGCTCATTTTACACCAGTTATAAAACTGTTCTGTGAATTGCCTTTAATTGGTTTTGGTTACGGTTGGAGCCTTTCGTTAATTCTCTGGCATTTGTAAGAGCCCTGAGGTAACTCATTTCACAGAGAGAAATTCTTGCTGACTTTAAAAAAGAGGTATTGCTGGGCAAAAAAGACTCACTGTGCAGATTGTTAGTTGTTTTCAACAGCAAGACAGATCCAGGAGGTGATTAGCTTTGTTCTCATTTTCTAAGCATCAATGGGGATTTCTGTAGAGTTTCACAGTCCCTGAGGATAAGGCCAAGAACAAAACAGGGAAGTGAAAAGCAAACAGAGCACTTCATCAATAAACTACTTAGCAATGCCACATCAATGGCAAATTAGGAAGAAAGGAAGGCGCTTTAATACTTTCACATAGCAAAGGAGGATGTATTTTTTGTAATTCCACTTTTGTAACAATTGCACCATTATCAAACTATGGTCAACAGAGGCAGTAAAGGTAATATCTAAACACAGATAATTAAAGACTGTATAAAAGTCTTGAAGACAGAAAAAAATGTACGTTGTCTTGGGAATTCAGTTTTGACAAGGGCTGGCAAATGGACCGTATCATCAGGAATGGGTAAGATTTAATTTAATCTCTTACAAAGATGCAAGTTTTCTGCTGTTAGTGCACCCCCTGATGGCTGATTCATGAAGAAATATCAGCATTCACTTTGAAGGATATTTGCCTGTCTACCCAGTGTTCCACAATAGCAGCTTATAGTGGGAAAGGGTGAGTGGGAAAAGGAACAGAATGGGGAAAACAGGCATCACTGGAATGGGGGAAGGCAAAATCCACTTCCTGCTGGATGAGTTATTATCTGGAGATATTACTTCTACAGGTATCAGAGAAAACAAGAAATCTTGTGACTTAGCTCACAACTTATTAAAGCAGGTGATTAGTCACACACATATTAGAGGGATACTGTACAGAAGCCCTGATAGAACAGATTATTATAGTGGTGACTGATCCTATGCTAAGCAAGGTTGGTGTATATTTAAGTTTGCAAAAATGCTTCCCTATTCATAAGTCCCTGCTATTGCTTGCTCATAAACACTGATATGTTTAGTCTGACATTTTCCATGGTTCCTGCCTGACAAAGTTGTAATTTCTGCTAGAAACCTTGTTTGAGTTATGGGAAATATTTTCCCATTTAAATTTTTTTTTCTAAATGCACTTTTTTAAATGACAAAGTCACAGCAAAAATGGCTGAAATTAAAACAAGCTTGGCACAGATTCCTCACTTAGAAGTGGTGTGTTTACTTGGTTTGAAAAGAGAATTGGTTTTTTTGAAGGAAGTTACGAGCATGTGAAAACAGTCACTTTCAGCCTGCACAGAAGACAATCTATCAAGACACTAATAACCAGACTTACCCAGTTTCTGCCATAAGGTGTAAACATCATAAGACATGAAGTACACCTGTGTAACACACTGGCCTGGTTAGGGTTGCTAACTTTGTAATATCTAAAAGCCGGACACTCCAGCAGGAGTGCTGGAACTTCTCCTTCCCTGCCTCTTCCTCTTGAAAACCCTCTCCTGCCCCTTCTTTCTAGGCCCTGCCTCCCAGGCCTCACTCCTGCTCCATGGGCACTGCGTTGGATACCACTGGTGTAGTGTAACTGTTTTATGGAAATCATGTTTTACAGAAATATGCTTATAAGTGTGAATATAATGTAACTGGACTATGCTTTGTACAAAAGGTGACTTGTAAGGTGCATTACAAAGCTTATGATCTACTAAGTGTGTTCATCCTATTTGTTCACATGTATTATTTCTATGTCTGAAGTTAGGAAAATAAGATATAAACTTGTATTACTGATGTAAACCCATTAAGTGAAAGCCATTAAGGGTGCTTCAGAATCAATGACCTGTAAATGGCTCTTTACTTGCGAACCTTCCTGGGCATAGGCACCAACTTTTCCCAGAGCCGGTGGGTGCTTGCGCCCTCCTGTCCCCATTCCAACCCCTTCCCAAAGGCCCAGCTCCAACTCCACCCCCTCCCTGCCCTTATTGGACCCCTGCCCAAATTCCCACCCCAGCCCTGCCTCTTCCCTGAGCGTGCCGCGTTCCCACTCCCTCCCAGTGCCTGCCACTGCAAAACAGCTGTTTTGTGGCACAAGCCCTGGGAGCCAGGGAAAAAAGAGGACAAGTGGCGCGCTCAAGGGAATAGGAGGAGTGGCGGAGTGGAGGTGAGCAGGGAGTGCACCCACGGAGTTGGCGCCTATGTTCCTGGGTAGGTGTGGGCCAGCCCTGGAAGAATGGAGGCTGGGATCTCACAGGACATGTGACCATGTCACTTGATACTGGAATCCATCTTAAACCTGGTGCTTTTCCTTTTAGAAGGGAGGAGTAGGGGCCCAGAGAGACAAAAGATTCCCACCTTGTGCCAAAGACGGCTGCAGTCATGAGAGAGCCTCTGTTTTCCACCTAAGATGTCTGCTGGAACTAACAAGGACTGTGCCAGGGGAAAGGATTGGACCCAGACTAGGAAGGAGTCTAGTCTGTGAAAGAAGCTTATTGGAATGTCTCTGAGGGTGAGATTTTATCTGTAAACAGTTTCTTAATGTATTAGACTTAGACTTGCATGTTTTTGCTTTATTTTGCTTGGTGACTTACTTTGTTGTGTCTGTTATTACTTGAAACCACTTAAATCCTACTTTTTATACTTAATAAAATCACTTTTGTTTATTAATTAACCAAGAGTAAGTGATTAATACCTGGGGGATCAAACAGCTGTGCATATCTTTCTATCAATGTGAAAGAGGGAGGATAATTTATGAGTTTACTTTGTATAAGCTTTATACAGAGTAAAACAGATTTATTTGGGGTTTGGATACCATTGGGAACTGGGTGTCTGGATGTTGGAGATTGGTGACGTGCTGAGCAGTTTTTGGGTAAAGTCTGCAGCTTTGGGGGTTTGGACCAGACCTGGGTCTGTGTTGCAGCAGGCTAGAGTGTCTGGCTCAACAAGGCAGGGTTCTGGAGTCCCAAGCCGGCAGGGAAAACAGGCTCAAAGGTAATTCTAGCACGTAAGGTGACAGTCCCGAGGGGGTCTCTGTGACCAAACCCATCACAGTAATATTACTGCCAACAGTCACCTCAGGGAGTTTTGTAGGCACAAACCCTTCTAGGGAATAGCAGGAGAATTGGTGCAACATTCCATGGCCTTTAGAAGTGGCTTGCATCTCCAAGGGCACTAGACAGGGGAGTTTGGGGATTACCATTGCACCTGACCTTGAGGAAGAGGCACACAGTGGAGTGGGGAAGGTTCCTTGTGACCTCCTGCTCAGCACTTCAACAAGCTTTCTCCCACATGCCTAACTTCTGTGTGATCCCACAGAACAGTCACAGCCCTGCATTTGTCACCTGTAGTCCTGTAACATGGAAATAAATGCACTGTCATTGCATCTGCAGGATGAAGTCGGGAGAGAGGCTAGGACAAAGAAAAGCCCTTTTTGTTTAAATGTAAATACCTTTAGTGATTAACACTGGAGAATATACTGTAGGGAGCAATCCTTCCTCCACAACCCTGCTCTCCCCCCGCCCCCCAAACACACACGTGAACCCCTTAGGGGCCTACTAGACAGGGTGTTTCCAGCTTTGTTCTCTATGATTTTACAACAGTTAACAAATGTGGAAGGCAAAAAATGATAGACAAGAATGAAACATGACTGACTGTTAGGCTGGTGTTTTTTTTTTAAGAGATCTGAATGTTTTCCTTGGGGTTAAAATCCTTCTTTAAGATGTCATCTGTCTAGTTCCTACTAAACAGATGCCCCTCTCTCAACCCCTTCAGGAGGCTATAACACATCACAGATTAAATCCCAAATAAATGCTTCTGAAGTGTCCTTCCAGCAACTCCACTAAGCAGAAAATTACAGGCCTCCAGGGCCTAATTCCTTCTGCTTGTTACCATCATATCCATCCATCTTTTGTATTTCCCTGGGGCTCTCTCCTCTTTCTGCTCTGCTGGGCAGGGAATGATCTCCAGACTTGTGGCCCCCCTCCAGCAGGATCCTACCCCTACCCACTTCCTACTGTCATCACCAGCAATGGGTCTCAGGCCCCTGAGCCCTCTGTCTTGGCTGGGAGAGGGGAAAGGCCGGTGGTCTCCAGCAAGGTGTTCATCCCATTCCCGCCTCTTAGCAACTTCATGGTGGCTGTTTATCACCCCATGGGCCAAGTTAATCCCTTGACAAAACACTTTTGGTATCAAAAGGTGGTGAAACACCGGAATGGGTTACCTAGGGAGGAGGTGGAATCTCTAGCCTTAGAGGTTTTTAAGGTCAGGCTTGACAAAGCCCTGGCTGGGATGATTTAGTTTGTGTTGGTCCTGCTTTGAGCAGGGGGTTGGACTAGATGAGACCTGAGGTCTCTTCCAACCCTGATATTCAAAGATTCTGTGAAACGCATCAGGGATGAATGGGGTCCCCTTTCCCCTCCTCCTGCCTTTCCTCCTGGTCTGCCCGACATAGAAACTGTCATTTTGGACTGAGGCTGGTCTGGCTCCAATCCCTGTGCTGGTCCCACCCACCCTGCGACCACTGCTTCCTTAGCAGCATTAGTTCCCCTTAGCACGGCTGGCCAGGGGAAGAGAAAGGGAGGGGGCTCTTGCACTGTCAGGCCCACCCCACCCCGCATAGCAGCAATCTCAGCCACTCAATCTCTGCTGCTGCGGGACCAGTCCCTTGCCTCGGGCATCTCCATCGCCGGGCCGGGCATGAGAAAGGGCGGGAGTGGCTGCTCTCTAGCCTGGATCTCCGGCGTCCCGGGCCGGCCATCCATCCTCCTCAGGCTTGACTGAGGGGCTCACCCCCGCTCCCGGGGGCTGGCCGAGGGCACTAGGCAGGCGGCCCAACGGGGGCCCGGCCTACGCCCCGAGTGGGGAGGCTGCGTGGTCGGACGGTCCTAGCCTCCTAGCTCGGGGGCGTCTCTCCTCCTCTTCGCCACCGGCGGGACAGCGGGGCCGGGGGGCTGGCTCTTCCCCCGCCCCCTCGCGCTGCACGCCGGGCGGACATGGCAGCCGCCCGGCCCCACCTCGGTCGCTCTGCTNGCCCAGAGCCTGAGCGGCCGCCGGCGAGCCCGCCCCTTCCCCATCCGCCGCCGCCGCCCGCGATGGAGAAGAGCTCCAGCTGCGAGAGCCTCGGCTCCAGCCCGGCTGCAGCCCGCCAGCCCAGCGTGGACTCCCTCTCCAGGTACCCCGGCTCCCCCTAGCCACCGCCCGCGGCAGCGGGGCCGGGCTCCGGCTTTGGAGCTGCCGGGCCCGCGAAGGAAGCCACAGAGGGGGTGTCTGGCAAAGCCTACAGCAACCCCCCACCCCCGCGTGGGAGCAGCTGCTGCCGCTGCCGGGGCCGTTTCCCCTCATGCCCCAGGCCGGGTGGGCTGGCGATATTCTGCCCCTGCTTCGCTTGTGGGCGCCCGGGCTCCAGCAGTCACATCCCGGCACCGGGGGCTGCTTCATTTGGGCTGAAGTTTCTTGGAGGTGGGGGTGGAAATCAGGTTTCTGGGTCCGTTGGTGATCTGGAGTGGTCCCCGTAAACAGCCCTTAGAAGAGGCTGTGGGTCCGGTGAGTGATGGGTCTTTACAAAAAAGCCACTGCCAACAAAGCAAAGAAACGGTGGATAACAGCGATGGAACTGGTGCAGTTTTTACCCAGCAGGGGGAAGGGATTGCGGTCCCATGTAGGGCAGGGCTCCGTGGTTTGACATTTGCTCTTGGATGTGGGTTGAAGCATTCAGCCTGGATTGATGGCTCATGCTGAAGCTCAAATTGAGGCTCAGGAATAGCATGTACACTTCTAATGTAGTGATTTGCAGTTGAATCTGTGTTGGTTTAAAAACAAATGGACAAAGAAAAAGAAAATCCCCTAAGAACTAGTTTGAAAACTTCCAATTTTTTGTGTTTACTTGATATTTTGTAAAGGCGTTTGCAAATGCGTAATTTTCACTTGTTTTAAAACAATTTTTGCTTGAAAATCAGTAAGAACTCTAAGAACATTGTGTAATTACATAATTCAGAATTTCTTAAATCTCTCTGGTTTATCCACTGGATCCCTTAAGAAGTGATTGTGTTTTTGTGTTTACAAAATTACACTTGTATAATTATCAGTAATGATGCTTCTGGGATATGTTGATAGTGCTGTTTGACCATTTATATTGTAGCAGTTCGTAACTTTTGAGTGGTTGATTTTGTATCCTTAACAATTTGCTTACAGTGTTGTAACTGTGTTGGTCCCAGATATTAGCGAGACAAGGTGGGCGAGGTAATATCTTTTATTGGATCAACTTAATTGGAATGTCATTCTAACTTTTATTGGAAGTTGGCTCAATAAAAGATATTACCTTACCCACCTTGTCTCTGTAAAACTTTGATAATCTTGTTGTTTCTGTATAATTTCCTAGGTTTTCAAAAAAGCAAATAGAAAAAACAGAATTTCTGTCATGTGGCATCATATTTACACTCGCATAGATCATCAGCAAAGTTGAAACCTTTATATCAGTGGTTCTCAAACTTTCGTACTGGTGACCACTTTCACATAACAAGGCTCTGAGTGCGACCCCCCCCCCCCATAAATGAAAAACACATTTTAATATATATAAACACAATTATAAATGCTGGAGGCAAAGCGGGGTTGGGGTGGAGGCTGACAGCTCACAACCCCCTCATGTAATAACCTTGTGACCCCCTGAGGGGTCCAACCCCCAGTTTGAGAACCCCTGCTTTAGATTCTCCCACAGGGACCCTTGCCGCTTGAGCTAACTGAGTTACTGATAGAACTAGTAGGTTGTCATCCTCTATTGTGGACCAGCACTGAAAGGGAGTGGGACACTTTGCCAGTGGGTTTTACAGATGTTTGCTGACATCAGAGGAATGGTGAGACTCAGGGTATGTCTACACTACAGGATTATTCCGATTTTACATAAACCAGTTTTGTAAAACAGATTGTATAAAGTCGAGTGCATGCGGCCACACAAAGCACAATAATTCGGCGGTGTGCGTCCATGTACCGAGGCTGGCGTCGATTTCTGGAGCGTTGTACTCTGGGTAGCTATCCCGTAGCTATTCCATAGTTCCCGCAGTCTCCCCCTCCCATTGGAATTCTGGGTTGAGATCCCAATGCATGATGGTGCAAAAACAGCAGTGTTGCAGGTGATTCTGGGTAAATGTCGTCACTCATTCCTTCCTCCGTGAAAGCAACGGCAGACAATCATTTGCGCCCTTTTCCCTGGATTGCCCTGGCAGACGCCATAGCATGGCAACCATGGAGCCGTTTTGCCTTTTGTCACTGTCAACATATGTGTACTGGATGCTGCTGACAGAGGCGGTACTGCAGCGCTGCTACACAGCAGCATTCATTTGCCTTTGCAAGGTAGCAGACATTTTACCAGTTCTATTCATCGTCTGCCTGTTGTAAATTGGTGATGAGATGACGGTTATCAGTCGTTCTGTACCGTCTGCTGCTGTCATGGGTGCTCCTGGCTGGCCTCACTTGAGGTCGGCTGGGGGCGCAAAGACAAAAATGGGAATGACTCCCCCAGTCATTCCCTCCCTTTATGGTTGTATCTAAAAATAGAGTCAGTCCTGCCTAGAAATTGGGCAAGTGTACTAGAGAACCAGTGTACCAGAGCAGCAGCCGCTCGTGTCAGAACCCGGCAGAAATGATGAGCTGCATGCCATTCTAGGGGGTGCCCCTGCAACAACCCCACCCGTTGCTTCCCTCCTGCCCCCCACCTTCCTGGGCTACCGTGGCAGTGTCCCCCCATTTGTGTGATGAAGTAATAAAGAATGCAGGAATAAGAAACACTGACTTGTTAGTGAGATAAAATGAGGGGGAGGCAGCCTCCAGCTGCTATGATAGTCCAGGCAGGACATTAAAAGGTCCTGGGGGGGAGAGGAGCCCAGCATCCCGCTGCTATGATAGTCCAGGCAGTACAGAATCTTTCTTTAGACATGAAAGCTGAGGGGGCTGATGGAGCTCAGCCCCAGTTGCTATGATGAGGACGGTTACCAGCCGTTCTGTACCATCTACTGGGAATGACGGGAGTCATTCCTATTTTTACCCAGTGCGCCCCGGCCGACCTCACCTGAGGCCAGCCAGGAGCACTCACAGGGCTGATGAGGACATGCTATCAGTCATTTTGTACCATCTGCCACCGGGAGGGAGGGAAGAGGATGCTGCTGTTCAGTGCCGCAGCACCGCGTCTACCAGCAGCATGCAGTAGACATAGGGTGACATATAAAAAAGTCAAGAAACGATTTTTTTCCCTTTTCTTTCATGGGGGGGGAGGGGAGGGGTAAATTGATGACGAGCTATATACCTGAACCACCCGGACAATGTTTTTGACCCTACAGGCATTGGAGCTCAGCCAAGAATGCAAATGCTTTTCGGAGACTGCTGGGGACTGTGGGATAGCTGGAGTCCTCAGTACCCCCCTCCCTCCCTCCATGAGCGTCCATTTGATTCTTTGGCTTTCCGTTACGCTTGTCACACAGCACTGTGTCCCTGCTGGACTCTGTATCATAGCCTGGAGATTTTTTCAAATGCTTTGGCATTTCGTCTTCTGTAACGGAGCTCTGATAGAACAGATTTGTCTCCCATACAGCGATCAGATCCAGTATCTCCCGTACGGTCCATGCTGGAGCTCTTTTTGGATTTGGGACTGCATCGCCACCCGTGCTGATCAGAGCTCCACGCTGGGCAAACAGGAAATGAAATTCAAAAGTTGCGGGGCTTTTCCTGTCTACCTGGCCAGTTGCATCTGAGTTCAGATTGCTGTCCAGAGCAGTCACAATGGTGCACTGTGGGATACCGCCCGGAGGCCAATACCGTCGATTTGCAGCCACACTAACCCTAATCCGATATGGTAATACTGATTTCAGCACTACTCCTCTCTTCGGGGAGGAGTACAGAAACCAGTTTAAAGAGCCCTTTATATCGATATAAAAGGCCTCGTTGTGTGGACGGGTGCAGCGTTAAATCAGGCCTCAGGAATCTTGGGCTCCATTCCAGGCTCTGGAGGGGCGTGTAAGTCTCAAGTCTCTGGAGTCTTCAGTCCACCCAATCTTGTTGCCCAGCCATTTGCAGTTCCCTCCTCCCAGGTCCTCATCTGGTCTGTTTTCCCCACCCTGGCCTGAAGTCAACCCCCTTGCTGAATCACAGAGCTTCCCCTTCCCCCACCCAGCTCCTTGTCAAATCTGTATCTCCTCCACCCTACTGGTTCCCAGTCCCAGTCCCAGTCCCCTTGCCCAGCCAGTCCCAGTTGCTCCAGCTCTTCATCTAATCTCATTTCCTGCCTCCCACCCCAGCTCCCTGTTTACCCCTTGGTTTCTCTTCCTGGATCCCAGTCCTCGTCACCCGCCCCCCCCAACTCCCAGTTTCTCTCTACACCCCCCCCATGCCAGCCTTCAGTGCCAGTTTTTGGCTCCCTGTTCCAATCTACTCCCCTTTTCCTTCCCATGGGTCCAGCTCTTCATCCCTCTTCATTAAAATCAAGACGCTTTCTCCTCCACGCTGATCATTGAGGGTATGTCTACACTTTGAGCTCGGAGTTTACTTCCCATCTCAAGGAGGCATACCCGCCCTAGGTCTGGTGAATTAGATGAGGTTTCTAACCATCAGAGGAGTGAAGTTCTGGAACAGCCTCTCAAGGGGAGCAATAGGGGCAAAAAAACCTAACTTGTTTCAAGACTGAGCTTGTCATACCATCCTCTCCACAAACTTGACGAGACTGCCTACAATGGCATGTAGCTGAGGTGAGGCAGCTAGCAGCAAATCTAATGGTTGGTGATGGGATGTTGGATGGGATGGGATCTGAGTTACTGCAGAGAACTCTTTCCTGAGTGCTGGCTGGTGAGTCTTGCTCACGTGCTCAGTGTATAACTGATCGCCATATGTGGGGTTGGGAAAGAATTTTTCCCCAGGTTGGCTTGGCAGACACCCTGGGCTTTTTCATCTTCCTCTGCAGCATGGATCACGGGTCACTTGCAGGTTTAAACTAGTGTAAATGGTGGATTCTTTGTAACTCAAAGTCTTTAAATCATGATTTGAAGACTTCAGTAACTCAGTCAGAGGTTAGGGGTCTATTACAGCAATGGGTGAGTGAGTAAAGGTCTGTGGCCTGCAATTTGCAGGAGGTCAGACTAGATGATGATCCCTTATGGCCTTAAAGTCTGTCTATGAGTCTGATTTGAGCTAGCATGCTAAAAATAAACTGTAGTTTTAGCAGCTTGAGTAGCAGGTGGTGCTAGTCATCCCAAGTGTGTACCCGTCGGAGAAGCTAGGTGACTTGCCCCTTCTGCTGGTGGCACTACCATGGCTGAAGTCTATATTTAACTGGCCAGCTCAATCAAACCGAGAGTTGGTATGGCTCCTTGAACTGGGAATCACACCCCCAGTTCGAAGTGAAGATGTACCCTGAAAACTCACTTGTGACAGCTCCCCAATCTCAGTTCAGGTGACCAGACCTAGCCTGGTCCAGAGCTGCGGTTGCAAGGAAAGTCCTGCTCAGCCTTGGGCTGGAGCATGCCCTGTGTGGATGGAATCTTTGGGATTTAGCTGCTAAAATCCAAGAAGTCTGTACTAAGCATGTGTGAACTGTGGTCTTCCCCCATACCCCCAAGGCTTATCTCTGAGCCAAATTTGGGTAGATTTTCACGGGGATGGCAAAAATCACATTCCTGGCACAAAGTGTTCCCCATACAAATTTCAAGTCCCTGCTCCGAAGGTCACCAGAATTTTTTAACATGAGCATAACAATGTATTTTTCCTAGCCTTGTTCTTAGCAATGGCTAAACTGCTTTAGGTGAAATTTTTCATTAAAATTCAGCCAAGTCAGACCCCTGGCATTAAAAATTTCATCCCAAGCTATTAAAGTCTGGTAAAGTTATAAACAACTGAAAACAGGGTGTTCTAATTGGAAGTATTACTGCATAATATATGGTAGTACCATCCCCTCCTGTAATTCTAGTGATTCGGTTGTGGAAGCAAATAGTTTTCCTATGAACTAAACAACAGATTTTTTGTTTGCCTGTCTCTCACACAGGGTTATTTATTAATTAAGGCTCCAGTCCTGTGAAGATGTGGGTATATATGTAATTTTATGCACATGAGTAGTGTCATTGAATTCAGCTGAATTACTTATGCATAAAGTTACATGCACTTACATTTTGTAGGATTGGGGCGTAGCCAGTAACACCTTCCCTGGAGACAGTTGTGATTTACTTCTTTAAGTCTTATTTATAATAGTTTGATCTGCTAGACTACGGTAATGTTGAGTTGTTACAGTGTGATTGTAGTGATGTGCTATAGTTGCACTATACCTGCTTGCTAATAAAAAAATCTTACATTTTTATGGGGATGGTGTCGGGAGTACAATGTACTGTGCAGGTGCCATTATTAGTTTTATAAATCTGGCTTTCTTATTTAATAGTAATAATCACCTTGTGAATATAGATATCATTCATTCAAAATTCACGACTCTTACCTATGTAAGCATGAAACCTTGTTGGGTTATAGGAGCATGATTATTCATTTTAAATGACATTAAAAAAACTGGAAACGTGAAAGATGACCTAACGGATATGATGCATTTATACCGCACCCTAACATAATTTCATCGTACAGCTTTCTTAGATCTGTTTGCAAAGTTAGGTCAGTTGTATATGCCTGTAAGTTCATAAGATGTGTGCCTGGAAACACACATGCATACCCTAGAACTCACATAAGTAAAGGTACTTGCATGAGAAAGTGCTCTCAGGATGATACTGTAGTTTTTTGGGAGTTAGTTTTTTCTTTGTAGTGAAGTGTGTGGGATACGTCAGCAGTGGTATTTGACATTTTATGTACTTTTAAAATGGAAGGACGGTCTCGTGGTTAGGGCACTAGCCTAGGACTTGAGAGGTCTAGGCTCAGTTCCTTGCTCTGTCACAGACATCCTGTCTGATCTTGTGCTTCAGTTCTCCATCTCTAAAAGTGGGGATAGTAAAACTTCCTATCTCACAGGGGTGTTTGTAGGACAAATGCATTAAAGATTGTGAAATGCTTTGATATCTATTGATGAGAAGCACTGTATAAGAGCTAGGTGATATTATTACACCTCTACCCCAATATAACACGAATTCGGATATAACGCGGTAAAGCAGCGCTCCAGGGGGGTGGGGCTCTGCACTCTTTTGGATCAAAGCAGGTTCGATATAATGCAGTTTCACCTATAATGTGGTAAGATTTTTTTGGCTCCCGAGGACAGCATTATATCGAGGTAGAGGTGTATTAATAGAACCTGGTATGTGTGCATTTCATGCAACTTTTACTCCAGTGAGTAACATGCAGAAATAACTCTTCTTGGGACTAAACAAACTGTTGCACGCAGAAGGCAATGATGAGCTTGACCATAAAAATTGATTCCCTTTTGCAATGTATGGGGTTAAATCTTTGTCAACAGGACAGATAAGGAGTTAGTGATTTTTTCTCTCTGTTATAGAGGAGTCTTTCTCTTGTGTCTTCTCCCATGATGATATGTCACTGAATTTGTCTGCTTTCACTTACCACTCCTTGTCAGTCAGCTGGCCTGGGCACTGATATTTCTCCATTCATTACTCAGCACAACTGACTTTGTCGTTGAATGGAAAATGAACACCATCATCCATAGAGTTTTTAGCTTTGGCTTTAAAAGACGATGCAAAATATTTCCCCCTTGCCCATAAACTTGCATTTAACAATCACAGTATAGCGCTTTCGGGTAGAATTTTCAAAGATGACTTAAAGTCTGTTGGCTTTCAGGAAAACTTAGGCTCTGAAGTTCCTAAGGGCTAGACTTTTAAAAAAGTATTTAGGCACCTGAAAATGCAGATATGCACCTATAGGAATTAGGCAGTTAATGGGATTTTCAGAAATATCTATCTGCATCTTCAGGTACCTAAACACTTTTAAAAATCTGCCCTTAAGTGCCTGTCACTACTGAAAATGGGGCTTAGCGTAAGTCCTGTAAGTACTTTTGAAAAATTTACTTTTGGTAAAATATTGATGGGTTTCTCTTTAGCATATTAAAAAAAAAAAGTAATAACCTATCTGAACACCAGATAGGTATAACAGAACTTAATTTCCTCAAGCAATTAAAGACGTCTGACAAAGAACGCAGATTATAAAGGAATGCAAATCATATATATCTGAGGTAGCACACAGTATTTTTAAAAGGTATTTGGAATAGATCTCCAGCTCTGGGTTCTGTTGTTGTGCCAGATGGATGGGGGTGAGATTAGCAACTAATGAGAGGTGGAGTAGGGGGAGGAAGTGTTCAACTATCTCTCACCAAAGAGCATTCACGTGCTTTGTGGAATCATACCAGCTAGCAACCTCCACCAATTCCTTTATTCTAGAGCTCTGTGTCTCCAGCATTCATGTTATTCTTTGCCCTGCTTCTGAGAAGTGATACTTTAAATTCTTAGCTCTTTCATTTTGGTGGTCCTCTTTCTTTTCATGTCAATCTGTTTTACTACTTCTGCATGTAAGTTAGCTTAGCTGCAAAAGGAAAGGTAACTCTAGACCTCGGAACATCTCATTTTTGTGGATGTTGTCTTGAACTGTAAAGACTGGATAGTTTGCATTTAACCTTTTAAAAAAACCTTTTAAAAAAATCCTGATTTCTTCTATAAGTCCATTTTGTTGTAATAAAAGGTCTTTATGGCACAGTCCAAAATGTTGGATGGCCTAGCGCAGGTGGATGGCCTAGCACAGGTGGAAAGGTTTATTGCTCACTCAAGAACCCTGGTCATTTTAATGGTACTGAAATGTATATGTCAACTGAGAAAGTTAGGTCTCTTGCTCCCAGCAGTGTCTTAGCTCACCATGCAATGTCTTCAGGACCCTGGAATCTGTAGTTTTACAATGACCTTGTATCTGAAGTTTTGACTTCAGGAGAATTACTTGATGACTTTAACTCAGAAATAAACTGAATTTGGCTTAACCATTGCTAAAACAAATTGTTTCTAAAATTTAAGAGTGAAAGCCCCCAGTGAGTGATGTTCATTTTGAAATCAAGCTATGTAACCACACAGGTGATGTGAACACACCCCCTAGTTAGGATTTATGAAGTTTGTTGTCCCATTGAGTAGTAATAGGCCAATGCAATACTCAAGCAACAGTCTGTTCTAAGAAACAGATTCAAAGTGCCTGTATGAAGTTATGGAGGCACTTGAATACTAAATAAACCGTATTATGGGAAGAGAGGTAACAATTAATATTCTAACCCTATTTCATGAAGAATACAACTAGTTCTAACAGCAATAGTTTAGTTCAGGGGTCCTTAAAGTAGGGATTGTAACTTGTGGAGAGTCACAATCATTCTCCCTTTTCTTCCCTTTCTTAAAATAATTATACTACTTACTGTTATGGTTCTGTTGATAACTCTCATAACATGAATTGAGCATAAACAGATGCAGAGATGCCTGCCTGAATCTGCAGACAGGCTGAAACAATAGCTGTAAGTGGTGTGAAGGGCCCTGTTCATCTTGATTATGGTCCTGTGGACACCTGCTTGGACAGCAATTTAAGGTCCTCGTTGAAGAATTTTCCCCTGAGAACAAGGCTAACATCGGAAGGAGATGGATTTGTAATCCCTTTGGGGGCTTTCTCTCTGAATGTTTGACACCAAAACCACATTACTGCCAGATGTATCACATTGGTGAATTGAGTTGCCTTGTGATGACTCATTGAAGTTACAATTTGAAAGAGAAGATTTTTTTTGCCAGTTTTGGTGGTCAGAGAAGCACAAATATCCGTCACTTTTTTCATAGGCTGTGAGAATGCTTCTTCCTTTTGGTTCCTCCTATATATGTGAGGCAGGATTTTCAAGGATGGGTGCCATTAGAAATAAGTACAGTCGGTAGCTGAGTGTTGAGAATGAGCTACTTTTGTGTCTGAGAAACTTCACGCTGTGTCTAGAACCTGTTAATGACTCCAGAGAGGCTCATCCATTTTCAATAATCATTAATGCTAATATATGAAAGATAAATTATTACACTTAATTGAAACAGAAATACATTTGGGTGCTAATTTGTACAACTGTACATTTTTGTGTATGTTGCTAACATAATGAATGGATTATAAAGCCTAATAATTCATTTGTATCATAGGGAAGGTCCATTATCAGGGGCTGAGGATTTTGGGAGTGAATTGTGAAAATACTGGTAGCCTAAAAGGGGGTGACAGTTTTGAAAAGTTTGGGTATCACTGACTGAGGAAAAAATAAAATCTTCCAGGAGCTGTCAAAATAGCAATCTTCAACCTACTTTGGTAATCTCTACTTTTAGCTGATGTAGGTTCTAAACATCCTTGAGTCTAAGATTCTACCTTCTGCTCTGACCTTCTCCTCTGTTAGATACATGCAAACTTCTTTGTTCATGCAACTGTTATTGAAAAGATAAATGTCTCCAAGGGGCTATGTATTTAAAAAGTGCTGTGTGTGACCATTTAAAAAATAAAATACAGTAGACACTCATCTGTTTCTTTAATTCTTGTCAAGTTATCAGAGGGGTAGCTGTGTTAGTCTGGATCTGTAAAAGCAGCAACGAGTCCTGTGGCACCTTATAGACTAACAGATATATTGGAGCATGAGCTTTCATGGGTGAATACCCACTTCGTCGGACATGCATCCGACGAAGTGGGCATTTAACCACGAAAGCTCATGCTCCAATACGTCTGTTAGTCTATAAGGTGCCACAGGACTCTTTGCTGCTTTTCGTTCTTGTTGTATAATTAGCGCGAGGAGAGAGAATCTCTGCCCTGGAGAGCTTGGGGCTAGGGTTTTAAAGATATTTTTGCAGATGTGCCAGATAGGTGCCTAGTGGGTTTTTCAGAAGTGCCTAGCTGCTTGACTGCCATTGATCGAGGCACCAAACAACCTTTAAAAATGTGGCCTTTGGAGTCTAAATGGACAAGATAGGCAGAGGGTGGGGAAGGGAAACAGTGTCACACAGAGAGACGTGACTTGCGCAAGGGCACACAGCTAGTTAGAGATAAAGGAGGTCCCTGACTCCCAGTCCGGTGCCTATTTGCTTGACCGTGCTGCCTTCTTTAGAGATGGAAACTTATCTTTTTTTGTGTTTAATAATCTGTTTGCTTGACAATTTCCTTAACTACAGTTTATTTACAATTAAAAAAATAATTATCCAACCTGCTTATACTTCAGAATTACCTGTTTTGTTGTCAAACTACATAATTTACTGCTGTTTCCTGGCCCTATAGACCATGGAGGTCCTTGGCTGCTCTCTCAATTCACCTCGGCATGTTTTTGTCAAGGGCATATTTTGCCCAATGATCGTAATTCATACTAAAACTCTTGGGTTTTGGTCAACATTATCTCTCCATCTTCTGTTTAGTCAGACACTATAAGGGTATCTGTCTTCCATCATCTCAACTATATGTCCTGCTCACAGAAGTAGTTGCTTACATCATTTTCTCCCTTTAAATTATTGTCCTGTTAGCTATGCTCCTTTAATTATGCATAACTTTTACTTCTGCTGTTTTCTTGTCACTGTCCTTCTTTTCTAATTCATTTATGGCCTCTGTGCAAAGACAGGAACTGATTCTGAAAAATAAGGAAAAGCCAAACACACCCTCTCAGCCTAATCAGCAGGATCTATAAGCTCCTGGCTTCTCCTTCATGATCTTTTTTCTCTTGACCTACTTTCGTGCTATTGTTTATTCAGTGCTTATAGTTTGCCTGGTGCTGTATAAAGAGGCATGAAAAAGATTTGAGGGGTGGTGGTGGATAGTCAGCTAAACATGAGTTCCCAGCGCAACACTCTGACCAGAAGAGCTGAAGTGGTGCTAGGATGCATAAACAGGAGAATCTCAAGTAGAAGTAAGTGGTTTAGGAAGAGCACAGGAAGTGAGAGGGGAAGTGGGAATAAATGAAATGAAGAATCCTATTACGGTTAAGTTTAAGTCCCAATAATCAGTAGTGCATTGTAAGACAGTTAAAATGAAGCGTAGGTCGGTCTTTAGCTGCTATAAGTATCACTACACTTCTGCAAGGATTGGTTGAAACAATGCAACAAGACCCAGAAAAAAAGTCAGTGGAATTTTTTGTGTTCTTGTTTCCCCATTTGTCTACTGTCTCTATTTTCTTTTGGCAGATAGTTTTTAGTTAACTAGCCGTGGTGGGACTTTCTCCTACTTTTCTCTGATCTTTTACACTCCATTAATTCTTTTCCATTCCTTTCCAACCTCCCACCTACCTTATGGAGCGACAGAGCTAGTGGTTCTCTAATCTACACCCCCAGATGCAGTAAATAACATTTGAAATGCTGTTCTAGTCAATAAAGTGACTATGTAAAAATGTCACCATTTTACAGATCCCTGTATACTCAGTCATCTGTTGACTTTGATGAGAAAAATAAATCCTCATTCCTTTTTATGCATGTTAGTCATGTAGAGCCAACACAGCTGAGAGAGAGGGAGCTGGATCTGCTCTATCTTGTGACTCATAAACATACTTATTTATTATGTTTTAGTCAGTTACACCTGTGCAAACCAATTGAAGACAAATAGAGGTTGCCTAGATGGTGTTGAGTGCATTAGTTAAAGCCAATGCGGTTGCACAGATGTAATTGAACTCTTCTTACTAGAGATGATCTGCAAGATAGAAAGAAACTTGCTTAACCCTCATGTTGTGTTGGCTGTGTTGACAGTTGAAAAAATGCAAACAAACCCAAAGGTCATCTTTTTACTTGTAAACTGAACACATTTGATCCAGAACCTCTGCAATATCTTTTTAACAAAGTCACACTTCAGAGTAAGCTGAGATTTGAAATTCAGGCTGTCCTTACAACTGAAAACGGGAGTCCCACTGCCTTATTGAGAAGGAATGATCTCAGCTCCTTGGAGAGCTGTTGTGTCCCCAGTTACTGGGAGCACCTTACATCAATGTACAGAAGCTCAAAGGCCCTGATCCTCAAAGGTATTTAGGCTCTTCACTCCGATTGATTTCAGTAGAAGGTAGGAACCTAAATACCTCTGTGGATTTGGGCCACATTAACTATGTAAGTATAAGCTTTATTGGAGATATATCCCCAGAGCACCTCACTAACCTCTGAAAGTCATGGCCCAGCATGCAATGGGCTGTGTAAAACCTCAGAGAAATTTTCAGAGGAGGAAGCCCCCACGGTGGGAGGGGCAGGCAGTCTCTTCTGTGGTTGTTCCAAAGCCCCAATCAGGAATTTGGAGGGGAATGTTCCCAGGACAGTGTGGTGCTGGATGAGCCATTCTGGAGAGAGGGGGAAAATGTAGTAGAGTTTCCTACTGGATGCCATCACTTATGAGCTAATATCTGCTGTCAAGCAGCTGATCAGCTGTGAACAATTACTTATGTGATTACATAAGAATGGCCATACTGGATCAGACCAAAGGTCCATCTAGCCCAGTATCCTGTCTTCTGACAGTGGCCAATGCCAGTTGCTTCAGAGGGAATGAACAGAACAGGTAGTCGTCAAGCATTCCATCCCATGTTGCCTATTCCCACCTTCAGGCTAGGGACAGCATTAGAAACATCAGTATAGCTTCTGGTGATCTAATGGGGGCAGGATCATAACCAACTTCTTCATTGGTTGTGATAGGGCAGCTACACTCCAGTGCAGTAGATGGATGTATTTCTAGGTTAATATGTTCTGATTCCAGACCATAACTCCAAGTGGTCTCAAGCAAGGAAAAGCAGATCGCCCTATTGCTACATTGCTAAAAAAAGTTACCACCACTCAGCAAAAGAGGTGCCCTGGCCTTACATTTTTCCCTCTTTTAGGAGGAGAGGAACTATATAAATACTTTTCTTTTCTTACTTAGATGTTTAAATCCATTGGCAGCTCAGGAAAGATGAGTAGTTATTTTCTTTAGCAGGATAAATTCTTTTCTGGGTGGGGCAAACATAACTTCTGTTATTTATGGAGATAACAACCTTTACTGTTAGGTGAGCAAACTTGCAAGATTATCCCTAGTATATAGATGTGACGATATATGGAGCGGTTGGGGACTCACCTTTTCAAAAGTGTTCACTCATTTTGGATGTCTCCATTTTTGGGTACTCAGCTTGAGAGAGACAGAACCAGATTTTCCAATCACCATTTAGACACCTTCAGAAGTGGTGAGTATGTCAAGTGCTAAACTCTTTTGAAATCCTGCCCATGCGTCACAATGGGAGCTGCTGGCTGCTGAGCTCTTTTTAAAAAAATCGTTTTTAGGTACGTATTGGAGTTGCGCTTTTTTAGAAATCTGGTCCTAGTTGTGGGTGCTGAATACTTGGAAATCTGGACTGTGGGGTCTGATTTTCAGAAATGCTGAGAGCCCACATCTCCAGTAGATGTTGATTTACCTAGGGACATGTAACAGTTCAGTGGCTGACCTGGGATTAGAAAGTAGACTTCTGATCCCAGTTCCAGACTTCATCTGCAGTCAGAGCACACTGCATCTCAACATCTGACTGCTAGAGAATATCTAGGTATCCTGTTGGAGGATTTCTACTGGATAATAAGTGGCTCTCCAAATGAGGGTGTATTCACAAATACATTTTCTTCTTTCTTTTAATTAATCCCAGTCTGGAATTACAAATGTCAGTGATTAGTCATTTGCTGGTATTCTTAGTAACTGATTTTTTAATGAAAGATAAACAGCATGTTTGACAGTATAAGCTATTTTCTTATGCGAGTGTTTAAAAATAGAAAAAGGAATGCAACAGAGTAAGGACTGAGTTATGGTAGATATACAGACTTACTATTAAATGAATGTGTGCAGCGGCTAGCATAAGAGGGTCCTGTTCCGTGACTGGAACTCCTTCTTTGTAGTGCAGTAATACCTAAAAGTTCATCCTATTTGGGCTAGCTTCCCTTGGTGTCCTACCAAAAAGTACAAAGTTTTCTGGTCTTTTTCTTGATCCAGTTCATGAAAGTTTTGTTTCCCTAATTATTACTTGGTAAAGATTTAAGATAATCATTTAGTTTCAGTTTCTGATTTGTTTTCTTTGCACGCACTGGGCTGTTCTAATGTGCTAACTAGTAAGGGCCTCTAACAAACTGTTCTCTGGGGAATCACTGGAATATATCAGCATTTTGGCCATGGCTTCATCCCTATCCCTGCTCCTCAGAGAAACCGTGCAACATATACAATCTCCCTCTTTTTTTTTTTTTTTTAATAGTCTGTGTGTGTGTTTGACCCTGAAATACTACCCCCACTTTCTATTCTCAGGGGGAACCTTCTTCATTCAGAGTTCAGTATGCTCTCTGCTTTGTTACACCTTTTGGAAAGCACTGAGTAGGCCTGGTAGATTTTCTGACCTTCACAGTACTCTTCTGCCCCATCTTTTAGCAGTGGCCAGCAGTGTGTGTGGGAGGGCTGAACTGAGTAAACCCTCAGCAGGCAATGTTGTTTGAGCTGACAGTAACCTACGAGGACTCTAATTTAGGTTACATACCCAGTCTACGTTTTTGAACCTCCACCCTTTAAATGTAATTTATTTATTTCTTATTTTAAATGTTAAGTGAATTTTTAGTGATTAAAAATGGGGCTAGATTGGAAATCCTATAAACAGAAAACCTCAGAGTGCAAAACAGGCCCAACTTAGGTTTCCTTACACTGACACACAGGACCGACTCTAGGCACCGTAAACCAAGCACGTGGCTGGGGTGGCACAATTTCAGGGGTGGCATTCTGGCCATCCTTTTTTTTTTTTTTTTTTTTTTTCTGCTTTGGCAGTTGTACTTTCAGAGTTGTTGGGGTTTTTTTTTGTTTTTTTTTGCTTGGAGTGGCAAAGAACCTAGAGCCAGCCCTGCTGACACAACAGTGTACCTCAATCTTTATTGGAGTGGCTGGGGAGAATTATTTGGCCCACTCTCATCATAATATCCGAGCACCTTACCATCTTTAATATATTTATCCTCAAAATCCCTGTGAAGTTGGGATCATTATTCCCATTTACATGTAGGCAACGGCAGCACAGAGAGACTAAGGCCCAGTTTCTTAAAGGCATTTACATGTCTAACTCCCATTGATTTCAATGAGAATTAGGCACTCAAATAACTTTTGAGGGGCTGTACTTTAGGGCCTAAATCCTAATGACTTTCAGTGAGACCTAGGCTTCTAAGTGCCTAAGTCACCTTTCAAAATGAGCCCAATGTGTCTAAGTCACCTGGGCTATACACCGCTAAGTGGAGCAACTCTTAAACACCTTTACAAATATGGGTCTGAGTGACTTGCCTGAGGTCACATGGGAAGTTTGTGGCAGAGCAGGGAATTGAACCTGGGTCTCTCAAGTACTAGGAGAGTGCCTTAACCATCCAACAATCCTTCTTCTCACTCTTCCTCCTTGGGAGTGGTGATTCATTTGCCTTGCCCATCATTTTGCAACCAAAATGACCAGTGATGGTGGTGTTTTTTGCAGTGCAGACACTGATCCAGAAGGAACTGGACTAAGACCAGCTAAGTCACTTCACATGGTTTATCCATCTGCTTTCAGATCGTAAGAAATTTTGATCGCTCCTGACATGGACTGAATTTCAACCGATGATGCAGAGGTAAAATGTGGTATATTCCCAGTACTCATCTAAAATCTTTTGGATAAGAATATTATTTTGGCTTTTCCTTTGCAGCTGACTGCCATCCTGCAACAGCCTGGACTTTTTTTTTTTTTTTTTTGTATAGCTCACTGCTGTGTTCTATCTTCCCACTGTTTAAAATGCACAGTTGCATGCCAGATTCTAGGACTTTGTATCATTTAAATACAAAATTGGAATAAAAAAGGCATCATGGGGAGCTCCCACTACATGTATATGTTCACTTTGCCCCACAGAGTGGATTCAGCACGTCTTTCTGCAGCACTTAAGGAAGATGCAAAAGGAGTCTCTGCACATCAAAGCCAATGTGTGGGTAATGCCTAAATACCCTAATCCACAGCACTAGCACCTTATTGGAACCTCTGTGTGTGTTGACTATACAATAATCACAGAGTGCAAAGGTGGCAGTGCCAAAAGACTGAGCTTTATTTTACCCCTCCCCCCTCCCCAAGACATTGGATTGACTTGGATATTTCCTTTGAATCCTAGCCTTGGTACACTTGCAGTGTGCGCAGCGCTGGGAGTTAAAGCTGTCCGTACAGCTGTGTAGGGAAAGTGCTGCAGTGTGGCCACACTGACAGACCAGCGCTGCAGTGTGGCCACATTTGCAGCGCTGTTGGGAGTGTACATTATGGGCAGCTATCCCACAGAGCACCTTGTCCCATTTGGCGCCGTGGGTTAGGAGGAACGAAGGTGCGGGTCTTCTGCTTCCTGTCCAGCACCCGTGTGCATCGTTTCACATCCCAGCAATCTCTTGTTTCTGTCCACGTTTGGCGCCATCTTGACCTCTCAACGGTTTCTTGCAGCGCGATTTCTGTGGGAAATGAGCCACAAACTGCTGAGGAAGTATGCTGATGAGTCTCGCCAGCACATCCGTTTGGCAGTTGAGCTATTCCTTAGATCCAAGTGATGAGGGTCCGACGATGAATGCGAGTCGCCTGATGGTATGACACGAAATTGCTGCTGGCATTCATGGAAATGCTCAGCACCATGGAATGCCGCTTTTGGCTGGGAAACAAGCACTGAGTGGTGGGATCACATCGTCATGGAGTCTGGGATGATGAGCAGTGGCTGCAGAACTTTCGGATGAGAAAAGCCACTTTCATGGGACTGTGTGCTGAGCTCGCCCCACCCTGCGGCGCAAGGACACGAGATTGAGAGCTGCCCTGCCGGTGAGAAGCGGTGGCTATTCAGTGTCTATGGAAGCTGGCAACTCCAGACAGCTACCGATCGGTCGTGTAACCAGTTTGGAGTGGAAAGTTGACCGTTGGAATCGTTTGATGCAAGTTTCAGGGCTATTAATCGCATCCTGCTAAGAAGAACTGTGACTCTGAGGAACGTGCAGGACATTGTGATGACTTTGCACAATGGGTTTCCCTAACTGTGGAGGGGTGATGTGGGACGCATATTCCTATTCTGGCACCACCCCACTAGCATCTGAGTACGTTATCGGAGAAGGGTATTTCTCTGTGGTTCTCCAGGCGCTTGTGGATCACTCGTGGCATTTCATTGACATTAACACAGCGTGGCCTGGAAAGGTGCATGATGGATGCATCTTTCGGATCACTGCCTGTTCAGGAAGTGCAGGCAGGGACTTTTCCCAGACTGGAAGATCCCAGTAGGGGACATTGAAATGCCATTGTGATCTTTGAGACCCGCTTAACCGTTAATGCCTTCGCTCATGAAAACCGTATACAGGGAAGCTTGACAGGAGCAAGGAACGGTTCAACTACAGCTGAGCCGGTGCGAATGACTGTGGAGTGTGTTCGGCCATTATAAGGGCGCTGGAGATCTCTGTATGGGAAGCTAGACTTGGGGAAAGCAGCATCCCTGCGGTTATATCCGCGTGCTGTACCTCCATCATATTGGAAGGAAGGGTGAAACATTCAGTCAGGCACGGATCTCTGAGGTTCAACGCCTGGAGGCTGAATTTGCACAGCCAGAGAGGCAGGGCTACTAGAGAGGCCCCAGCACAAGGCTTCAAGGATTAGGGATGCCTTGAGGGAGGATTTGAGGCTGAAACCAAAAGTAATGTTTGGTGCTTGCATGGAGTGAAGTGCAGTGGTTACAATGTTAGTAGAATCTGTTTGTTTTCCTAACTGATTTGCAGTGCCTGTTTCTTCCTGGGCTAAGGTATCTTTTGACTTCTGCAATAATAAAGGCTTTTTCAAAGCCAGAATTCGTTTATTTAAAGAAATAACTTTACTGACAGACACACAACTTTTGGGAACCTAAAAGGGCAGGGGGGTGAGGTGGGTACTGTACAGTCACAGGTTTGAATATGTCCTGTCTGAAGTGCTGTGCAATGACTCTGCACTTCAGGATGAAAATACTGCATGGTGATGGGGTTGAGTGCAGAGGGTAAGGGTCGTAGTTCTCAGGCTGGTTGGTGAACGTACAGGTGTTGGAGGCATGGTGGGGTAAGAACCTGGATGCTGGGGAAGGGGGTTTTGAGCTGAAGATTGAGGCACAAAGGAAAGAGCTTTGGTGGCGCGCGGGCGCGGCGCGCCGTAGTGCTCTGCCTGCATAGCTACGAGTGCCCTGATAGAGTCCGCTTGGTGTGCCAGGATGCTTATCAGCTGCTTTGTGCTTTTCTTCCTGGCGCTGCTTTTTCTGGCGGATCCTGCTTTCCTTTCCCTCCAGTCCTGCACTTTTTGATTCTCTCTGGCAGAGTGATCCATAACTGCTTGCAGTAGGTGCGTCTTTGCTTTTTCGCGGCTTCTTCCAGAGGTTTTGAGTCTTTCAGCTGTTGATAACACGGGCATCCGAGAACTCAAGGTTGCTTGTAGAAGGGCAAAAAAGCAACAGTTAACAGAGGCAAGCATTGTTTATATCACATCAGACAGTATTCCCACAGAGTGAAGGAGTTCATAGTCTTCACAATAGCATAATTTCCCTACCAAGAGAGTGCACATAACCCACAGGAGCCCTGAAATGGTGAGTAAGGGGACTGATTGCTTCAGGGCTGTACGGGTTGTTCTGTGCATTGAGAAGCAAACAGCTGCAGGTGGCACCTACACTGAACGGTTCTCCAACTTTTCCACAGGAGTTAATCCTGGAATATATCTCGCTGCTGCAGGTCACCTGGAAAGAGGCGGAGGGTCTTCTACAGCAATGCGGATTCCGCCCTGGCCCCTGTGCAGTTTCCTGTGTGCAGCAATGTCCCCACCCCTCACGGCACAGTGGCGTGGACGCATTAACCTGACTGGGACAAGGACCACAGTGGCTCTCACAATAAACTTGCGCAAGCGTATTGGACACTGCTCTGGCTGAAACTTTGAAGATTACCGAGTCGATTACTGCGACATGATAGACCACATCAATGGGCTATTCCACATCTAGGCAGGCATGCATGCAGCCCTAACCCTCCTCCTCTCCTGAAACATTTCCATACTGAAAATAAAAGCTGCTTACCAGGAACCCACTCCTCTGCTTGTCCTTCACCAAGTACCGGCTCCGTGACTGGCTACCTTCCTCCTGGCTTGAGAAAGCTCCTGGCTGCATGCCCCTGGGACTCCGGGCTGTCTCCCCCACTCCAGTACCCTCACTCTCGGTTTCCTCACCCCCCTCCTGCTCTGAAGTGTCCATCATGGTCCTCGGATTGGCAGTGGGGTCACCTCCAAGTATCGTGTCAGCTCTTTGTAAAAACGGCAGGTTGTGGGGGCAGCACCAGAGCGGCGGTTTCCCTCATGGCTTTGTATATAGGCACTCCGCAGCTCTCACTTAACCCTGCACTCGCGGCACGTCCCCCTTGTCATGGCCCCTTTCCAGCATGGCCGTTGATATCTGCCCATAGGTATCGTAATTCCTACGGCTGGAGCGCAGCTGTGACTGCACAGCTTCCTTCCCACAAACACTGATGAGGTCCAGCAACTCGCCATTGCTCCATGCTGGGGCTCATTTGAAGCGTGGAGGCATGGTCACCTGGAAAGATTCACTGATTGCACTTCACACCTGTCTGAGCAAACAGGAAGGGGATTTTTAAAATTCCTGGGGCATTTAAAGGACGGGTCTGACGTTTGGTCACCTGAGGCCAGGGCAGTAGAGTTCGAACTGATGAGCAGAGTGGCTGAACAGGCATTGTGGGATACTTCTGAATACCTCTGGAGGCCAATAACAGCGCTTTTGGTGGCCACACTGGCGGAGCAGTGCTGCATCACCAGTGCTGCTGCAGTTATTCCCCAGGCAGAGATAGAGTACAGCCAGCGCTGTATCCAGGGAGATACAGCGCTGGATGTGCCTTGCAAGTGTGGACGGTGTGTGAGTTGCAGCGCTGTAAAGCCACCACCAGCACTGTAACTCTCCAGTGTAGCCAAACCCTTAGGCCATGGCTACACTGGCACTTTACAGCGCTGCAACTGGGGTGTGAAAAAACACCCCTCTGAGCGCTGCAAGATGCAGCGCTGTAAAGTGTCAGTGTAATCAGGGCGGCAGCGCTGGGAACGCGGCTCCCAGCGCTGCACGCTACACCCGTAAGGGATGTGGTTTACAAGCAGCGCTGGGAGAGCTCTCTCCCAGCGCTGCGGCTTTGAATACACTCACACTTCAAAGCGCTGCCACGGCAGCGCTCCCGCAGCACTGCCAGGGCAGCGCTTTGAAATGTCTAATATAGCCATGGCCTTAGAGAGGAAAATACTAAGCGGATTCCTCTTTTGTTTCTCTCATGAATACAGATCATGATGTCGTTGTCTTCCACGTGATGTTTTTGATTTGGGCCTATGTCACTTGTGTCCTTCTGTTTTTACCTTCTGGGCTGTTTGACTCAGGAAAGCGTGATACCGAGGGCTGCTTGTTGTTATTAATTATGTGCTGCTTTTCAGTTAGGCTTTGAGTGTTGGCTTTCTGTCCTTGGAACCTTGCTAATATCTCAGACAATTGGCCTGTTGTTTAGCCAGTGCTGCAGGCCTTTTGTGAATCTTAGTTAAAAAAAAGTAATAAAAGAATGACTAATTGAGCATGAGCAATGCTGGTGAGACTGTAGTCCATTGTGTAACTATTGAGAGCAAAATTTGCATTCCTAGAAAAGCTTGTTTGCGGTCAAAATATAGGGCACTCTCTTTATTGCTCATGGGAAAACATGTACTGTATATTCAGCTCAGGATGCTATTTAAAAGAATCAACTTTATAGAAAGTGACATTTTCTTTGCTTGGAACACTGAAGTCAGATTGAAACCCTGGTTTGCTTGGCAACAGAAGTGAATCTTTCTTACTGAGGCAAGTATCGCGGGGGCTATTTTAAGTCTGTCACACACACGCACTATGATTTGTGTGCTGAAGTGGCTTCTTTTAAGATTGTTTAGCACTGTGACGTGGCCAAATCTTTTGAAGGGGAAGGCTACAGTCCTATGTTATGTAACTATCTGCCTCTTCTCAGTGCCAGAGGGCACCCGCCAATTGTCTCTCTCTTATTTCAAAAATATATTTGTCTGTGGCTTTTTTCCTGAGATGTGTAAGTTAAGCAGAAGATAAAGTAGTATCTAACAACGTTCAGAGAAATCATGACTTCTAGGTAACTCTTAAATGTAGTCAATTGTATACTGGGTACATGTACAGTATAAATACAGTATGCTGAGCTTTTGTACGTGTGCACATTTTATATAAATGTATAATAGATTAAGTTGCTGTCTGTATGTGCATTCTGTTGTAGGTAGGATAATCTGTTTTTCTGGTCCATTTTGGTGTGAAGATTCAAGTCTGACTCATCGATGAATGGGGGATAATGGTTCCTTTGTTGATCTTCTCTGTTTAGACCAGTGTTTCTCAAATGCAGCCACCAGGGGCTTTTCTTACGGCCACAGCCTCCTGGGCAGTGATTAGTGGGGCGGGGCAGATGCAAAGCATTGGCCCGTCCCCAGGGGCCACTGAAGTGGTTGGGCCCTGCCCCGCTTTGGAGAGATACAAACTGGAGCAACAGGCAGCCAGTGAGTTCCCCACTTTCCCAGTGGGATTGGGCTTCAGCCCTCAGGTGGCAGGCTCCAGCCATGGGGCTTCAGGCTCTGTCTCCTGGGCATGGGGCTTTGGGCTCAATACCCTGGCTGTGTGGTGATGATGGGCTCTGGCCCCAAACTCGTTCCCCCATCACCTTTTCCCCCCCCACTGCCTCTCTCAGTGCCCCATCACCCCTAGCCCCTGCTGTCTCTGTACCTACCTCCCTATCCAAGGCTTAATTTGTCCTCAGGCTTGCTGGGTCTGAATAAGAGTTTGTTAATATAACTTTTCACAGCACACTTAGTAGCTAGCAAGTCTTTTAAAAAAAAAAAAAATCAAAAAAAGCAACAGAAACAGTAAGAAAAATGACAAGAATGATCAAAGCACTTTATTTGTGTTTCTATTCTGTTTAGGTCCAATAAAGACTAGAGACAACTGTACACTATTTTTATTATTGAGTCTGTTTTAAAAAAAACAAACAAAACCCAACCTACATAGATAGGTTACAATGATTTGGACATGTATCCATGCTAATTTATTTCTTTTTTCTAAAGTTAATGAAGTATTTTAGGAAAAATTGTCACAGCACTCAGAGGCCATGAAAAAATTTGTTGTGAGAACACCTGGTTTAGACTGAGAGAGTTCTTTGGGGCCCAGACTGTCTGTTGCACTGTGTATGCACAGTGCATAGCACAGTGGATCCCAAATCTCAATTGTGGCTTTTAGATGTTAGTGTCTACAAAACAATTAAAATAGTAATTTTTAAATGTTGTAGTGTGGGATCCTATTCTGCAGCCCTTACGCAGGCACAAGCAGTCTACTCCTGCCGATAGGCCAAGCAAGCTTCTGTTTCAGTACTTTGCAGAATTGTGTCATTAAGGGGTGCTGCATAGTCACTGGGATCCTTGCGTGAATGAGGGTTTAGGGCAGAAGTGGGCAAACGGTGGGCCACATCCAGTCCGTGGGACCCTCCTGCCCGGCCCCTGAGCTCCTGGCTTGGGAGGCTACCCCTGGTCCTTCCCCTGCAGTTCCCCCTCCTCCGCAGCTTCTGCTCGCTCTGCTGCCAGTGCAATATGCCGAGTGGGCGGGGCTGTGAGCCTCTGGGCAGTGCAACTGCAGAGCTCGGCCTGACCTGGTGCTCTGTGCTGCACGGTGGTGATGGTGTGGGTGGTTCCAGCCGGGCGGCGCAGCTATAGCGCCACCAACCATCGGTGCTCCAGGCAGCGCGGTAAGGGGCAGGGAGCAGGGGGTTGGATAGAGGGCAGGGGAGTTCGGTGGGGTGATCAGGGGGCGGGGGTGTGGATAGGGGTCTAGGCGGTCAGAGGGCAGGGAACAGGGGGGTTGGATGGGGGCAGGGGTACCGGGGGGGCAGAAGGAGGGGAAGTTGGACGGGGCGGCGCGGAGTAGTCAGGGGACAGGGAGAAGGGTGTGGATGGGCAGGGGCACCGCGGGCAAGTCAAATGAGAGGGGGGGGTTGGATGGGGTTGTGGGGGGCAGTCAGGGGAAGGGATTCCAGGGGAAGTCAGGGGACTGGGAGCAGGGGGGCGTGGGTGGGGCAGGGGCCCCAGCGGGACCATCAGGAATCAGGGTGTATTGGATGGGGCAGGAGTCCCAGGGAGGGGAGTGGAGGGGAGTGGGGGCTGGGCCACGATCCCTTCCCCTAACCGGCCCTCCATACAATTTCCAAAACCCGATGCGGCTCTCAGGCCAAAAAATTTGCGCGCATCTGGTTTAGGCCCTTAGTAAACTGCTCAATGGGAAACATGTATTGAACAGCAAGGTGGACTTCTTGTCTTCTGGTCAGCACTGGCTGGATGGAGCAGAGTAGCGATATCTCGGAGGAATGGGTTCTGTTCTGATATGACCCAAACTTTCTTCAGTATTTCTTTTTCCTTCTGTGAGGGAGAGAGAGGAGCAGGGAAGAGTGTTGAAAGGGAAGTGTTGCCATCTTGGATGTTGAAAATGAGCAGGGAGTGCTCAATAACTCTGTTTATTTATGCTTTAAAAGAAAGTCCATGAGGTACTAGAAGTGCTCCTATGCATGGCCCGACTACAAAATTCAAACCAATTGGATGCCAGTTTTCTGGCATTTGGAATTTCCAAATTAAATTCTTTTTGCCACTAGTCATGATTAATTTTCAGTTTTCACCTTGCATTTTCAGGACTGCACATAAAGAGAAACTTTTTGAGAAAAACAGGAAGAGAGGAAATGGAAAGTATATTCTGCAGTGCTTTTATCCTTTATGACCTCTGCAGCTGAAACAACATAGCACAGTGCTGTATTTTATCACCTGTTTTCCATATCAGTTCAGTGGCTGCAGAAAGAAAATATACAGTTTGATAAAGTGAAAATGCGTGAGCAGCTTATACCAATTAGTATCCGAGCAGCTGGCACACCTCTACAAGCAAAAAGCAGCTACTTGTTGCAGCAGCAGGCAGGAACATCCATAAAGAAAGCATTAGCGCATCAATCTGGCGTGCTATGAGGTTATTTTGCTTGCTTTCCTCATGAGAATGAGCCTGGCAAAGATTTTCAAGCTTAGGACACTAAATTTGGTACCCAACACATTATTCAGTCACCCTAAATGAAAGTGGCCCTATTTTCAGAAGGGCTGACCACCCCGCCCCCCCATCCCATTGAATTCACTAGGAATTGCAGATGCTCAACCCCTTTGAAAATCAAGTCAAACTTATATTTAGGTGCATAAATAAGGATTTAAGAGACTAATTTTAGGTACCTAAGTTTGAAAATTTTGGCCATTATTTTTTTTCGGAGAGACAGAGGCATCTGTCCACTCTCACCCTTCAGAGGCTGAACAAGTATAGCAGAAAAAGAAAAATTTAGATGGTTTCCTTGGGAAACACCCCGTCCCAAGCTGCACATGGTTGGTTGAGGCTATTGGTCTGCCACTTGTGTGCTTTCCTGTGTTTCTGTTGATCCAGAGGTGGAAACAATTAAGATGCCACGTAGGAAATTACCATTATAGTAATTACACGTCCTGATGGCGGATTCATCTTACCCGGTTTCTCACAGGGACAAGGTAGTGTTATGACTTTATTCTAAATTCTTGCCAAAACTTGTCACAGTGCTTGAGCTTCATATAATTCGGTAAAATTTGTTGCCACAACTTTATTTTCAAAACCCATGACCTACGAGGAAAGGTTATGTTGTATACTTGAGATGTGAAAAAAAACACCGTAGGTTTTATTTTCACAGAAGAAACCTTTCTGGAATTCCCCTAGGATATCTATTTCCTTTTTCGAAAAATCTAAATTTCAGACTATTTAAGTACAAAAGATATCCAAATAGATCAATTTGCCTGCTACAGGAGAAGGCTAGGTACTATATGGGGTGAGATTTCATTACTGCTTAAATAGTGTGGCAATCTGCATCAAGTTTAAATTTTCTTTTTTCACCTTTAAGGTCCATCTTTGTTTGACTAACTTCAGCTTCTATGTCTGTCCTTCCTTATCTGCTCTTATTCCTTATCGCATCTTCCCATCTTCACACTGCCAGATTGTATGCTTCTTCCAAATCAATGCTTTCTTCTGCAAATGGAATGCCCCTATTGAATGAGTCTGGGGGGCCCAACCCCCCTGTGAACTAATAATCGGCAAAGCGAATAACTGATAATGCATTTTTAAAAATCACTGTATGTTTCATTTCTGTCCTTCACTGTTTGTATGTGGCTTGTTTTTTTAGATTGTGAGTTCTTTGGAGCAAGGACTGCATCTTATTATGTTTGGAAAGCATCTAGCCTCTTGTGGGTAATCCTAGTAATGATTGGCACCCTACCAACAGCTGAGCCACTGAATTTAGTTCTCATTATAATTCCCTTTATTAATTGCCTATATCTGCTCCCCATAGCCCAGGGCTCTATAATGAGGGTAAGTAGTAAAAGAGGGCATTGCTGACTCCATCCTCTGGACAAATCTTGGTCTAATTTAAAGTTAGAAACCTGGCCTTCAGAAATGCATTTAACTGTTCTGGCAATGTAAAATATAATTATCAGGATGAGGAGTAGACTGTACATCAGTGGTAGGCATACCCCCAAACTGCTTGTGATTGCAGGGACAAATTAGGATCGAAATAGCAAGAATACTCTGGAAAGTCATTCTTGGTCATTCCCCAACAGTGCCTTTGAATCACTTTGGGGAAGCTCTGTTCCCATTTAATAGTGGTAGCAAAAAAGAAGTAGGCAGAGCAGCTGGGTTTTGGAGCTTGGGGTGAGCAGAGGTTAGTAGGTACTTGGGAGACTGAGGTGTATTCTAAAGGATCAGTAATACAATACTTAGCACTTCCAAAGAGCTCCAGGTATTTTGAGAACATCAGTGAATGTAGGTGCTCAGCATCCTTGTAGGGGGTCAGGAATCTAAGTGTCCCCATGGTGACGTAGCCCCATTGACTACAGTGGAGCTGTGCTGATTTACACCTGCTGAGGTCTAGCTGTTAGAGTTCTCACACATACATAGCCATCCTATTTTTTGGGTTCCCCTTCCAATTTTCAAAACCAGCAATTACACAGGACCATTAAAATCCACAGCCACCCATCCATACGGTCACAATTCACCCCATCCCATATTGCCATTATTCCCCAGGTAACAAATTCCTCCTTGATATTCTCGTCTCAGCCCCTCCTTAAATACCTGCAAAAATGGACAGTTTTACAGTGGGTCTGGAAGGCTAACAAATCCCTGGGAGTGAAGGCGCACTGCAGAATCTAAGGACCCTCATAGAGAGTGCCCGGGCAGCAGCTCTCTCTGTTCCATATTAAGGAATCTCCACCTCGAGGTTCTCCACTGATTGTAACTGCAGTAGTGTGGAGCAAGAAGAGAGGGAGTCTGCTGGGTAACCTAGACCCATGGTTCAAACAAACATCTTGAACTGAACCCAGATGCCCACAGACTGCCAGTGCAGCTCCCAGAACACTGATATAATGTGCTTCCAGTGCAAAACACCACATACCAGACAGGGCTGGATTTACACCTTATGCACTACTAGGCACAGCATCTTCTTCAGCGTCCCCACTCCCCGTCCCCCCCGGCCCGCAGCTGATCTTTGTGTTTTGTGTAAAAAATAAAATGAAAAGAAATATAAACACAGCCTCCCCAGGAAGGCACAAGACCCTCTGCCATGCATGGTGCTCCCTGTCTGAGCTGGGGCGCAGCCCACCTGTCCCAGGCAAGATGCAAGGGGGGACTGTACCTCTCCGCAAGGCGAATGGTCCCTGGGTGTCTTCCATCCCTCCCGCAGCCCGGTCTGCCTGTGCAAGTGAACGGGGTGCTGGCCACGGCCCTCCCTCTCTCTCTCCCCTGCATGGGGTAGGGGCAGCGGGCGGACGAGATTGGGACAGGGCTGGGATGCTCCCAGCTCCTTCAGCAGCTGCCCCGACCGTCCGCGGCTCATGGCGCCCCCAGGCTGACTTGGACGCTCATCCTGCTCCAGCCCCACATGCTGGGCAGCCACCAACCCATGCCAGAAACCTGGCTGCCCGCAGGGGAGCTGTATGTATTAGCTTTTAGGTATCCCTAAAATGCTGGTGCCCCTAGGCACATGCCTACTGTACCTAATTGGAAATCCAGCCCTGATAAGCAATTTGCCATGTTTCAGCCTAAGCGCAGCTTCTGAATGGGCCTAAGTAGAGTGTCGTATAGTGGTCTAATCTCAGGGTGGCAAAGGCTTTCATACGCTGGAGAGACGACAACACACAGAGGTTAAATAATTTGTCCAAATCTCAAACAATATCTGTGGCAGACCTAAGAACATATCTCAGTTCTTCATTCCTGGTCTGTGTGTTAGCTGCAAAACTGTCTTTTCCTTCAAGGAGTATTAGGCCACATGGCTTCAGGTTTTTTTCATATAGGAGAACTCCAGGTTAGCTAAACCACTGAAGGTAATAAATGTAGTGTGTAAAGGGACATCGGGTTAATTAGTTTGCTCAGCGGAGCCATGTCAACCCAGACCTGACTGATACTGATAGGAGGAAGAATGTCATGAGCCAACTGAGTTTAAGTTCTTTGTTAAGTCAGTGTTGGTTCCTTAGCTTCATTTCAGTTTAGTATTAATGATTGATGAGGTGAATAGAGGCACTGAGCCAAACACTTGCAACCTATGTATACTCTTCAGAGCTGCCTAATCCAGCTATGTCATAAGTGGTGTTTGCTGTGTATGCAGGGTAGGTCTTTCAAAAGTGCTCATGTTGGACTAGCTCTGCTGTCACTGATGTTAGGCCAATGATTGATTGGCACTTTTGAAAATTTCGCTTAGAATGTGCAAACATTTACCTGCATAAAAAACCATTTGGGACTAAGCATGATCAACAAATACCAAGTGCTCTTACAATCTCAACTGAATGTCCGCTGTCTTGTCCCTTAGGTAGTCATTTCCCCCTGTGCAAAATGAGCCTAAAACTCTACCAGCCAGATTTGATAGCATTTTACTTACACTTTGCATAAGTGGACACAAAATGCAAGGCAGTGGAGAATCTGGCCCCTGCCATATAGGTCTGGACTCAGATGCAAGGAATTGAAGAAAGGAGAACTGGAAGTGATATTAATGATGGGGACTTTTGCATATAAGTGACACTTTATGGGATGACTCCCATAACGGAAATGTTGATGTTGATGGGGAGGTGTCTGCATAGATGGTGAGAGAGGAGGGTTAGAAGAGGTGGCATTGTGTGTCCAAGGTGCGCACGGTGCCAGTGAGCTGATGTCTGTCTAAAGACCTGATCCTGTGAACCTTTGCTCAAGATTTGTCCACACACAAAGTCGCACCAGATGAACTAAAGGTCTGATTATTATTTTTTTAAGTCGAATTAGTTAAACCTTTGTAAATCCCTGAGTGGATACTTGGAAGGCACAAGCCAAACTGATATAAACCAGGCTTAAACTGATTTAGGAGGGTCCATCAAGGGGTTTGCACTGGTTTAACTAAACTGGTATAAGCAAATCAGTGCATGCTGTGTAGACAAGGCCTTGCGCAAGTAAGGCCATGCCTAAGTGAGGGAGTGTTGTGGGATTGGGCTTTACATTATTTTTTTCCAGGACTTTGCTTCATTTACTGTCTGTGAAACACTGGATGTACAAGTGGTTCTATGATAACATCCAAAGTACAGCATTGTCTTAGTGTATATTAATTTCCAGAACTAAGTAGTTTGGAAAGGAAGTGATTGGCAGTCCAATGGTGTACAGTAAATAAACCACATTGAATTGTTTGTCTCAAGTTCATATTTTAAATAATTTATTCTTGAGTCTATTTCTGAAACTTTAAATGAAAATAATTATTCATCACCTAGTAGTAGGATAAAAAGTTACAATTGCATTTTTATCCTTGTCGCCAAAGTATTTACTCCTAGCCAGAGCCACATTTGCTGTAGTAATCTCTCGCTTTTCTTTAAATGTTACCAGTGTAGGATTTCCCCAGACTTGAAAGCAGGGAAATTGAATGTTTTTTGTAATTTGATATTTGTTTGTTTTACCAGTGAAAGAGTCAAGTAGCAGGGGGGGAAAAAAAAAAAAACCTCTGAGACAACTAACAGGTCTCCAGACCTATCTGAAAGCCTACACCTAGATGTTTCCAGCATATGATGTCACATACTCAACTAATGCAACAATTGATGGTGACGTTTAGGCTGGACTTTGGCCCTTGCAAGCTATGTGTGCAAGTTCTTTCTCTCTACACAGAGCCCCACTGAAGTCAGCGGGGCTCCATGTGGACACAAGGTTCCACCCATACGGAGTTCATTGCTGCATTGGGACCTTTGTGAGTACCATTGGAGATAGGATGTTTTGCTACCGTTGCACAGCATTTCAGGAGAGCTAATGCTAGGTGTAAGCTGGTAAGGTTAAAGGGAACGTTTCAGCGTGAATACACAGTGCAACAGTACTAATTTTATTTATGCACAGCCATACTGGAGGGGCAATATAGAAAAACAGGATGATGCCATGATGTTATAGTTTCTCAAATAGTGCTGCATGTCACCAGGGATGTACGAGGATCTAGGAGAAGAGCCTGTTGTAGTGCATGAGAGTTACATTAAAACCCAAAGGAACAAAGTTACAATTGGTGGAAGAAACTTTTCGTTTGTTCTGATTTCATTTTCCCTGCTTCCATGGTAAATCTATGGTCAGGCCGGTAAATCCCATAGTAACACAGTAACATCTGTTATATAAATGTTTGAAATTGAAGCTTTTTGCTTTAGTTAGACTCAGAAATGCACAAGTCTGACATGTATTTGTCTCTTTGTAGTGCTTCCACCTCTCACTCGGACCAGTCAGTGCATACAAAATCTGCTTCGGTTGTGTCATCAGATTCTGTCTCCACCTCCACAGACAACTTTTCTCCAGATTTGAGGGTACGTATTTCCTTTTTTGAGGCTACAGTGAGATCTCAAGTACAGTGTTTGGTGGTGGCGTAAGACTTCAGCCTCCAGATTAACAGCGCAGTTTATTTAGCAGGAGCTGGAGAGGGACACAGAACCCAACAGCTGAAATAGAAGTTAGTTTGATCTCTACACCATTGCTTCCTTTGTTACTGAATAAACAGTCTTGTAAGTGGTCCCATGTTTGGGACCAGACTTTCAAAAGAGTTCAGCTTCCAAGAGTTCAGCCCACCTAAATAAGGGCCGGATTCAGCACCCAGCTGCTCTCACAGCACCTTAATTTGGTGCCTTGATGGAAGCTGATCCTCTGAAAATCTGGCCCTGTTTGTGAGCATTGAACTCTTGAAATATCTGGCTCTTAACATCTGTCTTGAAATAGCTTGCACTGGAACGATCACTGACAAATACTAGCTGGTACTTCCAGTGATATAGACTTCTCCTCTAATAAAGACCTCTTAAATCGAAATATCAAACTTGGGTACCTAGAGCCAGGCAACTAATTCCATAGCTGAACACCTAAATAAGTAGTCTGATGGCCAGGATGCTGAAATGTACCTGCAGTTCATACTGAAGCCTGTGGGATTTGTGGGAGTATCCAGACCAGTGAGGTGCCTTGTCACCACTTGCCCTGCAACTTGGGGTGCCTCACAATGCTTTGCAGCTGTAGCTCCCACCTGGGCCACTCACAAACAGCCTGCCAGCATGCAGGTCACACCCCAGGTGTGTGTATGGCTACAGCTCTGGTCCAGCAACTCTGACCCCAGCAGCCTGACAGCAAAGACCAGCCACACTCTGGCTTCCACCAGCCTTGGTAACTAATTACAGGGTGATCCCAACATACTCCCAGTCTCAAATTTTTCCCAAAATCTGTGTGTTCTGCACTGTCCAGCCTTCTCCTGGACAACCCAGACATAATTAGGTCCATTGCCTCGCTACGGGGATCAACATACAACAGTTTGCTACCTTAAAATGAAATTATGCAAACTTTTCACAAGACTGGATTAATTTTAATAAAACAATAAAACAAATGTATTTAACTAGAAGGGGAGATGTTTTATTTGAGTAAAAATATAAGCCATAAAGTCAGAAATGGTTACAAGAGAAATAAAGATAAAATGCTTCCTAGTACTAAACTTAACTAATTAGATTTTGTTCAAGATGAAGTCCCTTACCACGTTTTCCCATTAACAGTTCTGACCCAACTGTCAGGCCAAGATCTGCTCCCAAAGTCCAACAACTGTTTCTTTTGTAATCTTAAGTGAAAATGAGAGATGGATAGGGAGAGAGAACTTGGTGTGGTTTTGCCCCTCACTTTTAGAGTTCAGTCACCCTTTGAAATGCATTTTCCTGAGGATTACCTTACCCGCAGTTAAAGTTAATTCCAAGGGTAAAGAAGGCGACAGTGAAAGAGGACGCACACTGTTTCTTCTCACCTCTGTTTGCTGAAAAGCAGATTTTTCTTGTCTCCTGTCTTTCCCCCTCTTGATATCTGAGGATCCTGTTCACAACTTATATGTAAACTGAGGTAAACACACATTTCTGTGTTTAAGACTGGCTTGACCAGTCCTTATTGGGGCTATGTGGGTTTGAACCTGTGCTACTAGCATTATTCAGGGGGAATTCCTGACTTTACATATAATGTTGTTACACACATTTCGTCATGGTATTATTGACCAATGAGTCATTAGTTTTCAAATGATACCTCACAAGGCATATTTTGTAAAAGATAATTACAATGGCATGTAGAGTGTGAACATTGGAGTGTATTCCATCAGAGGATGCTCAGCACTTTTGAAAATCAGACCGTTTATTTCGGTACTTAAAATTGGTTACACATTTGTTTAAAGTGTGTACTGGTTTGAGATAGATTTTCATGTACCTATAATGGAGGATATTGGTAGAACCATTAATAGCTTTCAAAGTATGGCCACTACTTTGTAGTTAAATTTAATATCATTTTCATTCTTTTTAGTATTAATTTATTATTTATATGACAATAGCATCCAGATGCCTCAGTCAAGATCATGGGCCCATTGTATAAGATGCTCTGTGAACCTGTATGAAGACATGATCTCTGCCCAAAGAAGAGCTTAAAGTATTGCCAAAAGTATTAAAAAATCATGCATCTTCCTTAAAAATGATGGGATTTTAAAAAAAATAGGGCTCCACTTATTTTCCTTCTAGTTTCTTTTCTATTCAGTGTTCATGTTCTCAAGCTTATCTGCAAAATGTAAGGTCTAGAGACTTTTTTTTTTCTAAATGAAAGCTGAGATTATCATAATCACAAAACTCCAGGAACTGGGGCTATAAAACAGACAGCATATGCTCACAATAAAATTGTAAGAGTTGGCAAAAGCAACACAGGCCTTTTTCTTTTTTATACTGTGGCTTGTGTTAAGTTTAGTCTCAGTGCTGTTTTGGCCAGTGTAATTTTTTCCACGACTGGTATCTTTCCGCAGCTAACAGAAAATCCCCTAGTTTTACTATTACAAGGACTTGATTGTTTCCATTTGAAGAAGATACTTGAGTCTTTGAGGCTTTCAGCCATTTGTAGTTAAACATTAGGCTGCAGTTTGCAAATTTGACATATGTTCAAGCAGCAGAGAATCCTGTGGCACTTTATAGACTAACAGACGTTTTGGAGCATGAGCTTTCGTGGGTGAATACCCACTTCGTCAGATGCATGTAGTGGAAATTTCCAGGGGCAGGTATATATATACAGCAAACAGAGAAAATCATCAAAAAGAGCTCTCCAACCTGGAGACCTATTAATAACCAAACTTCCATAAAGGACTTCACTAAAATAAGACAGGAGATCTACATTACTCACTTCACCTCTCTACAAAGGAAAAAAACTGTAAGCTGTCTAACTCCTACTGCAATGGGGCCACAACCGTGGTACCCCAAACCCACCAGCAATATCGTCAATCTATCCAACTAGTCCTCAGCCCAGAAGAAAAGTCTGTCCTATCTCGGGGACTCTCTTTCTGCCCGCCACCCCACCAACATGATACAGTTCTGTGGCGATCTGGAAGCCTACTTTCGCTGTCTCTGACTCAAAGAATATTCCAGACAACACTGAATAGTGCACTGATACACAGGTACCCCCCACCAGCAGCACAAAGAAGAAGCACTCCACATGGACTCTCCTGAAGGGTCAAAATGACAGTCTGGACCTATACATTGAATGCTTCCGCCGACGTCCACAGGCAGAAATCGTGGAAAACAAACATCGTTTGCCTGCATAACCTAAGTCATGCAAGGCAAAATGCCATCCACAGCCTCAGAAACCACCCTGACATTATCATCAGAGGCTGATAAAGGAGGTGCTGTTGTCATCATGAACAGGTCTGCTACCAAAAGGAGGCCGCCAGACAACTCTCCAATACCAAATTCTACAGGCCACTTCCCTCAGATCCCACTGAGGAATACACTAAGAAACTGACCATCTACCAGGACACTCCCTACACTAACACCGGAACAAATCAACATACCTCAGAGCCCCGACCAGGGTTATCTATCTACTACCCAAGAATCCACAAACCTGGAATCCTGGACGCCCCATCATCTCGGGCATTGGCACTCTTACTGAAGGACTGTCTGGTTATGTGGACTCTCAACTCAGACCCTATGCCACTAGCACCCCAGTATCTCCGTGACACCACTGATTTGATAGAGATAGCATGATACACTCCAGAAAACACCATCCTAGCCACATGGATGTAGAGCTCTCTACACAACATCCCGCACACAGATGGAATACAAGCTGTAAGGAACAGTATCCCTGAGATGCACAGCACAACTGGCTGCTGAGCTCTGTGCCTTTATCCTCACACACAACTATTTCAAATTTGATGACAATATATATCTCCAGATCAGTGGCACTGCTATGGGCACCTGCATGGCCCCACAATATGCCGATATTTTTATGGCCTGACTTGGAACAATGCTTCCTCAGCTCTCGTCCACTCACGCTTCTCTGTCTATGCTACATTGATGACATCATCATCTGGACCCATGGGAAGGAGACTGGAAAAATTCCACCACAATTTCAACAGCTTCCACCCCACACATCAACCTCAGCCTGGACAATCTACACGGAGTCCACTTTCTAGATACACGGTGCAAATAAGTGATGGTCCACATCAACACACCTGTATCGAAACTACCGACCACTATGCCTACCTTCATGCCTCCAGCTTCCATCCCGGCACATCACACGATCCATTGTCTACAGCCAAGCACTGAGGTACAACCGATCTGCTCTAACCCCTCAGACAGAGACCAACACCTACATATCTCCACCAGCATTCTCAAACTACAAATACCCACACGAGGAAATAAGGAAACAGATCAACAGAGCCAGACGTGTACCAGAAGCCTCCTACTGCAAGACAATCCGAAGAAAGAACCAACAGGACTCCACTGGCCATCCTAAGCCACCCCCAGCTAAAACCCCTCCAACGCATCATCAGGGATCTACAAACCCATCCTGGACAATGATCCACACTTTCACAGGCCTTGGGTGGCAGGCCAATCCTCGCCACAGACAACCTGCAACCTGAAACGTATTCCACCAGCAACTGCACACCGCACATAGTAACTCTAGCTCAGGAACCAATCCATGCAACAACCCTCGATGCAACTCTGCCCACATATCTACACCAGCGCCACATCCCAGGACCTAACCAGATCAGACACAACATCACCGGTTCATTCACTTGCACATTCCACCAATGTAATATACGCATCATATGCCAGCAATGCCCCTCTGCTATTAACATCGGCCAAACTGGAAAGTCTCTATGGAAAAGGATAAATGGACACAAATCAGATATCAGGAATGGCAATATACAAAAATTTTAGGAGAACACTTCAACCTCGCTGAACCAACAACTATAGCAGACCTTAAGGTAGCCATACCTGCAGCAAAAAAACTTCAGAGACCAGACTTCAAAGAGAAACTGCTGAGCTTCAGTTCATCTGCAATTTGCACTCACTCAGGATTGAACAAAACTGTGAATGGCTTGCCAACTACAGAACCAGTTTCTCCTCTCTTGGTTTTCACACCTCAGCTGCTAGAACAGAGCCTCATCCTCCTGATTGACCTAACTCGATATCTCTTAGTTTTTGCTAGCATATATATACCTGCCCCTGGAAATTTCCACTACATGCATCTGACGAAGTGGGTATTCACCCACGAAAGCTCATGCTCCAAAATGTCTGTTAGTCTATAAGGTGCCACAGGATTCTCTGCTGCTTTTACAGATCCAGACTAACATGGCTACCCCTCTGATACTTGACATATGTTCCTATTTTCTGATGATGATTTTCATGTCTTTAATATCTTCCATCTGAGGGTCCCTATCTGCAACACAAACACTCATGAATTCATCCTCACAACAACCTGAGGAGGCAAATAAATATGTAAATATATAGCATCCCTCACTGCAAAATAGGGATGTTGAAATAAGGAAGTTAAGTGGTTTATTCATGTTCAGAACTGGGACCAGATCACGAGACAGTCTGATTCCTGGTCTCGTTGCTTAGACCATGCCTAAGATTGGAAGCGCTGTTACAACTTTAACTGCAATTATATCAAATTCTTATTCATTCCCTCAATTCAGACCATGCAACTCCCACTTAAATTAACCAATATTTGATTTGTATGTGTGCATGCCTGCATGTGTGTGTGTGTGTGTGTGTATGTATTGTGACATTCCACTCTATATGATGTTATGATAATATGTTAATGAGTGTAAATATAATGTAACTGGAATATGCTTCATGCAAAAGGTTTCTTGTAAGGTATTATTACAAAGCTTATTAATCTACTGAATGTGGTCATCCTATTTGTATAAATGTATTACTCTTGTCTCAGAAACTAGAAATATGAAATATAACTCTGAGGTCCTATTGTAGTTATACAAAGTGTGGGCCATTAATGGTGGTTTGGAATCTAGATGGCTTCCATCAGCCAGGACAATTGACTGTAGATGGCTCTGTTTGCTTGCAGGTCTTCCTGTGAGTCAGGCTGGGAGGAACGAGGGCTTGAAGTCTTACAGTGACGTGATCATGTCACCTGAACTGGAATCCATCTTTAAGCTGGTGCTTTTCCATTTAGAAGGAGGGGTGGGAACACAGAGAAGGACAAAGGATTCCCGCCTTGTGCAAAAGATGTATAAGAGGGTGGAACAGAACAAAGCGGGCTGCAGTCATGAGAAATTCCCTAGCTACCACCTGAGCTGGAACAAGGGCTGTACCAGGGGAAAGGATTGTGCCCAGACTAGGAAGGCATCTAGTCTGTGATAGAAGCTTATTAAAACATCTCAGAGGGTGAGCTTTTCATCTGTAATTACTTTCGTACTGTATTAGGTTTAGACTTGCATATTTTATTTTATTTTGCTTGGCAATTCACTTTGTTCTGTCTGTTATTACTTGAAACCACTTAAATCCTACTTTTTGTATTTAATAAAATCATTTTTTACTTATTAATTAACCCAGAGTATGTATTAATACCTGGGGGGGGAGGGCAAACAGCTGTGCATATCTCTCTATCAGTGTTATAGAGGGTGAACAATTTATGAGTTTATCCTGTATAAGCTTTATACAGGGTAAAATGGATTTATTTGAGGTTTGGACCCCATTAGGAGCTGGGCATCTGAGTATTGGAGACAGGAACACTTCTTAAGCTCTTTTCAGTTAATCCTGCAGCTTTTGGGGGACGTTGTTCAGACCTGGGTCTGTGTTTGTAGCAGGCTAGCATGTCTGTCTCAAACCAGGCAGGGCACTGAAGTCCCAAGCTGGCAGGAAAAATGGGCTCGGAGGTAATCTCAACACATCAGGTGGCGGTCCCAAGGGGGGTTTCTGTGATCCAGCCTCTCGTATGTATGTATATATGTATTCATTCATTCTTGGGCTAAAACTACACAGATGATTGAGAGATGAGTGGAAAAAGCAATAATGGACATGAAAAAGAAATTTCTATTGGACCTCTTTTCCTCAGCTGAAAGAATTCTCTTAAATGGTTACTCTACTTTTCTGTCCTCGTGCACAAGTGTAATGGAGATCAGCAAGTACTATTGCCACTGAAAATGCTCTAAACACCTACTGTTATCTTGGAGATTATCTTCCACAAAAGGAAAATCAAGCAGTACTGAACAGATTACTAAATACTGCTCTTTTAGGATCCAGTCCTCTAAAGTGCCTGGTGTTTTTACCTTCCATTCACTGAACTGGATGTTGAGGTCACTCGGCACCTTAGAGAAGGGGGCCCATCAGTGGTACCGCTTTAATCAAGCCCATGTCATGAAAGGAGGAAAATATCAGTAAGTTTACTAAACAGCCAATTTTATTTTCATTAATACCTCTTTTGATCCCCTGTGTTTTGATTGCACCAGAGAATGTATTTTCCCAACATTTGCCTCTTGAGCAGTTATTATGATGGAAGGAATTCTGCATCTGTCTAAATCTGAGACAGTGAAATCTGGTTTGTATACGGGTACTTTTCATGCACCTTGCTAGCTGACCATTTGATTTCCAGCTTCTCTTCTCACCAGAAGTGGTGTGGTGTTACCTTATTTTAGTGACAACATTGGCAGCTGTCTTGGCAGATATGTCCTCTCAAGTTTCATACATCTGTAGGTTTTTTTGCTTTGTCTTTATTTTTTGCTGACCACGAAAAAGACGAAAGAGTTTGCTCAATGGCTCATTTAATTAAATCAGAACCAGAGGGCAAAGGGGTTAAATATGCCACCCCTCTTAGGTTTTTGGTCAGTAAGAGTGAGCATATTTTCAAAGAACCCAGCCTTGTTCTAGATTTTATATTTTCTTTAGTGCATAGTGGTTTCTGCTGCAATAGCTAGTACTTAACTGCATGCTTTTGTGCTTCTGTAAAAAATAAATAGATTCTCCCCTCCCCCCATAAAATGCAACATTAGGGATGGGTATTTAAACACACACATTCAAAAATAAGGTCACCATGGCAGTATCACCTCAGCTGCATTATATACACTTCAGCCAAAATGTACAGACTTATTTATAATCTTCACACTGGATCACACGCACACAATCCTCGCACTATATCACATGCACACTCCAATTCCTAATTTCCCCCAGGAGTAAGAGAGTTTGGTTTGTCTACGCTGCAGAGTTTTTGTCGACAAAAGTCAGCTGTCATCGAGAAAATAGTAGAGGTGTACACACTACAATGCTCCTCCTGTCAACCAATTTCTTCGCTTTGCTGACAAAGTAAAACCACAGTGATGAGAGGCATAGAGCGTTTTGCAGCAAAGTTACATTGACAAAGTGTCAGTGTAGACACTGGTTGGTTATGTTGCTGTAAATGGCCTCCAGGAGGCATCCCACAATGCCCATCCTGACTGCTCCGGTCAGCAGTTTGAACTCTGCTGCCCTGCAGCAGGTATACAGGCTTCTGTCCCTCTCCCTTTAAAGGCCCAGGAATTTAAAAATTCCACTTCCTGTTTGCTAAATGTGGACAGCTCACATCGCATCTTCCCAGCTGACCATGGCAGATCCACGAAGCAAGCACTCTCCTGCTTAAAGCACACCTGAGTTGTTGGATCTTTCTGGTCTGTGGGGAGAAGAGGCTGTGCAGCCCCAGCTCCGCTCCAACTATGGGAGCTTAGATACCTATGGTCAGATTTCTCCTGGCATGTTGGATAAGGGCTACAAACGAGACACACATTGGTGCCATGTGAAGATAAAGGAGCTGAGGCAGGCATACTGTTAGAATATTGATATTCAGGCCTGTCTGCAAAGGCCTATACTTTAAGAATTTAGGTGTATTCTTATCACTTAGCTAGTTATAGAAGTATAAAAGAAAGAATCAAAATTACTGTCTGCCTGTGTAAGGGCCTTCTCTTACTGTGACAGTCTGAGGCCCTGTTTTTAGGCTAAGGCCTTTGGCTGAGCAGCAGAGGCAGCCATAAGCTGGGAAGTGTATGGTTACATCCTCACATTCCAAACTAGTCACATTGAAATAAGATGCTATTGGGCTGTTAGGAATACAATCCTGTCCTGAAATTCCTATCACCTCCAGAGAAAGGGAAGAGCCTAGAAGATGTAAAAGGAAACTTTGTTTGATAGCATCCTGTCTGGCAAGAACTCACTTATCAATAGCTGGGATGTGAAATCCTCATTTCTGTATTGTTCTATCACTATAGTCTCCACTTCCCTATTGTTTGTATAATCTCTCTCTTATTCTGTGATTGTTTCTGTCTGCTGTATAATTAATTTTGTTGGGTGTAAGCCAATTAAGGTGATGGGATGTAATTGGTTAAATAATCATATTACAGTATGTTAGAATTGGTTAGTTACATTTCAGTAAAATGATCAGTTAAGGTATAGCTAAGCAGAACTCAAGTTTTACTATATAGCCTGCAGTCAATCAGGAAGTAAGGAGGGGGAATGGGAACAGGGAATGGAGGTCGGGGACTTGTAATCATGTTTTGTTAAGTGGGGAATGGGAACAGGGACAGAGGCAAGGCTCTGTGGTGTCAGAGCTGGGAAAGGGGACACTGAGGAAGGAAACTGGAATCATGCTTGCTGGAAGTTCACCCCAATAAACATCAAATTTTTTGCACCTTCGGACTTCGGGTATTTTTGCTCTCTGTTCATGCGAGGAGGACCAGGGGAGTGAGAGGGTGAAGGAATAAGCCCTCTAACGTGTACCAGAAGGGAAGGGAGTCAAATAGTTGATCTGGTGCTGTGGCGAAGACCTGCTGCTTCTGTAAGGAGCTGGACCCCATCCTCAGTGTCAAGCCCACCTCCACCACCAAGAGCCCTGTGAATACTTTGGCAGGGCTGGAGACTGCGGACTCAACCCCGAGGACAAAGTCGTGGATGAGAAGGTCGAGTTGGAGGATGATATGGAGCACACGGCAGGATTGTGTGGTGGTGCAGTGAGTCAGGACCTTTTTTTCCACTCTGGAGGGGTCCAGTCAGTCCCAGCAGTCCGCCTCTGAGGCACATGAGGCAGGAGAGGAGAGGTCTGGTAAGTGATCTTTTGATGCTGCTCGGTTACATGAGGTAGATCTGTCCTTTGCTCTGTATATTCTAGAAGAGGGTGAAGGGATAAGAATGTACAAGACTAGCTGTGTTTGTGTGCTTCACATTCCCTTGCGCAGCTAAGCAGTGCGGTAGAACAGTGTGTTAATGCACACTGAGATTTCATGGGAAACTTCCAGAGAGATCTCTAGGAAACTTTCCTGGAGGTACTTGCCAATCCTCTGCTGGAAGTTCCTTGGCAAAGCTTCCTTGTTCCTTCCCCACCTTGTAGAAAACTTTCCCATGCCATTGGGAATCACTTGTGCCGGGACCAAAGCGGCACACAGGCGAGTGGCATAGGGACCTTGTCTGACACCACGTGCATGCACGAGATGCACCCTTGCATCCTTGCTTACCCTCAGTAGTGACATACCAGCTTCAGTGACTCCCGCTTGTGGAAAATGGCGTCAGAATTTACAATATTGTCCCTCGTCGCCTGCAGTGATCCCCTTTTAAAACACTGAGATCCTTTGCCCCATTTTCAGTGCTCTCCCCCCGAGCTGAACTCACCATGTTCAGGGTATCCGTCGAGCTGTGTACTTGCCAACGAACAGTGAGAAACTGATTCATATTTTAAAAAAAGGTGCATTTTACTGTAATGATTTGATGCTGTGCGTGCACAAACAATCATGCTTCTGTTTATTGTTTCTTGTACTTCTGCAGATGTGGCCTTCATAGGAACCCTACACACCTGCAGAGCACCTCTACCAGATAAGGAGCAGACCAAGGAGGAGCAAAGAGGACATGTTTCGAGAGGTGCTCCAATCCTCAGAGGCCAAAAAACAGGAATGCAGGGCGTAGAGAGAAACTATAAAAGAAAATGATGGAATAATACAAAAAGGAGGAGCAAACTGAGATGTTGAAGTTTCTAATCTAGCTGCAGACTAAATTCATTCATACATACTCACACCCTCCCTCCCCCTACAGCTTATACAGAACTACTTTCCATGCCATCTCCAAACTCCTCCCACACATTCCGTGCAACATCCCAGCCTGTCTCAGTATCCTGTTCATTCTACCCCTTCGGACAGATTCCGAAACAATAGCTGGACTTACATGCAGCTATAAGAGCCTACACTGCCCTTCATTGTTATCTCCCTTCCCACCAAGCCTTTTGTGTGTGTTGTTAATTGGTATTTAATAAAAACATACTCTCTGAAAGATAACCAATCTTTATTTGTCTCCTTCACCTCCTGTAGTTGCTGCTGGAATTTATACACAGTGGCAATTTGATCGTTTGCTGAGTACAAATCATGGTCAGGAATCATCAATATTTTCATGCAAGGCAGCAAGTTAACAAATCATGGCAGAGTACTGTAAAGAAAGACCTGTTACTGGAGCTCATTGTCAAAATGGTGCCTCAAAGCCTACCTGATTCAAACAGCCCCCCATTGTGCCCCTCTAATAGCCCTGGTGTCTGGCTGCTCAAAATCAGCCACCAGGTGATCTGTCTCTGTGCTCCACCCCAGAGGAAACTTTTCACCCTTAGCCTCACAAATATTAGGGAGTGCACTGCAGGCTGCTATGACCTTGGGAATATTTTCCTCATTTAGTTCTAATCTGCTGTAAAGGCAGTGCCAGTGTGTTTTTAATCTGCCAAAGGCACATTCTATGGTCATCCGGTACCTGTTCGGCCTATTGTTGAAGCACTCCTTGCTGTGTCCAGATTTCCCATGTAAGACTTCATGAGCCATGGGAATAAAGGGGACGCTGGGTCTCCCAGGATCACTATGGGCATTTCAACATCCCCCACTGAAATCTTCTGGTCTGGAAACAAACCCTCTGCTTGCAGCTTTTCATAAAGGCCAGCATTCCTGAAGATGCATATGTCATGCACCTTCCTGGATCACCCCACGTTGATGTCAATGAAACAGCCACAGTGATGTGCAGTACGATAGAGAAGTATCCCTTTCTATTGATGTACTCCGTTGCAAGATGGTCCAGGGTTAAAATTGGAATATGCATCCCATTTGTCGCCTCACCACAATTAGGGAATCCTATGCTGCAAAGCCATCCACCATTTCGCACACATTGCCAAGAGTCACAGTCCTTCGTGGCAGGATGTGATTAATGGCTCTGCACACTTGCATTAACGCAGTCTGAACGGTGGACTTCCTGACTACAAATCGATTCACAACTGACTGGTGGTAGTCTGGAGTTGCCAGCTTCCGCACAATGATTGCCATGCACTCCTCCATTGAGAGAGCAGCTCTCATTTTGGTGTATTTGCACTCAGTGCTGGGGCGAGATCTGCACACAGTTCCAGGTGTCTTTCCACTTCCTAAAGTTCTGCAGTCACTGCTTATCATCCCAGACCTGCATAAAGATGCAATCCCACCACTCAGTGCTAGTCCAAAAGTGATGGTCCACCATGTGCAGCTGCTCTGAATGCCAAAAGTAGCCTGGTGTTGTTTCTTTCCCTGGCACACCTCTGATTCCTGTTCAGATTGGGTGCTCATGATATACTGCTTGGCCAGTCATGATGCATTCATAAGAGTGACAACAACAGTGGAGAGCAGTGGGACAGAGATGGTGGGCGTGCAGTAAATGGGTCGTTGAAAAATGCTGTGAAATACAGTCAGAAAGATGTGAAAAGATGGGATTGAAAAAACTGCATCATGGGACATTGAACGCGCGCTTCTGATACACTGCGATCCACTTCATCTTCCTAGCAACAGAAACTCGCTGTGGTGAATAGCACAGTGGGCTAGCTACCCACAGTGCATTGCTCTCTTTGTCAGTGCTAGAGCACCAACTGTGGACGTGCTCTGCTGACAGGTGGAGTGTTGTGTGAACATGAAGAAGCAATGTACTTGTACTGGTTTTTGATTGTCGGCGTAATTTGCGTCGACAATACTGTAGTGTAGACAAGGCATTAGAAGCCACAGATACCAATCTCTGCACACCTTTAAAATTGGTGAAAGTGCTCTGGTAAACTATCAATAGGTGCGTCTTCCCTGTTCAGGATGGGGAGTGGGGCTCAGTCCTTCCCACAGCAGGAAGGTTGGGTAGGACATTCTGCATGGCTGTCTAGCCCCTGCTATGCTAGCAGCTCTTGTCATTTTTGCCAACAAATGAGGACATATTTCACAGTGATCCAAGTGCCCCAAGGGATGGTCCAATTCAGGGGCTATCAAATGGCTCATGGAATCTATTACTTTAGATTCAGAGTGTTCATATAGTCATTAGGAAGGTCCATCTCAATCACTGGCTCCAAATGGAACAGAAGTAGCTGTATGTAGTTTTATAACTTGTCTTGAGTTCCCAAGATGTCAAGAGAAGTATACACAATACCTCCTCGCAACATCCTTTACAGGATATTTCTTGTTACCATTACTTTTTCCCCTTTATGTTCCCAGTTTTTATAAGCAACCCTAGTAGCACAGGACCATAGAACAAATAGTGCTAACCGTCCATTATTTGCCGATTTTAGAATGATGAGCTATGAGAGAGAAAGGTATGAATGCAGCTATTTTTATTGCTTGAATCTGGGGTCCCCTAAAACGGAAAACTTCTGTTCATGGCGACTGATTTTTTTTTTTTTGTCTGTCTATAAAAGGAAGAGTTTTTTTGTTGCTATTTTTACTTCAATAGATTTTTTTTTTTGCTTTCCTCTGATATGCTTGGAGTCTCCGTGGCAGCCATCTTTATAACACACACACAAAGCCTTTTTGTCCCTTTCTACGCCATGGACATATCTTCCGTGGAAGGTGAGAGAATGACCTCTATGGCATTATTCCCCCTCTGCTTTGCCTGACCACTTGACAGGCTCTCGGGGGGGAGGGGGGTTCCCGGTGCTTGGGCTCCATGCCTGGAGAGGAGACTGTAAGAGTCGGGACTGTGGGAGAAGAGGAGACTGCTGCTCTCCGACATCATTCTCCCTTCTCATTGCACCCCACCAAAAAGGCTCTTATCGTTTTACTTGCGTGCCTTCCTCATCCATGTTGTGGAACCACGTCCCAGCCTGATATTTCTCCATTCGGCAGGTTCAGGGGGAAAACATGTAGCAGAGGAGTACCCAGTGTCATGTCTTCTGAAGCCAAAGGGGGCCAGGTGGGGGTCAGAAGCACTGGTACATAGGAATTGCCATACTGGATCAAAATCAAAGCCCCATCTCATCTGGTATCTTGTCTCTGATAGCGGCCAGTGTCAGATGCTGTAAGCAGTGGTTTTCAAACTTTTTGTATTGGTGACCCTTTTCACACAGCAAGCCTCTGAGTGTGACCCCCACCGCTTATCAGTTAAAAATGGGAGAGAGTTAATGTAATGGTGGCTCGGAGCTGTCAGCCCCAAGGAGTTGACAGCTCCTGATCCCTATGGAATCATCTTGCCACCCCCTGATGGGTCATGACCCCCAGTTTGAGAGCCCCTGTGTAGAGGAAGGTGTAAGGATGGGAGTAGATCACTACACAGTAAGCAGAGGAGGGGTAATCTGCTGCCATCCTTGTCGTCAATAGTTAGAGACTGATGTAAGCCCTGAAGCAGTAAGTTTAATATTCCTTCCACAAAATTGGTTATCCTTGATCATTCTGGATGTTCTCGATATCCACATAAATGCCCAGCCCCTTATGGAATCTTGTTAAGGTCTTAGCCTCAGTGACTTTCTGTGGCGATGAGTTTAATCACACATTGTGTGTGGGGAAAAACGTATTTCCTTAAGTGGCTTTGAATTCCCCACCTTTTAATTTCACCAAGTGTCCCCTTGTGATTGTGTTATGAGACAGAGAGAACAGAAGCTCCTGATCTCCATTTTCTAGACCATGGAATATAGTTTTATCATGTCCCCTCTTATTCATCTCCTTTCTAAGGTAGATAATCCCAATCTTTTCTATCTGTGTTCTTATGAGAATTTTTCCAGGCCCTTGATCATACTTGTCATCCTCTGAACCCGCTCTAGTGCTGCAATATCCTTTTTGAGATGAGGTGACCAATGCCGCACTACTGACTTATATAAAGGCATTCAAAAATTATCTGTACCATTTTTTTTTTTCACATCCTAACATCATCTTTGCTGTTTTGGCCACATCTGTGCACTGTTGCAAAAGCCAGAGTAGATGCACAGGGCTTCCACCTAGATGGTCCTGAGATCTGAAGAGAACTTGAGGGAGCATCTTATTTATTTTCTATTCTGAAAATCTTCTGTCTCTGTGTGGAATCGCTTACGTGGAAGACAATAGACAAAATGCTTGGGGCCTGTGATGATCTTATAAAGAAGGTGCCTTGTAGGAGCATTTAAAAAAAGCATCTTTCAGATTTTGAAGTGATTCTGTCAATCACTGAAAATGCATTTGTGGTGTGTAACTAAAGCATCACTGCTAGAATAAGCTGCTACAGGGATCTGTCACTCCTACCTCTGCTTGATCTCTTGCTCTGCGTATGAGTCAGCTCGATTCTAGAAATTAAATCTCTGTGGCAATGGAAAAACACTATTGTAGCTTCAGCAAGGCAATTTGCACTAGCGCTTCCTGTGGGGAATTTTTAGCAGAATTGATTTGTGTTCTCCCCTGTGGACTCGTACTTTTTCTCCGAAGAAGTGAGCTGTAGCTCACGAAAGCTCATGCTGAAATAAATTTGTTAGTCTCTAAGGTGCCACAAGTACTCCTGTTCTTTTTACTTTTCTCTAGTGTCTCTGTGCCTGCAGACTTCCTCTGGACAACAGTTTTTGTGTGTGTGTGTGTGTGTCTTGGAGGTGAGGGGGCAAGAGAGGCTATTACTAGTGATTCCTACAGTGTGCGTTTTCAGTATTCTTACGTCTTTGACACATCTTATAACTTATATAAACCTTTTTATAGTAAACATTTTGATACCTGGATCTAAGATTAAATCCACCCTTCACTGCAATTTACAGAATTTTTCACTTCATAAATCCAACATTAAGTAATATTTAGCTGCAGGCATTGTTGGATTGTCTCTTGACTAAGAAGCTTAGAATCTGATGTAGGGAATGCACTTTTTCCCCCTGCCACATGTATTAGCATAAGCCATCAACCTGCTACCAGACAGAAACAGAATTAATTCAAAGCGAAAATCCCTTGGAAAAGCCATGATGTTTTGAATAGTTAGGGTGAGATTTTAAAAGGCACCAAAGTGACTTAGGTGCATAATGGAAATCATGCTCCTAAATCCCTTAGATGCTTTGGAAAATCCTCCTAAATGCTTACAATCATGTATGTTTAGTTATTGTACTTCTCACTAGTCATTTTTGTAACTATTGCTGTCATCCTTATGGGATACATTCCTAGAGATTGCCACCTCGACTTGGCTCTTCACTTATAGGATAATGCTTGGTTCACTACATTCAAACTTGAGTAGTTCTTGGTAAAAGGATCGAATTCACTCCCAAGATACCACCTGCAGGTAGAAAGCCGTGGATAAGGTGGTATGGAAATTGTCAGCAAACTCCTCTGAATAGTGGAATGTTTGCCCTTAATCGCCATTAAGGCCTGTATGTTCCTTTATGGACTATAAAACTGGGAGGAGCAGAGCTGTGTTTTATGGGCAGGGAATAGGACCCATAACTATATTGCTGGGAAGTGAGAAGAGGAGTGGTTTACTGGTAGTATAGCCAATATTAACCTCCCAGTGAAACCTTATAAAGTAGGGGATTGCTCGCTGGAGCTATGCCATCAGCGATGAAGGCTTGTCTGAAATATCGCCTGGAGCATTATGCAAGGTGGACAGATTCAACATGAACCCTGAAAATGATGGTTAACAAAGGCTGCAGGGCAGCAGCTGCACCTATCTACCTGAGGCCAAGGAAGTCTCTGAGACAGACTCAACGGCTCAGGTCACACAGCATGAAGCCAGTAGTGATAGACCAGGAAAAGAGTCGCATTACTGCGCCTCTGTCTCATCCCAGTGGGACGAAGTATTTCCCAGGATAATCAGTCACTCTCGGTTTTTCGGACCATGAATAACCTAGTACTCAGCACCAGAGTTAAAGCCCCTGCCTTACTTTCAACCGTAGATGCCTTGTTGGTGCTGTCTCCCCACAGTGCAAACGTGACGGGTTTGTGCCAAGGCCCCTCTGGGGAATGTGCGTCCTCTGATGTCGGCAGGCACTGTGAGAATGCATCCAATTGTATCTGCGGTTTCCGACAGTCCACCAAAATTGCAACTTGGAATGTTGCAACTCTTCCCAGGCCTGGTCATCAGGTCGCTGTCTCATGCGAAATGGATCAGCTTGGTATATCGATTGCAGGCCTAACAGAAGCAAGACTGGTAGATCATGGATGTCACAAGGTGGAAGATTCTTTACTTCTGTATTCTGGCGGCCCCAACCAACCAAATAGGGTAGCACCACTTCTGCCAGGTGAGGCCAAGTCCTCCCTGACAACCTGGACACCTGTTTACTTACTGCACATCTTAAACATTGGCTTGGTTCCTCACTATCATAGTAGTCTATGCGCCGACAGGGGAATCTGTTGACTCCGTTAAAGATCATTTCTACGATCAATTGGAACATTTAGTATGCATTGATTTAGTATGCACAGTCCCTCCACCTAATAATCTTGTGATCCTGGATGACCTAAATGCAGTTACTATCTCCCTGCAAACTGAATTTGAACAGGTCATTATTGTTCAGGCACACCCAATGATAACTCTTGCCATTTGCTTACATTCTGTGCCTCTCAGAACCTTTCCATTCTTGGGTCATGGTTCAAGTGGCAATGCATACACCAGATGTCATGGATCTCTCATGATGGTGTCACTCAGAAGGAGTTGGACCACATCATTACACGATAGGTGTCTCTTCACCTCTTGTAGAATGTGTTGTGGTGTGGAATGCGTGGAGAACACAGAACACCATCTAGTGATCAACCATATGGTGCTGATGCTCCAACGAGCACGTAAGCCCTCTGCAGTGATGAAGAAATTTGACGTGGATGCACTCTGTGTGCCAGTTTAGCCCACGGATTTTGTATTGACCGATTCTCAGCTGTAACTAATTTGCCAGATGATGTGGAGGTTGCCTGGTCCCTGATAACTTCTGAGCAAACGATAGTCTATAGGCATCCAGCATGCTGACCATGGCTATCAGAGGAGGCCTTCCAGATAATTAAACTGAAGGCTACAGCCCACAAATGTGGTAATAAGCGCACTCGTAATGAGTTGAAGTGAAAATTAAACACTCTGGCACTCTGCGATCGCGAGCCATGTTATAATCAAGTGGTGGATGATGTTGAATTTTGCTTAGCCAGGGGCGACTTGAAGCCAGCATTCCGTGCCATTCACAACCTCAGCGGTAAAGAAGTAGTCACCGCAAACAGCATCCTGAATGACAGCCAAAGCCATCCATGTAAATCAGACGATGACATTCTCTCACGCTGGATGGAACATTATCACAGTGTCCTGAACCATCCTCTAGTTGTTGCTTGTTCAGAGCTGGATGATCTGGCAGTCACTGTGGTTCTGGATCCAGACATATGTACTGATGCACCAACACTGGATGAAATGAAGTGTGCCATCTCTAAACTGAAAAATGGATGCACAGCCAGTGCTGAGGGCATCCCCTTGGAGCTGTTAAAATGTGCTATTGATCCTGTAGCAGAATCACTTCTGGCCATCTTTTGTTTGATGTGGAGAACTAGAACCCTGTCAAGCGCCTGGAAGGACAGTATTGTGATCTTACTCTATAAGGTCAAGGGACCACACAGTGAATGTCAGACCTACAGGATGATCACCTTGCTCTCCGTTCCAGGGAAGGTGTTTGTGCATATTTTGCTGGCACGCCTGGCACCTTTGCTACATTGGAAGTGTCGTCCCCAACAGTCAGGCTTTACTAGAAACAGGACCACCATAGATGCCATTTTGGTCCTTCACTTGTCAGAGATACATCGCAAGTTCAGGAAGCCCTTGCACTTAGTGTATGTTGATCTTAAGGCTGCATTTGATTCAATAGACCATATTGCGTTATGGAAGGCCTTAAAGGGTGTAGGTATCCCTACCACTCTGCTGGACTTGCCTGTGTTCGTCTGGGGAACTGGATGTCAGCGCATATTAAATCAGTATCTGGTGTTACGTAGGGTTGCATTCTGGCTTCTGCATTCTTTTGTCGAGCAATGGATTTCATAATGCAGCATTCCGTCAGGTCCATAGGCATTGAGATCGGTGATCTCTTGCTCACAGACCTTGACTACGCTGATGACGTTGTTTTTTTAAAGGATATTACCTCACCAGCCTTACCTCTTTAATGTAGGCAAGGCCTTTGGGAAGCAGCCAGTCATATCAGTTGTTTTGTTTTTTCTCTTGCTCCTCTTTTTCTGCTTCCTAAATAGAAGATAAAGTTGGTCAAATGGGACAGGCATTCCCCCCACCAAACTGTGTCCTGTATCTGGCAGGAGAACAGGCTGGAGTGGGAACTGGACTTGCTTTCTTCTCTAGAACAATAAGCTATCGATGAACAGAGATGCAAAGGACTGAGTGGTTACAGAGACTGAATTATGCTCTTGTCCCTCAGCACACTCATGTCTGGAATGGCATGCTGGTGATGAGTGAGCAGCCCCTGCCTATGCAATAGTGTTTTTGCTGAGAGAAGGCTCAAGTCTCCAGGACTATAAATTTGGAATATTTCATGAGAGTTGCCATATCTTTTTTTTTTTTTCAGCTGCCTTTTGATGGGGAAGATTTTGCCTGTTTGAGCAGGATTATCCTTTCATGTCTTCGCACCCTCTTTTTATACCTCCATCATTATACACCAGCCAAATTTCAGGTTGCAGGATATTGATTTAATGCAAATTAGATGGGGAGAAAAAGCCAGACGGGGTCAATTTTCTGTCTTTGTTAGATGAAAATAATATCCCCTGAGCACTCATCTGGTCAGAAGACAGCAGAAGTGGCTTAAATTAATATACCTGAAAGTTTTAATATAAACTAATGTAAAATAAATAAAAAACTCTGGAATCATTTATGATTGTCATCCATGAGGAGTGGAAACCTAAAGAGAATAAGCAAATGGCCTTCAGATATTTCTGCTGATTTTTTCTTAGCTGCAAAGTTCCTGAATTCTACTTTCTGCTGAGTAGAACTAGAGAAGAGGTTATGGTTTTTCCAGATAAATATTCAGTATGCTGGAGTAAGAAGCCAGCAGGAGTGCAATACTGTACTCTAATAAGACTCTTCATAAGGGTGACTGCATTCAATACTTTGCTAAGATTTGATTTTTTGTGGGTTTAGTTGTCTTTGCACTAGGAGAGCTATTTTTTCCTCCTCTTTTGGCAAGTGTTACATGATTGTAGATAAATAGTTATTTCACATCTGGAACTTCTACCTTACTCAGCACTATTTCCTAAGTGAAATTAATACCTTGATCTGAAAGCCAATTTTGTATGGTTTGGCATGGTTTGCAGAGTATATCACAAATGCTCAATCAACCAGAGCATTGATTTTTACTTTTAATTTTATGTTACTTATCAGCTCATCCAGAAAAGGTAAACTTATCTGCCGCAGACTGGAGCTTTGAACTTCATTAATGTGCATTTTTAGGATTAGTTTATTTCTTTCATTGGGAGCTTTAATGGTTTAACCTATCACTCTAGGAATCTGTTTAACAAATGGAAAATAATTAAAAAGTGGATGCAGAAAGGCCACTGCACTGTCAAAAGATATTGGATAGCCATTGCTTGTTAATGGAACAGTTGCCTCCTAAGACACCATTGGAGCTGAAGAAAGCTCTATATTAAAAGCCTTGAACTTGTTTGAATAGATATTTTCTGTGATATTCTGTGCCAGAGTGGCTGACATGTTGAGTAGGTGATGACTTGCTGTAGGAGCCTATTGAGACAATTTTGGAAGCACCAAGCCACATAAACTTGCAGAGAGAAAGGAGACCAGTCAGCTCCCAATTGGCCCTCAGCAATGAATTCCTTTGAATTTCTAACCCTCAGCTCATATTCACATGTCAGTTTGAAGGGCCCAGAAATTACTACAGACCAAGAAATGACTGAAGTGCCTGTATAGCTGGGACTGGGAGTGGGTGGAGGGGGAGGTTAGTCATGAAAAACAAAACAAAAATAAACCAGGAAAACATTGCTGTGAGATTTATGTTTCCCTCCACTGGAAACCATCTTCATTTCCTTGATGGTCTTAGTTATTTAAAAAGAACCTGACCTTCTGGCCATGAATCTTTTTAAAGCTCTTCAAGCCATTGGCAAGTAGGCAAGTGGATTTTTCAAGCCTTGTTACACTTACATGAAACATACAAGATGCAATGGCAGATGAATTTTATTTAGTTTTCTTGCTTGCTTGTGTTTGTTCAAGGCTTGGAAAGCTATCACTGGAAGGCACTTGCATTGTACATTTTATCAGATGGTGGTTCTCAGGAATAGAGCAAGGCACAGCCTAATATTCTCTGGCTTAATTATAATTGGAATGAGAGTTTTGTTATCTTAAAGCAGGTTGAGAGACTGTCTTCAGCCTGATGTTCTGTTCTAAACTGAATGGAACGCTATGAGATAATTCCTGTGGGCGGATTGGCTATTGTACAGAATGTTGGATCCCTTGGATGTACCATTTTGAAGTGATCCATATGCCTTTGGTGTTTTGTTCAATTCCCATTTTCACTTTGTAACAGCCAAAAGATTAAGACACTGTCATTTCCATAGGATTAACGACATGCTGGGCTGAATGGTTGTATTCAGCCCATCTGGTCATTAATCCCCAGAAAAGGCCCTATGGCTCAGTCCTGCAGTTGTCCTGCCTTTATGCTCCATAGATAGTCTGGTCATGGTATCCCCAGTGATTCTAAAGTAATCAACAAAAGCCCATTTACTCACTCAGTTTATAATTTATTACATTTTCAGTAAGAAACATAGCACAAAAATCCTTTCAAAGTGCCGTTGAAATAGTCCTAAATGACAGCAGAAAATCTCTCTGAAGATGTACAATATTTGCAGAGCACTATGGGATTTATCTAGTAAACATAATTACTGTTTTATAGTTGATCTAATTTAGCATTAAGGAAACAGAAGCATCTTGCAAATTCCAGAAAAACAATGCCCTCAAAATCGGCGCTCTCTGTCTCTGTAGGAAATGTTTTGATCAATGGAGAAATTAATGCACCAGTGATCAATTATTTTGTTCTTAAATTAGCATCAAGGGCTTGATTCTGCAACCATTTCAGTGACTGAAGAACTCCCATTGACTTCAGTGGTGCAGAATTGGGCCTCCGTTATTTATTGTTGTGAATGCAAGGAGACTCCCACTTCCCTTTTTCCCCTCGAGATCCTTTAATACCATTTTACAGTATCCTGGGCTAAGGATAGATTTTGGTACATACACCATGGTAATGTCTATGGAGTTTCACTCGAAAGATTAAATGCCTTGAAAAAGCTACACAAGGCAGTGGAGACCAGTAAATTCAGGAGGAGAGACTAACTTTGTGCAAAGGTAGCAGATAGATCAAGGAGGAAGTTAGGGGAGGAGGCTGTGATACTCTCTTCGAGTGTCCAGAACTGTAAGCCCCTGTATTACCCCCTACCTCAGCAAGCTGAAGCTTAAACTCTGTGTGTCAGCTCCCTGCCACACCAGTCTGTCCACTGCCCCAGCAAACTCCTTGAGACTCTGTCAGTCTTAATCTTGTCTTGCAGGGAACATTCGGTGAACCCTAGATCCCGAGCACCCTGGAAGAGCATTCCTCTGCAGTCTCCAGCCCCTATCATAGAAATTGCAAGTCTGCTGACTACAAAGACACAGGCTACACGCCAGAGGATACACACCTTACTTTAATATAATAGCACTGAGATGGATTTATTATAAAACAAGAATAAGATTATTAATAAAGACCAGCAAATTAAGTGATACTAAGCAGAGAGAATAGAAACAGAAAATAGTTGTATGTAAAACATGCTTCCTAGTGTTTAAAATTTAACAGATTACAATCCTGGTCTCAGGCAATTTTGCACCTACAGTCATTTCTCAGCATCCGCAAACCACATGGTTGGGGGATCCTCCTGTCACAGATTCCAAGAGCGCAGCCCCTTTTGTCCCTTAAGTGATGGATAACAAAGGAGTCCCTTTCTTTCGTTTTATAGTCCACAAAATCTTTGAAATGCATTCTTTGATGGGTAAATCCAGACAAAGTTCCTCTTCCCTGCTGCTTGTCCTTCGCGGTGCAGGTGCCCAGCCCCTCCTTCATCCTCTGGTCACTTTGCTTTCTCAATTAACTTGACCACTCTGTTTACCTTAGATGCAAATATATTTTCATTGTCCTTGGCTTGTAATCAAGCCATGCTATTTTCTCATCCGCGTGTCAGCTTGATCCATGTGGGCAGGTAAATCCACATTCTGTTGTCTAGGGCAGGCTTGTTCATCAGTTGCATTCAAAACATATTTCCAGCCCATATACACAACCCATACATGCATCCTGCAGTGATATTTGTGACCAGTGTGTCACCTTACAAAACATTGTTTGGCTAGATAGCCTGACAACAGTCTGTTGGGTGTGCCCTTTGTCAATTGACATACGGGGGCTCTTAAGGTCACAGAAGCCTTAGACTCTATCTGGAGAACGTCTTTAGATACCTTGGTATAGGAGCATGTTGCTTTTTACATTCTGGGGAGGGGTTAAAGAACATCACAGATGCAAAAAGAAAATTCTCTATTATTATGTTCATTACGGTAGTGTCCAGAAAATTGGGGTCTTGTGTCACTAGGCACTGCACAGACACACAGTACGAGACAGTCCCTGCCTTAACAGCTTACGATATAAGGCCCAGCTTACGATGTAAGGCTCTGATTCAGGGAAGGATTTTTATATGGGAAAGAATTGAAGTATGTGCTTACGCCCAGAACTGCATTTTTTACAAAAAAAAGTTTTGGATATAATATTCAGGAATATGTTTTTCTTGCATAACCCATTAAAGTAATCAATTAGATAAAGAGTTTACCGAGGGAGCTTAAAGGGTTACTGCCCTTTTGGGACTAGATTTTGAATCCATGGATGTTTTATCAGCAAATGAATTGTTACCTGGAAGATTAATTTTTTTAAATCTATGTTAGCCAACTCCCTTCTTTGCTCACTCTCCCACCCCCTCGCCCATACTGTCTCAGCTGTCAGTGACATGGCGTTGGCCAATGTAAAATTGACAGGGAGCTCTGAAAAACGAATGGGTGAGAATTCAGAGACTGGGAATGCAAAAGGGATTATTACTGTTCTGTTCTGGTATGCTGAGGGGGCCAACTGAGACTCGCAGCCACAGGGTGGGGGAAATGGGTATAATGTTGTAAGCACAGTGAACAGAGCGACGGTTTGCAAATGCTGTGTTAGTGCAACCATTTTGGTCCTTTTTGGTGTGTTGTTGTTTCATACCTTTTGGGTGAGGGCTTAGTCAGGAGGGGATTAGCTGGACGGGAAAACCAACAAAAAGGTCAAGTTTGGCTTTGTAAAACGAGGCTGTTAATCCTGACCATAATGTTGGCAGCTTGGGGTGGCAAAAAACCTGGAGCCAGCCCTGTAAATAGCAGTTTCATATGGGAACCTGTAGCCTCCCCTTACTTTGCATAACACAAGGAGATGACGGTTGGAGTCAGGACTCAAGTGCACAGGCCAGATTAGACCATGTGACCTTGGGTTTCATTTCTTGATGGCTTACTGTGGAGATTTTGCTGCTCAGAAGTCAGGAAGAAACAACACAAAAAATAATTGCAGACCGGTGCAAGTAATGATGTATGTAAACAACTGAGATTTCCCCCCTTTGTCTCCTCTCATTGCCAGCTTCCTAACTGCTTTTTGCCCCAATGCTTGGGGTAGGCTCTCCTTTTTCCTGTGTACTAAGCCCTCTTCCTTTTTCTCCAGCAGTGTCCTGTTTAGAACCCACTTCTTTTGGGTGACCTCCTTACATGGGCTCATTGCCAATTCCTGGGGTTGTGAAGTGCTCTCCCCAGCTTCATGTTTGTTTTTGTTAGTATTTCGGCCCAGTACTGCTCACTCTTACTATTGGGCACTGTGCTGTTAATGTCAATGGGAGAAAAGTAAGCACTGGCTCTGGTAGAAGTGTTAAAAGCATTACATCGCCAACTGTTTGGGGGTGGGGAAATTTTCCTGCGTTTTGCATAATATCGTGTACACGTGTGGTGATCTGTGTTGTTAAGATGTTCTCCCTAGATGAAGTTAGCAATTAATACTGAAATTATAAAGAATAATTGGCCCAAAGCTGCTCTGTCACACTGGAGTAAATCCAGAGTCAACCCATTGACGCCAGTAAAGTTACTGCGGGATAACTCTGATGTGACTGAGAGCAGAATTTGACACAATAATAGGACCCAAGTTGCATTTCTTTACTTTTGCTATTGCTAAGTTGGCTGTAATAAAGACAGTGCTGCATATTATTTTCATAGCCTCATTATAATGCATTTTTTTTAAAAAAAAAGTCTTTCCCAGGAAGTCTTTGATCTTGTTTGTCTTTTCATGCATGCGTAAATCTCTTATGTGAAAATCTTGAAACATACTTCTTTTTTCTGTGTGTTATTTTGCAGAATGCAGGCAAGTTATTTTTCCTGAAGTTCTGCCATTGGCTGATCCTACATGAAAGTTAACCACAGACTTGTGAGGTTCCAGAGCACAATTTCAGGCAGGCTTGTTGAATTGCCTTTGCAGGGATTTCCTGATCGCAAATAAAAACAGCTCTTCCTCTTTTCTATTTGAACAAACAAACACAAGTCTTCCTCCTGCCTTATCCCGTCCCCCTTGCAATTAGTGTGTGTCTCTTAGTGGTGTTGTAGCCATATCGGTCCCAGGATATTGGAGAGACAAGGTGGATGAGGTAATATCTTTTATTGGACCAACTTCTATTGGTGAGAGAGACAAGCTGGCAGTTCTGAGACTATATAAAAACAAAATGCAGTTCTTCTGAGGGTAACCCATACTTCAGATATTTCCTGAATAAAGATACTCATAAGGATCTATGCTTGTCTCTCTCACCAACAGAAGTTGGTCCAGTAAAAGATATTACCTCACCTCTATGTCAGTGGTTCTCAAACTTTTGTACTGGTGACCCCTTTTGCATTGCAATCCTCTGAGTGCGACACCCCAATAATTTAAAAACACTTTTAATATATTTAATACCATTATAAATGCTGGAGGCAAAGTGGGGTTTGGGGTGGAGGCTAACAGTTCACAACCCCCCGTGTTATAGCTTCGTGACCCCCTGAGGGGTCCTGACCCCCAGTTTGACAACTCCTGCTCTGTGTCATTCAGGGAGATGGTTTAGCTATGCTGGACTGTCTCCACTAGGGGGCTGTACTAGCATAGGCATTTGTAGATAAGCTCCTTTTGTAGAGGCAGTTATACCAGTGTAAGGTGCTTTATACTGGTATAGCTTATTTTGCTTTAGCTGAACCAGAATACCGATATATCTGTGTCTACACTGGGGGAGGGGAGAGGGTTCCACTTTAACTGTGCTGGTGTAGCTAGAAGTGTGACAAGGCATTTGTAACAAGTATTCACACGGAGCCAGATCAGGCATTTCTTGTAGACTTAAGCCCATTGTCTTCAATAGAAGTTCTGATTCTGCTCCCACCTAACAGCAGTATAAATTAGAATGACTCCATTAACTCGATAGCATTGGACTGGAATAAAATCAGTTTAAGAAAAGAATTTGGTCCATTTGATCATGTTTATAGATGAAATAAATGGTGGTAGAAATCACATGTTGCTAAAGGGTTTGATTTGGTGTAACATATACACCAGGAGGAGCAGGGTGATGGCATGAAAAGCAGATGGTGGGGAGGGGCTGGCTTAAACACAATTTCTGTCACAATCACCACCGCTTAAACCATTTCTGAATTGGGCCCATTAGTGTGCTAGGGAAGCAGGAGTGGGTTGAGATTTTTGAAGTGCTTGGTCACTCTTCAGCGTGAGGGAGATTAGTCAGTTTCTCTCCGCTGCTGGAACACTCAGTGTGGAGTTGAGTGATATGAAGAGTACTACTCAGGAACTAAAAAGAGGTTTTAAAGTGGAATGCATAAAAGGGAGCAGGACCTGGAGAGAAGAGGGCAACGAATGGGTAGGCGCATGGGCTGTCAAAACTGTCTCTCGAGCAAGGAAAAGGAAATTCTGCACTAGCAGGTCATCTTGATAAATAAGCCCTTCTACAAGTATATTTAAAAGGTGGAAAACTGGCATCTGTAGACAGCTAGTATCTATCAAATGCCTCTAAAGCAGATAGCTTGGTACTGTTGTACTTTTCCTTTCTGATCACTGCCAGCAAGAAAATTCTTTTCCAGGAAGGGGAATGTAAACGTTTCCGTCCACTCTCTTATGCCACTTTCAGTATGCCTACTCATTAACAGTATGTCCTCCTCCTGCCTGCTTATGGATCTCACTTGTGCTAAAGTTTACTTACTCACATGAGGTTGCATAGACACATCAACCACCCCTCATGCTGCAGTAGTGAGCTTTAATGCATGTTGTCTCAACAAAACTTTTCAGATGACAAGATTTGTCCTGTTCAGATGCCACAAGCATCAGTGCATGATGGTGACGTCATATGGAGCCAAGTGTCCTTTTTCTGTTGAAAGGGAAAGGTCAAAAGCATGCACAGCCCACATCTGCTGGAAAGTAATTAAGGAATGTTGGGCCAGGACCTGAGCTCTCACTCTGTTTCCTTTGTGTGCCTCCCACAGTGCCCAAGGGGATGGAGAGTTGGTTGGTGGGGATTCTCCTGTGCAGGCAGAATCCCCAGCTGGCATAAAGATGATGTAGATGAGTCTCTGCCATTCACTTCTGGGCTCCAACCCCCTGACACAGCAAGGACTGGGAGTTGCAAACTCAGATCTTGTCCTGGTGTACGACTTGGTGAAAACCCGCCTTCACCATGATACCTACAAAAAAATTGACAGCAGTTAGGCAGCTGGTGAGCCACAAACACTGCCTTTTATGTTGACCAGTATTATCGCATTGTTTCTTGCACTTTCCTGTTGGTCTGTCTGTGGTCTCATCTCTTACACTGTAAACTCTGGGTTAAAGAGTGTCTTTTTGTTCTGCGTTTGTACAATGCCTAGCACAATGGGGGTCCTGGTCCAGGCCTATGACTCCTAGGCACTATGACAGTACAAATAAATAACGACAACTTAGGGTGGAATTTTCAAAAAGTGACTAAGTGACTTGGAAACACTTTTTCAATAGGGCTTTGTTTTGAGTCATTTAGGTACTTTGTAAAATCCCACCATTAATCTCTGTGGCTCAGTTTTCTCTTTTACACAGTAGGATAATCGTAGTTGTCATAGGAATCTCATGAGGCTTACCCAGTTCATATTTGAGAAGCACCTTGAGAGCTCCAGGTGGAAGGTCCTATCAGAGTGCTGAGGGTTTATTTCTGTTGATATTATTGACCAATTGCATTACATCAAAAGGGTGAGCTTTTGATATATGAAAATTTTAATTTGATTCATTTTTTTTCCTGTTGCATTTTTGTGTAGGTCCTGAGGGAGTCTAATAAATTGGCTGAAATGGAAGAACCTCCTTTGTTGCCAGGAGAAACCATTAAAGACATGGGTATGTGAACATGACTCTAATTGCTTTTTTTATTGATTAGGCAGAATTCCCATAATCCCTAGTTGTATTGAATGGATTCATTGTCAGCCACAGGCACGGGCAAGGCTAAGTAACTACAGTCTGCCCAGTTGTCAAATTTGTCCTGCAAGTCAACGTCTAGACCTGTCTGTGTTTCTTTTTACTGAGACAACTGGAAAGTTTGGAGGCTTAGGGTATGACTACACTCACACTTTACAGTGCTGCAACTTTCGCGCTCAAGAGTGTGAAAAAACATCCCCCTGAGCGCTGCAAGATACAGCGCTGTAAAGTGTCAGTGTAATCAGGGCAGCAGCGCTGGGAGCACGGCTCCCAGCGCTGCATGCTACACCTGTAGAGGATGTGGTTTACTTGCAGTGCTGGGAGAGCTCTCTCCCAGCGCTGCCGCTCCGACCACACTCACACTTCAAAGCGCTGCCGCGGCAGCGCTTTGAAATTCCGAGTATAGCAATATCCTTAGGGTTAGACTCATAGAGTCATAGACTTTAAGGTCAGAAGGGACTATTATGATCATCTAATCTGACCTCCTGCACAATGCAGGCCACAGAATCTCACCCACCCACTCCTGTATCAAACCTGTGTCTGAGCCATTGACAGGGCTGGCTCCAGGATTTTTGCTGCCCCAAGCAGCAAAAAGAAAAAAAAAGAAAAAAAACGCAATCGCGATCTGCAGCTCTACCGCCACTGCTTCAATCTGTGGCGGCTGGTCCTTTGCTCCGAGAGGGAGTGAGCGACCCGCTGCTGAATTGCTGCCGAAGACCTGGACTTGCCGCCCCTCACGGTTGGGCATCCCAAGCAGTTGCTTGCTGGGCTGGTGCCTGAAGCCGGCCCGGGCCATTGAAGTCCTCAAATCATGGTTTGAAGACTTCAAGGTGCAGAGAACCTTCCAGCAAGTGACCCATGCTGCAGAGGAAGGCGAAAAACCCCCAGGGTTTCTGCCAATCTGCCCTGGAGGAAAACTCCTTTCTGACCCAAAATATGGCGATCAGCTAAACCATGAGCATGTGGGCAAGACTCACCAGCCAGATACTCAGGAAAGAATTCTCTATAGTAACTCAGATCCCACTCCATCTAACATCCCATCACAAGCCATTGGGCATATTTACCGCTAGTAGTCAAAGACAAATTGCCAAAATTATGCTATCCCATTATACCATCTCCTCCATAAACTTATCAAGCTTAGCCTTGAAGCCAGATATGTCTTTTTCCCCCACTACACCCCTTGGAAGGCTGTTCCAGAACTTCACTCCTCTGGTGATTAGAAACCTTCATCTAATTTCTTGGGTTTGGTTTTGTTCTGGCTTTTTTCATTGAGGCTCTTTGATGTGATTGAACACAGTAGGTTTGCTGGTGAATTCCATGGAATGAAATTCTAATCAAACCTTTCATGCTTTGATTTGTCTCGGGGGTTCTAAAATGGACCATCGCATAAGTAACAGCATTGGATAGTTGATCTGCCATGCTAGTCTTTTCCCTTGCCTCATTCCCTTCCCCTAAAAAGTGACCTTATGGAGTCTTGGAAGAATAGATCATTGCTAGAAAGCTCATGTTCTTTCCCCCCCAAACTCCAAACATTCAGTAATAATCAGTGGCTGGAGGCTGACATTTAAACCATCCTGTGCTCCACAGGTGCATGTTATTTCTCACATGTGGATAGTTGTTAAATATCTTCAGCTATTAAGAGGTTGCAGACATTTCTCAGGAAATCTAAGGACAACAACTTTGATTTCTTAGCTGAGTAGAGATGATACTGCAAAATATATAAGTTCTAAAAACAAAATACAGAAAGATAGCACATGCTACAGGTTGTTATAGGGAATTACAGAATTTTTAAACCAATCTATAGGATTCCATAGATGAGATACCTTTTTCCATTAAATGCTATTGAGTTTGAGTCCTTTCTGTAGACCCCTATAGGTTTCATTCTGATTCCATTGTATAGGACCGGGATTGGCAGCCTTTAGCATGAAGCTCACCAGGGTAAGCATCCTGGCAGTCCGGGCTGGTTTGTTTACCTACCGTGTCCGAGGAATGTGCCGGCTGCCACTTTCCGCAGTATCCATTGGCCTGGAGCGGTGAACCGCGGCCAGTGGGAGCCGTGATCGGCCAAATCTGCAGACATGGCAAGTAAACAAACCAGCCCGGCCCTCTAGGGTGCTTACCCTGGCGAGCCGCGTGCCAGAGGTTGCCGATCCCTGGTATAGGAGTAGATTTTATTTACTTTTGAAAATGTTTTTTGCCCTGTAAATGATTTGGATTAGCTTCACTATTTTAGAAACTCTACCAAGATGCCTTTTTTTCTCCCCATTATTTGGTTTCAAATATTTCCTTTTCTTTGTAAAATGCCATTGGGATTTGTAGATGAAAAACGCTCTGTAAGAACTAAGTATTTTTTATTTTAATTAGAACTGGTCAAAAATGTTCAAAATTTGCAAATTTAACAAAATGATGGAACAGAGTTTCAGTGAGAAAACAAAATTGTGGAAAATTGCAATCTTTTCCCCACAAAAAATTCTCTGCTCCCTCATTTACTCCAGCCCCTGCCTCCACACTCTCTAAGAACCCTCAGGACTCTGTCTAGCCTGTCAGTACAGGAACCTATCAATGTAATTCTTGACTTGGCTCAAGGGGTCAGTAATGAGCAACACAGACTGCGTCAGCCCATGATCCTCTCCTGCCCCATCCACCCCTGAGCTGAGTGCACTTATTTCACCCGGCATCCAACATTGGCAGCCTGGGGAACCCAGTGATCCCCACGCTCTTGTTGCCAGACTGCCAGGCAAGCTGTCCCACTGACTTCACTGGGAGTCACATGCTGTGACAAATGGATCTGGCAGGGTTTCTAAAGGAGGTCTGTTCTTTGTGAGCTGCTTGAATTTGGCAGCTGTGGTCAAGAAGCCTTTTCTGAAAAGATGGTTTGTGCCACTGACGGCGAGGGCGTGCCGGTACCTCTCGTTGCAGAGTGCTGCAAGCTGGTCCCACTGCACAGAGCCTGCAGAGTGTTTTAGTGACACAAGATGTGGAGTGGCACTGACTGAAGGTGGGGGGCGGGTAAAACGTCACTTGACTGTTGGCATTTTTAACTGACATGAAACAGAAGGGTTGTTAGGGGAAGTGTTCCCAGGAGAGAGCTAGCAGCACCTCTTGCCTAGAATGAATGAGCAGCATTGATCACCTTTTCAGAAGGGGACTGTTTTGAATCGTCATCACTCAACCCAAAAAATAATCATGTGTGGCAGATTGACTTTATTGCTGAATTAAAGGTTAAAATCATTGGCATTTGGCAAAAAAACTCCTTCAGTCAGATCCACAGCTGGTGTAAATTGGTGTAGCTCCATTGGCTTCAACAGAGCTATGATTATTTGTACCAGTCAGATGCAGAAGGTCACTGTCTGAGAGTTAATTGAAGGATCAGGACCTACTCATGCTAAAAGCAGCCATGGGAAAAGTAGCTTCTTGCATTTATGATGGTATCTGAATTGGTATTACAGCACTGACCAGGATCCATGTTAGTTTGATGGTGTTTTTTAGACAGCGTTAACTATTTGCCTTTCAGGGCAGTGATGGTCTTTTCTATGTTAGTGTCACGTCTAACGCAGTGGGGCCCCCAGTTCTCATTAGGGGGTTTAATAAACTTTAATAGTAATAAATTGTTTTTATGAATCAACTGTGTAACCATATATAACTTCTGCCTTCTTCTTTTTGTGAACTGTTGTTTTATTTTGTTTTTCCCCCCGTCTTTTTAACACATTTCATCCATCTTCTCATGTGCACCCATACAAAGATCAAAGGACTGATATTGTTTTGGTGCGCTAGTAGTAAAACAAATGTCTCTTAAAATTGCATGGTTGTTCCACAAGGGTTCTGTTGGTGTTAGTGTGGTGCGTGATTTGTGCTAAAACTTAGATGCTCTTTCCTTTGCAAACTTCTGCCTTATTTCTGGATAAGCATTGACTGGACAGTGATATTGAGAGCAATGTGTGTAACCTAGAGATGTGCTCACGTGGTGGTATTTGTATGCAGGTTCAGTTTCGTACCGGAGCACAAATAGCCTTTACTTTGAACCCTTACTTTATAACAGTAATGGAAATTGCACTCCTAATTCTGCGCAGGATTGTGCAACCCTTGATCAGACCTGGGAGCACTTGCTCATGCAAGTTGCGCCATTGATTTCAGTGGGGCTGCCCATGTGAGTGAGAGTCACAAAACTGTAAATGTAAGTTACTATTATTAGGTTTTTGCTCCCAGAGATTAACCTTAAACTTGCACTGGCTGCTTTTCTCTTTCTTTCACTTATTAGCCAAAGATGTGACTTACATCTGCCCGTTCACTGGAGCTGTAAGAGGAACCCTGACAGTTACAAACTACAGACTATATTTCAAAAGCATGGAAAGGGTAAGCTTTGTAACCATTTAATTCCTTGGTCTACTGTATGTTCTGAAGCACTGGGCCCTCCGTTATGACTCTGTATAAGTAGCAGTTACATGTTTTGGTGGTTGGTTTATTTGTTTTTTCCTTTTAAACTAACAAATTTTAACTGTCTCCAGGACCCACCGTTTGTCCTAGATGCTTCTTTAGGTGTGATCAACAGAGTGGAGAAAATTGGAGGTGCTTCCAGCCGTGGTGAGAATTCTTATGGGCTGGAGATTGTATGCAAGGTAAGTGGGTCTGGGGAGAAGATTTCTTTTTAAAGAAGTGTCCCGCTGCCTGATATGGGACACAGGTAAGAGCGCCAAGCTCAAACTGCCAGAAAACAGGGCATGTTCCCCAAACTGATGGTACACTCTAATAAGATTTCAGCAAGCCATGACAAATGTATGCTTCCAAAATACTATACTAGTTATTATGGAGCCACAGACAGTTCCCTTCAGGCCCTCTAGCCCCTTATGCACCACCAAGACTAACCAGACTTCTGTGATAAATGATTATTAAAACCAGAAATCACATATATTAGGTTCGTCCAGTTCCAAAGAACCAGACGCCCACCCCAGGTCAAAATATACTTCAGATCTTATCCAAAAACCACACTGGTAGCTAATCCTTTAGAAAACTAAAGGGTTATTAATACAAAAAGGGAAGAAAGTTATTAAATGCTTAAAGTGAATCATATACATCATAGTTGATTTCAGAGCTTGTAGACCAGGATAATAGCAGTGATGTTAAATCTAATATCTTGCAATAAATCTGCATCACCTGAAAGATGGAAGGTCCTCAGTCCATTGTTCAAAGCTTCCCTTTGTTAGAAATCATAATCCAGAACGGTGGACCAGGAAAGAGGCAAAGAGTGGTGTCACAGCCTCCATTTATATCCTCAGCCAATGTGTTATGGAAAGTTACTGTCTCAAACATGGAATCAAGGATCACCTGTTCTACGTGCCCTGCTGAATCAGTGGGCCTCCATTGTCCATTGCTCTCTGAGGCATTCTCAGGAGGGGCCCACTGAAACAGCTCTTACAGGGGAGATTGTGTGTGTATGAGAGAGAAACTGACTCTGTAGGCCAATCCTGTGGGATGTGGGAGATACAAGTTCAAGTACCTCCTCTGAATCGGGGTATTATGGGATGGGTTTTGACCAGAAATTCCATCCTGGACCCAAAAAACTTTCCTGATGAAAGTTTTATCGAACCGATATATTTCCATGAAGAGTTTTGGTGTCAATGACTCAGCATTTTCCAATAATAAAATGATTAGTTGAAAAATTCCCTACCAGCCCTAGAGAGCACACGAATCTTCTTCCAGATCATAAACCAGTCTTCACCTCTTGTACATAGTCCATAGCAAGGGAAGGACAAGGGGATCCAGGGCCTTCATTGAATGATTTATTTATTCATTTATTTCAATTTAATAAATTGAAAAGAATACCTGTCCAGCGATTTTGGATCAATTAACTGTACAATTTTAATACAACCAGCATATCATTCCCTAACATCTAGCCACTACTTAACCAGGCCATAAAAAAATAAATAAAGCCCCTACCTAACACCGGCCAGCCACCACAAATGATTGCATGCAATGGCAGATGTTGTTTTGTGCCCAGAAGATCATCAAAGCTGGGCTATGTCAGACCAAGGTAGGAAAGGGGAAAAATGAATTCCAAAGGCAACACCCTGCCTGTAGATCGTTCCCTTATTCAGCAAGGGAGCTCCGGCTCAGGCATCCCTGTTGGCCTGTATGGGGATAAAGGTGGTTTCTGAAGTAAGCTGAACTCAGGCCTTTGGGACAAGGCCCATGTCCAAGAGGAAAGGGTACTACAGCCTCTTGGACAAACAATTGGAAAAAAGGCAGTCCTGGTCTCTGCTGTTGTTTGAGCAGGTGGGATTCTACTGAGACTCCCAAACTGTGAACATGCTTAGTCAAGGGAATTGGATATAATCTGAGACAAATCCTCTAGTTTCTTCCTCAGTGTACCATAGTTGTTGTCTTCTCTGGACACTGTCTCCTGAAATTTCCTCTGTATGAGAAGCAGGACCGAGATCCAAGCAAGGCAGCCGTCTATTTTCTTTAGCTGTTTCTCTCATTTTTTCTTTTGGTTTGACTCCTCATACATGAAAGAGGGATATTCATGTGTATGAACCCTCTAGTGTGACCACCATTTTCCGTTGATTACTGTAGGCTCTTAAATTGTTTACTACAAATGTCTGTGTTTTGGGTGAGAAGTTTCTCCCTTTTGGGTAAAATGTATTGAACCTGGCTTCTTCTAGGTTCAGAATTCTGGTTTTGTAGGAGAGTACAGTGTATTGGTCTTCGTGATCTAGCCGGACCATTGACCTTGTTCATAGAAACTGTTCAGATGTAGAAACCCTGGTTATAGTTCTGTATTTCTATTCTCCTTGGATTCCTCAGAATCACTGTGCACATTCAAGTTGTATTTAAGGTAATAACAGTTTGATATGATGGTTTGCTTAACTTTTCTAGGACATTCGAAACTTACGGTTTGCTCATAAACCTGAGGGACGAACTAGACGATCCATATTTGAGAACTTAATGAAATACGCTTTTCCAGTATCCAATAATTTGGTAGGTATTTCTCCTGCTGTTACTAGAAGATGCAGAATGTTGGTGCACAGCTTTGTTCAGATAATGCACTATTTTTATGGGGCAACTTTATCTGTGAGAGGAGACATGCTGATTTTAAATCCTTTCTGGGTATGTCTACGCTGTGCCAGCTGACTTGCGCTAAGGGGCTCAGGCTAAGAGGATGTTTATTTGCCGTGTAGACATTTGGACTTGGGCTGCAGCCAGAGTTCTGGGACCCTCCCATCTCTCAGGGTCCCAGAACCTGGACATCTGCAGTGCAGTTCAACAGCCCCTTAGCCCGAATCAGCTGGCACAGGCCTGCTGCAGGTTTTTAATTGCAGCATAGATGTACCCTTTTGGACAAAATGCTGCTTAGAATGAGGTCTTCTGAAATTCCAGGTATGTTGAAAAGACAGGAGGTCTGGTCTAGTGATTAAAGCACGAGATCAGGAGTCCTAAGGTGGGTTTCTGTTCCTGTATCTGCACAGACATCCAATATGACCTTGGGCAAGTCACTTTTTTGTCTCATTTCTAAAATAATAATAAATTGCTTACTCCCCAGGAGTGCTGAGACTTTATTAATTAATATATGTAAAGCACTGGGATGTTAAATGGAAAGTATTCTAAGTGTATATTATTATTTATTTATTTATTTATTATTTATTAATAGTTATTAAATGCCTGTACGGCCTCAAAGCCTGATCCAACTCTACTAAAGTCAACAGGAGTCTTTTCATTGACTTCATGGGAGTTAGAACAGCAGTTTGTCACATTTTACATGAAATTGTTTGAGCAAAGGGAGAATGCACAGTTCATAAATTCCCCAATCCTGTGCCACGCTTGAGTGGGACCTACTTATTTAAGTGGGGCTCTGTGCAGACAGATTGGTGCATCCACGTTCAAACAGTTGCAGGATCATGCTATATTTTGTAACTGAAATGTACTCTGCTTTCTCTTCAGTTTGTATAAATTTTTCGCCTTTTACTAAAGATTTCCGTGGAGAGGAATATTCTTCTTCATGTGTAAAGGAAATGAAACTCCTCTGTGTCACTGTACAATTATTTGAGACGCCTGAGCAGGGAGTTTTCTCACTGATGCTCACATGCTTGTAATGGAGCAAAATGTTCAGGATACAATTAAATCTGTTAGGGTTTCACAGTCAATATGTGGCTGACTACTCTCACATCTGCAGAACAGCTGGTCCGTTCAAGGATGTGATGACCATGCAGTCATTGCTTTAGATCAGGGATTCTCAAACTGGGGGTTGAGACCCCTCAGGAGATTGCGAGGTTATTTTATGGGGGGGTCATGAGCTGTCAGCCTCCACCCCAAACCCTGCTTTGTCTCCAGCATTTATAATGGTGTGAACTATATAAAAAAGTGTTTTTAATTTATAAGGGAGGTCACACTCAGAAGCTTGCTATGAGAAAGGGGTCACTAGTACAGAAGTTTGAGAACCACTGCTTTAGATGCTGGTGGGTAAAGGATGTACTTCTACATAATGTGTGAGAGGAGCCTTCTTGCCACACAAGTCATTTTCTTTTAACAGTAAACACCTTTTGTCCCTGTAATGTAGGAGGTAATGGATCAGTGTGATAATGAACATGGAAGAATGTACGTTAGTGTGTTAATTACACTGTAGAATGGGAGTGTCAATTAGTTTACAAAGGCTTAAAGAAAAGGAGTGTAGTAGAAACAAAAGAAGAGTCGCAGGTTATTATCTGAGATGTCAGATAACATGAAAAATGAACTTGGAGTATTTAATGCTAAATGTTCTTTCTCTCAGCCCCTTTTTGCATTTGAATACAGAGAAGTTTTCCCTGAAAATGGCTGGAAGGTGTACGATCCTATTTTAGAGTACAGAAGACAGGTAGGTGCTTGTTTCACATTCTTGCTCCTGTACATTATTCTTCGAAAGTTAAGGTTTTTGCTGGAATATAATTACTGATTGTATGTAAGGAGGAATAACCCTAATCAGAAGTATCTGCAGAATCAGGGCATTGGTCAGCATATTTCAGTAACTGACAGCAGAGTTACAGCTGCACAGGCAGTAACAACACCTTAAACATTAGTGTAAATGGGATTCAGGATGCTGGCTATTTTCATGATAATATAGTAAAAAACCCTGTGGCCCTGTCTACACTATCAGCTACACCAGTGGTCCCCAACGCAGTGCCCGCGGGTGCCATGGTGCCCGCCGGGGCATTTATGTGCACCCGCTTAGTGCCCAGCAGGGGAGAGAAGCCATGGCCCCACCCCTGATGAGGACAGAGAACTCAGGCTGTGGGCGCGGTGTTCTCTGTTCCCGGCACGCATGGGGCCCGCCTAGTGCCAAGCAGGGGAGAGAAGCCAGGGCCCCACGCCTGGTGGGGACAGAGAACTCTGGGGCTGCAGGTGCCGGTGTTCTCTGTCCTCGCAGCTTCTCACCGGCTTCTCTCTGGATTCATATATTATATAATATTAAATACGATGTTTTTTGTATTATTTAATGTACAATTACAAAATAAGCCTTGAAAAATTGTTGGCGCCTGCCACACTCTTCTGAAAACATGAATGTGCTACTGGCCACAAAAAAGTTGGGGACCATGGAGCTACACGGTTGCTGGCAGCTCCTGAAATGAGTGCTAATTTTGCTGGTGGAGACACAAGCTCATTGAACTTTCTAGGGTATGTCTACGCTTAAAACTACTATCATGGTTCTCCGATCACTGTAGTTAATTCACTTGCCCGAGAGGTGGTAGCTAGATCGATGGAAGAAGTCTGGCAGACTAGCACTGTCTATACCGGGGGTAAGAGGATTTTTACACCCTGAGAGATATAGCTATACCAATGTAAGTTTTCAGTGTAAGTCAGCCCCTATTCAGTGATGAGTTACAATTTTTCCATCGTGCTTTAATTAGTTTTAATCCTTTTTCTATACATTTACAGTTTCCTAAGAGGTTTTCTTTTTAAATAAAAAAGTTTCTTTAAAGAGTTTTTTTTAAATGTTTTAAGTAGGAAATTGGAAGGAGAAAATCCATATAAATGTTGAAATAGATACTGTATGTTGTCTTGGTTAGGCTAGGCAGGGTAAGGTACAAATGTTTGTGGGCTGGAACAAAGGTTTGGAGTGTATCCAGACTGGCCTTTACAAAGCTGTTAATTACTTTGAGTTAATTGGCAATCAGTTAACTTGAGGTAATGAACTCGAGGGGTACGTCTACACTGCAATAAAAGACCCATGGTCTGGGTCGCCTGACTTGGGGTTGCGGGGCTTGGGGTGCCGGGCTATAAAATTGCAGTGTAGATGTTCAGGGTGGAGGAACCCTACCAACTTCTTCCTAGTGTAAATACTGCCTTGGATTATGTCTTCTCTGCAAGAAAAGTGGGTTATTTGCACTGAGATAACTCTCTCAGTGTAAAATCAGAAGGGAAACAACACGCAGGTATTTATCTAGTTGAGATCAACCATCTTTCTTCCCCCACCCCCACCCCTGTGGTAAAGCCTCTGTCCCAAATTTGGACCTTAGCATCCAAAATTGGAGGCTTAACATGAAACTCCCCCCAAGCTTATACCCAGCTTGGCTCTGATCTCGCTGCCACCAACCAGGATTCAGTGCCTAGTACACTGAAGCCCCCCAAAATCGTCCCTGGGGTACCCCCCAAGACCCAGAACCCCTGGGTCTCCTATCTCAAACGGGAAAACAAGTTCCTCCCCCTTGTCTCCTAGTATCTGATCCCCAGCTTCCCTCCCTGGGTGAGCCTGGGCGATGCAGTACTTAACTCCTTGAATACAAAACAAAGAGGCCAATCAACCTCTCCCTAAGGGATGCATTCAAACCTAGTAAGCTAACATAAAGAGATTTCCACCCCCCTTCCTGAGCCTAACCAGAGAAAAACCAAACCTCAACAGGTTTAAAAAGAACTTTATATAAAAAGAAAGAAAATACAGAAAAATATACCCACTGCATTAAGATGTCCATTACAGGCTCTTACTTATAAGAATAGGAATACACAGTCTGATTAAAAATAGCCAATCTAAACCAGTCCAGTGATTACACATGCAAATACAACTTACATATCAACCTATTGCTTTCCTTTTGTACTCACACTTGGAACAGAAGAGTAGAAGAAGCTTGGAGATTGAGAAAGATGCTCCCCATAGCCGGGAGAGAAACAAAAGACACAGAGTCCCAATCCCGCCGCCTGACTTTTAAAAAATCCAGTTTTTTGATTGGTCCTCTGGTCAGGTGTTTGGTTCCCTTTGTTCACCTTTTACAGGTAAAAGAGAATTAACCCTTACCTATCTACTTATGACAACCCCATCCCTCAAGCCTAGGGTTTACTTTGACTAGTTACATTAAGGTAAAAATTACAAAGCCTTGTCTCCTCTAGGATGTTACATCGAGTTAGCTATCTTGGTGTGAAAACACACCTGGGTTTTGCAGTGAAGACAAGCCATAATCTGAATTCTGACAGTGATGGAACATAGTCATTACCATACCAGATCAGACCCAACATCCATCTTGTCTTCCAAAATGATTGGTACCAGCTGCTAAAGAGCAAGACACAAGGAGCCCTTCAAAAGGCAGTTATGATATGACCTGACCCCCTTTAATTAAAGGTTTGCTTAGGTCCTTATGATGTGTGAACAGAAATCACAGAGGCAAAATGTATGTGTTATCTAGAGAACCTCTGGAACGGATTTAAAAAAATTCTGAGAGAGCTGGTCTTGGCACAAGCAGTGCATTGATTCTGTGGGGACCCTATGGTCTTGTACGTTAATCGGCATCTCACAGACCAAGTGAATCTTCTCCCTTTGGGTGTGGGAGTAGAGGGCAACAAGTAGAATCCAGCTGTCAGGCATTCAGAAAAGGCCTAACTTCGGGAGGGGGAAAGGGTTGCCAATGCCAGGTGTGTTTGAAACCATGGATGTGATGTGGTCTCTTCAGAGTTGTATAAATGATCTAGAGAACATTGCTACAATAGAGATCCTGGAGATTAGGAAGGATGTTTAGTGAACCCAAAACTACTCTGTAAATGTCCCTGAGAAAAGAGAGAAACGTGTAACTTATTAAAAATTTATCGGTCATATAAAATGACAGAGAATAATAAACAACGTGTAGAGAACAAAAGGACCTCAGAGAGGCTTGGGTCTGAGCTGGTAATAGAGATCATCTGTGGCAAATTAAATTTCAAACTGAAATCGCTCCCTGATTTTTATTACACACTGACTGGCAAAATATGAAACAGAACTGCCAAACGAATAAAAGTCAGTTAAAACCAAAAGGCTTCTAGATTACTTGGGAATAGCATAAAGCTTTCAAGTTTCAAACAAGGTGGGGAGCAATTGGAAAATCTTCCAAGGGGTTCTGAAACTTGAAATGTGTGATGTTTCCCTAAGGAAGCCATGCTGGAATGATACTATGCTCTGGTTAGATGCTTGGTGGAACCACAGCATGCAGGCTTCAGAACAAACGAACAGGAAAAGATACTTGAAGTGGTGCTGTAGAGGGAAGAGCATCAGTGCTTACCAAAAAGCAGAAAGGTAGAGAAAGAGAACAGATTTTTAAACGGGAACATTTCCTAGGAAGGGAAAATAGGAATTGATCGGAAATGGTTCAAAATTAGGCTTAGGGTAGAATCTGCCCTCAATTAGACTCTGATCCAGTAAATCAGTTAAGCACATGCTTAACTTTAAGCATGAGACTAGTCAGTGGAAAGTACTTATGCTTAACTTTAAGCACATGTGTTTTATGGGATTGTGGCTGTCATACCCAGTCTGATTCAATGTCTGCACTTTCACCATGTGACCAGCAGAGGGGAGTGAGTCAGTTGAATAAAAGTTTATGTGCTGCATGTTTAGATGATATGAATGTAAGTAAGTGATTAAAGACTAATATGAGTCAATGCTACGAAGCAGATTGTGTCTGGCCCCTGAATGGAGGGGGCATAAATTGCTTTCCTCCCTGGGCCCTCATGCAGAGAGTATGCACAGATGCAGCTCTTGATGCTCCTGAGTTCAGGGACTGCAATTGGTGCTAGCGTACCTGGAGAAGATAAACCATCTCCCTACCAGGCATCCATACCTCTCTGTGTGCCAGCTTGTCTCCCTGTCAGATCTCAAAGATCTCTGACTGCTGCTTCCTGCTTCAGGGAGTGTCACTTAAAATCTTACTCAGTCCTTTAATCACTTTCCTTCACAGGAATACAGTCCCGTTGTAACTGTTTATAGCTCTTTGATCTGCTAATGCCCCGCTTCAGCAAAACAAGGCATGCAGCCTGACAGAGACAGGAGGTAGGAAGGGTCCTTGCAACTCATAGCCTCCCTCATTCTCTTCCAAGTGTGTACCAGGATGTTCTCATCTGGGAAGCCATTGTGTTGGCTTCCTGCTCAGCCCTCATTGAATTGAAGCATTGCAGGCATATAATAAACACTCCACTGCTCCCAGTACAAGTTAGATCAGTACAATTATACAGGAAATTCTAATAATCTACCCTAGTTATACAGTAGGCTCACCTCGCTGACCAGGCCCCTTTCAGTGTTCATAAAACTCTTCCATCTCAGTAGTCTTAGATTATTACATACTAGTTCCACAACTGCCACAATGGGGGCTATAGGAAAAAGTGCTTCTGGATCCCAGAATTCACGGGTGCAGCCACATGCCAAAACAGTTGTGTCAAAACTGAATTGGTGTGTGGACACACTAAACCAGAGCTTCTCAGTTCCTTATGAATTTGGCTTGGGTGACTGGTTGATGGGAACCCCGTGTCCTCTGAACCATGTCCTGACACAGCTGCTAACATTGCACCTTTATTTTCAATCTCATTTTTCCATTGTTTGTCCCCCCATCCCCTTCTCTTTTCCATGTGCTTTACCGACTCTTCTCCCTTCTGATCTCCCCTCCACCTTGTCTGGTGGCTCCCATCCCCACTCACCAAAAAGGCGAGCATCACTGGGGTACCATCCAGGGTTGAGCTGAGCAACAGAGAAGAGGAGAAGCTTGGGCTAGCTGGCTCCTGTTCTGCGCTCTGTAGTCGTGAGCTGTTCCTGCAGCTTGTTACGTTAGGGGCCACAACGGGAGCAGGGGGAAAGTTACTCTCAAAGCATTGCTTCACCTGCTTCACAGTATATTTTCCATGAGTGTGATTTGGGTCTTGTAGTTTTACTCACCTTCCCTGATATTCTCCACTGCTCTGTCTCCATGAACTAAATCACTGTTCCTCTTGCAGGGGAGCACGTTACCAACTCATCACAAAGACAAGAGAGGTAACAGGTCATTTCATACAATCTGTGTTGCTGACATAAGTTTCCTTCCTTAATACAGACACACTTGTATGTGCCCTTGAATTTAAATTCTTAAAAGTGACGGCAAAGTCCACCGGTCTCTTTTCCTTGGGTTGGGGACCCTGTAGTAGTTTATTTTCTAAGCTACTGTTGTTTCATGTGCAGGGAATTCCCAATGAAAGCTGGAGAATAACCAAGATAAACGAGCGCTACGAGCTTTGTGATACATATCCTGCCATTCTAGTCGTGCCCGTGAATATTCCAGATGAAGAATTAAAGAGAGTGGCATCTTTCAGATCAAGAGGTCGCATACCAGTGAGTATGACAAAGGAAGACACTTTGATGTGGTTTTATAAAGACCTTTGTACCATAGAAACCTGATGAGGTTCAACAAGAACAAGTGCAGAGTCCTGCACTTAGTATGGAAGAATCCCATTCACTGCTACAGACTAGGGACCGAATGGCTAGGAAGCAGTTCTGAAAAAAAGGATCTAAGTTTACAGTGGAGAGAAGCACTGAATGAGTGTCTACACTGTGCCCTTGTTGCCAAGAAGCTAATGGCATTTTGGGCTGTATAAGTAGGCATTGCCAGCAGATCAAGGACATGATCATTCCTCTATTCGACATGGTGAGGCCTCATCTGAGTACTGTGTCCAGTTTTGGCCCACACTACAAAAAGATGGAGGAAAAATTGGAAAGATCCGCAGAGGGCACAAAATCGTTAGGGGCTGGACACATAAATTATGAGGAGAGGCTGAGGGAACTGGGATTGTTTAGTCTGCAGAAGAAAAGAATGAGGGGGGATTTGACAGGCTCTTCAACTATCTGAAAGGGTTCCAAAGAGGAGGATCTAGACGTCTCAGTGTAGCAGATGACAGAGCAAGGTAATGTCTCAAGTTGCAGTGGGGAAGGTTAGTGTGGATTTAGGAAAACCTTTTTCACTAGGAGGGTGGTGAAGCACTGGAATGGGTTACCTAGGGAGGTGGTGGAATCTCCTTCCTTAGAGGTTTTTAAGGTCAGGCTTGACAAAGCCCTGGCTGGGATGATTTAGTTGAGGATTGGTCCTGCTTTGAGCAGGAGGTTGGACTGGTTGACCTCCTGAGGTCCCTTCCAACCCTGATAGTCTATGATAAATAATGCAATGGTCAGACAAAGAGGATGCCAAGGAGCAAACCCACATGGTTGATGGATAATAAAAGCAACGGGGAGACCTCTTCAAGGAGTTTAAAGGCAGCATTTTCTGTGGAATTAATGTCATGAAAGAGATATAGACTAAACTGAAGTGCTAAGAAGATAAGAAAATTGAACGAAATCCAGACTTAATTTTCTAGGATACAAAATTAGCCCTGTTAATTATTCACAATTTTCTGCCTTTTCTGATTTCTGGGGTGGAGTGGGGGTAACTGAATACTTTTTTCTGAAGTCCTTCATTACTGTTAAAGAAGACTCTTATTTAACATCAGGTTGTAAATAAGGAATGTCATAATCATTACCTTTATTTCAGAAGCAGCCAATATTATGCAATTTGCTTCACAGATATATAAAAAGACAAGTCGCTGCCCAAAGGAGCTTATAGTTTAAATGGGGAACACTAAAATAAAATTCAGCACAATAGGCATGTGTGAAAAGGGGTCTGTCTTACTCAGCTCATAAATGAATGGCAGGAGAATTAGCTCCATTTAAAAATCAGGTTTAAGCATATTCATACATTTGTAAGTGGGTTCCAGCTTTGGGAACGTACTGAAGTGAAAGAACAAAATACAGGACAGTATTGTCACTTTAATTCAGTTATGACTTAATTTGATCCAATCCTCTGGAACCAAATCAAATACAAGGAATGGATCCAATGGAATCAACTACAGGTGAATCATTTCACTATCCTACTGAGTTCCTGTCTCCCTTTTTCCCCCTGTGTTTTGTTAAAGGTTTTGTCATGGATTCATCCTGAAAGCCAAGCTACAATCACGCGCTGTAGCCAGCCGATGGTTGGAGTGAGTGGAAAGCGAAGCAAAGAGGATGAAAAGTATCTTCAGTCCATCATGGATTCCAATGCTCAGTCCCATAAAATCTTCATCTTTGACGCGAGACCTAGCGTTAATGCTGTAGCCAATAAGGTTAGATGTGCTCTCCCCTCTCAACGGCAGGGGATGTTGCAGTTCATAGCTAGCCTACCACCCTCCTTTAATAGTATCCATGAGGATGAAGATGCGGTTGCTGTGATAGAATTGTTGCATTGACAATGGTTCCAGTCCTGCAGCTAGATTCGTGCAGGCAGAGCCTTGCCACCTGCACAGAGTCCTGCTGAATCCAGTGGAACTCCACCTGCGTGAATCCAGTTTCAGGTTCAGGACCACAAACTGTAGAGGAAGAAAAGACCATTAAGCCAGCGACAGAGGGTTTAAGAGCAGGCTTTGTTCAGGGTGTTTTGATCAGCAGTTCAGAACAGAGATTCTGACACCTTGAATCTTGGATGCTTCTGTTTTTCTGTGCCCAGCAGCTTGGGCGTGATTCCAAAAGCGTTGAGCACACCTCTGAGCATGTTGACTTTAACAGGGCCTGTGGATGTTCAGGACCATTGAAAATAGGGTCTGAGATGCCTCAAGCTGGGCACCTGACATCCATGTTTGCTTTTGAAAATTTAATGGCCTGTCGTGGGATTTCTCAGTGTCAAACAGAGATTCAGTAGAATGACTAGGAATGCAGCCCAGGACCAGACCCGCGTTTTAATGTTGTTACATAGCATACAATAGATATCGAGCTTTGTTTACATGCAAGAATCCCTTTGCTGCCTAGGCTCTGGATTTTCTCTATGTTCATCACCCCCAGGGGTCCTCCGACTTTTGTACTGGTGACCCCTTTCACATACCAAGCCTCTGAGTGCAATCCCCCTTATACATTAAAAACACTCTTTTATATATTTAACACTACTATAAATGCTGGAGGCAAAGCAGGGTTTGGGGTGGAGGCTGACAGCTCGTGACCCCCTCATGTAATAACCACGTGACCCCCAAGGGGTCCCGACCCCCAGTTTGAGAACCCCTGTCTTAAAGGGCAATTACCAGTGGGGAAAATGTAGCCTTTCCCATCAGATCCCAAAGTGGGACTGCCAGACTATATATTACAATTTGTAACTTCAGCTACGGTAACTAATAATTTTCAAAAAGAAAAATTAACCCCTGTATATGATATTCAGCAGTTTAACATAGGTGAAATTATAGTATTAAGGAAAAACCATTTCTGCAGGAAAAATCTATTAAGATTATGTACAGGAATAGCCTTGTCCCCATTTTTAAAATGAATACAATGCACACGTCTGTTTCCTGCTTTCTTTCATCATGATTTTGATAGCTGATTTGTAATTGTTTTGATAATACATATCAAATAATATTTTCCTGTAAATGCTACTGAGTTGAAAGACCAAATACATTTTTGTTAATGATTTCCTGTGGGTTTGTTTTTATTTCCTAGGCTAAAGGAGGGGGTTATGAAAGTGAGGATGCCTATCAGAATGCTGAATTAGTTTTCTTGGACATTCACAACATTCATGTTATGAGAGAATCATTGAGAAAACTGAAGGAGATCGTATATCCTAACATTGAGGAGACTCATTGGCTGTCCAATTTGGAATCCACTCATTGGCTGGAACATATCAAGGTGTGCATGTGTGTTAGTATCTGTGATGTATGTATCTGTCTGTCTGAAAGGAGGGGTCATTCTGCTTTCATAAAAGTATAAGAGTCTGTCTACTCCTGGGACATTTGTGAGGCAGCTGCTACTTTGTGTTTCATTTCAGACTCAGAATATTATAGAATAAGATCCTGATCCTGCAAAGACGTACATATCTGCTTAACTTTATGCACTCTCAGGAGTTCCATTGTGGTCAATGAGAAGTTCATTGGGACTCATGATAGTGAGTAAAGTTAAGCACATGCATAAGTCTTTGCAGGATTGGGGCCAAAGTCCAAGTGTTCTCTCTCACAGAAACTTTATATTAATTCTTTCTTTCATTCTTGTTTTTCTTACTTTTCTATAAAAGTAATCTGCACTGAAAATATATGTTTTTCACTTTGTATAGGAGAAAATATAATGGCACCAGGTGAATTATTAAGTCACTTTCATCTCCCGAAGGGAAATCTTTTAAAATAAGATGCTCTATAATACTGATAAACCAAGAGAAAGAAAAAAAAAATTGACCGGTTTCTTTGTGTGAAGTGCTGAGTACCATCAGCTTCCCCTGCTTTAGATGGGTATTAAGAACTCCCAGTTGCAAACAGCCCTAGAGAGAGAAAAAAAAACCATTTACTTATAAATAAGAAGCTTCCAGCTTCCACATTAACATAGATTTTTGGCCTATGATTTTTATCACATGTTGTCATTTCACTGAAAATCAGTGAGGGTTTCTCCTTTCCAAAATGTAAACTTTGTATGTGGGCACATACTACACAGATGTCCCAGGTAAAGCCAGCAGTTTCAAGTCTAAAAGTGGGAGGTAGCAAGCCAAATCTTTGGAAAGAATAGTACATTATGTTGTTTGTCCTGCACTGTTCCTTACAGCTGAGTAGTTTGATGTCAGCTGTTCAGTTGGTGGAAAATATTTAGCCAAAGTAAACCAGTATTCCACGGGTGCCTGTGTTTATAGATAGATAATTTTTGGGGTGAATAACTTATTAATGTAAAAATGTCTAATGCGCTAACACTTGGAACAAGGGCTTGTCTACATGGGGAAATTGACCAGTTTAGCTACAGTAGGAATAATTATTCTTCTTTAGTTATACCAGCCAATATCCCTATGTACATACGCCCCAAGTCTCACTCATCTGACAAAATTAGAGTACCTATATTTGCAGAGTTGGCACATAAAGGTCAACTCCCTGAAATTATGCATTTACATAACAAAAAGGATAGTACAGAGTTGTGTTTGGAAAAGCAGGCTTGTCAGTTTCTTCCTTTGGCAAAATATAATCAATCTAGTTTTCCCATGTAGACTACTGCTGTAGCCAAGACAAGAGACTTAATTACAGCAGCACTGTTCCCTGACATGGTTAAAACAGGATTAAAATTGTAGCGTAGATGGGATTTAATTGTGTCCAGGTAACTGGGTTTAAATCCTGGACTGTCCAAGTATTTAATCTGGCTACTGGGACACTTCCAGAGTCATGTCTACCCTACAACTTGTAACCTCACTGGGGCATAACCACCTTGTAACCACGCCCCTGTCTCGGTTATAATTGTGAAGCAGACATGGCCCTTGTCTTGTCTAGAGGTGTGTCAGGCAATTCTCCACTTGTAGTTCATATTCTATGGAGAAACTTCACTAATCTCCTGTCTGTGTCACAGCTAATTCTTGCCGGCGCTCTTCGGATTGCTGATAAGGTGGAGTCGGGGAAAACCTCCGTGGTTGTGCACTGCAGCGATGGTTGGGACCGAACAGCTCAGCTCACTTCTCTGTCCATGCTCATTCTCGATGGCTACTATCGAACAATACGAGGGTTCGAGGTGCTTGTGGAGAAGGAATGGCTGAGCTTTGGGCACAGATTTCAGCTGGTGAGTCAATAGCCTTTTGAGCAGATTCAGTTACTGGATGTTCAAGAAGAGCATCTCACTGGATTAGTTACATGGTTATATATGTTCCCTTAATCAACATTACTTGATCACAGCTGAGCTCACAGAGTAAAGGTGAATGCCACTGATATGCATTCTGGCACATTACATTCTTTGTTGATTTTTCCTCATTGTCCTTAGACTGCAGTCAGTTGATGTTGGTTAAGGTTATCTGGTCTCATACTGTATACTTACCTATCTCATAGAGCTGGAATGGACCTTGAAAGGTCATTAAGTCAAGCTCCCTGCCTTCACTAGCAGGACCAAATACTGATTTTACCCCAGATCCTGAAGTGGCCCCCTCAAGGATTGAACTCACAACTTTGGGTTTAGCAGGCCAATGCTCAAATCACTGAGCTATCCCTCCCCTCATAAAAACTTTAGAACCTACAAGTGCACTCAGTCCTATTTCAGCCAATCATAGAATATCAGGGTTGGAAGGGACTTCAGGAGGTCATCTAGTCCAACCCACTGCTCAAAGCAGGACCAATCCCCAGACAGATTTTTGCCCCAGTTCCCTAAATGGTCCCCTCAAGGATTGAGCTCACAACCCTGGGTTTAACAGGCCAGTGCTCAAACTACTGAGCTATCCCTGCTGCCCTAAAGCACTGATTTCATTATGTGATTTTGGGTGGTCACTTAAGTTTTTCTATCTGCATGCTTGTGATGTTATCCCCCATTTCACATGTGGGGAAACTGAGGTAGTTGAGTGATTGAGGGCCCAATCCAGCAAAACAGTAAACCATGTGCTTAAACTGTAAGGAGATGATTAGTCCCATCTATAAAACGGAGATAATGATGCTGATCATCTTTGTAAAGCACTTTGAGATCTACATATGAAAAGTATTCTATAAGAGAGAGGTATTGTTACCTACGTGCCTGAAACCAGACGAGTGGCTATACTGGGTCAAACCGTGTGGTCCTCCATACCTCTTAGCCTTCCTCCAGCCTTTAGTTTAAGAACTCTTCGACAACCTCTGTGCCTTCAGTGCTTTGCTGAATTGGGACCTTAAGTGATTTGCCCAAGGCCACACAGCAAGGTCAGTGTCAGAGGCCTACTTCTTAGGGGCACTTTCGTAACTACCTCTCATGGGGTGGTGAGGATGAGCTAGTGTTTGTACAGGGCTTGGCAATTAGGAAGTGCTATGTTATAATTATCTTTAGGTGCTGTGTTTCTGTGTAACTCTTGGATCCATTGTACTGTACTACTGAATGAAGATGATGATGAGCTATATCCTTTAAAGGAACAAAAGTGTAAACTTTTTCTAGTCTTTTGAACATTAACTGTTAAATGAAGTCAGTGCCAGAATAACATCTGGAGCTTCTATTCAGATCACTTTTGTTTTTAGTTCTTTCTTAAGTGCACTTAACAAGTCCCTGAGAAAGGAACTCACTTCAAAGACTAGTTCTGGACGGCTACTCCTCTTCTGCACTTACTAATATAAACATAGCAAAATCAGGACACTTTTAGACCATCTTACAGCTATTGCAGGCTGCTGCATTGGTAACCCGGGTACACAGAATCCAAGCTATTTCTTTGTGAAGCACTATACTAGGTCATGTTCTTCTTTTGTTTTGTATCAGAGAGTTGGCCATGGAGATAAGAATCATGCAGATGCAGACAGATCTCCCGTTTTTCTCCAGTTCATTGATTGCGTCTGGCAAATGACAAGACAGGTAAATTTCTAAGCTGCAAACTTGCTTTATACAGGACTTAAATGGGTGCGTCTGGCTAGTGATCTTGCTGCTCGACTTCTAAATTAAAATACAGCATATTCTGTGTGGATTTTTTTTTTGTTCTTTTCTGGTTTTGTTTGGGTACAATTGTCAGAAGTAACTGAATAAGTTAGGATCCTGTCATTGAATGCCTATGGGATTTAGGAACCTAAGGGCCTAAGACACTTTTGAAAATAGGACTTAGGCTGCTTAGTCATTTAGTGGCTTTTGAAAATTTTATTTTCCCCGAGTGGCATTAATTGTGTGAGGGGAAAAGGGATTGAAGACAGCTGGGTTTTGTTTCACTTTAACCTCTTCTAAAAGTGAATGCATTGCTCCTAAATTGTGCATGATTATCAACACTGGAGTGTCTCCTTTACCCACAGACCAGGTACTGTACGAGCAGGGCCACTTAAATTCCTCTGCTCTTGAGGGAACATCTGTAGTGGCTTAGAGTGAGAGCCATGCCGTTGTGTCCATTCTGCATTTGGCCTCTGCGCCAGGGCCTGTAGGTTGTATTTTTATCCTTTTGACAAAGGTGCCTAGACACCATTGAAAAAAACGGCCTATGGTGAAGAGGGATGCCATTTTAGATGGTACTTTTCAATTGCCAAACAGGAGAGGTGGCAGCAAATCCCTTTTTTGGATGTTGCTAAAGCATCTTTTGCAGTGGTCTTCTTGATCCTTCTCTCATCAAGTTCCTTGGGTGGAGTAGGTGTTTGGGATGGACTGAAAGGCAGCCGATGACATAGACTTATAGGCATCAGAGATGGGAAAGACCTGTTATATCATCTGGCCTTGAGAATAGGGCTCTGAAGCCAGGGAGGACAGGATGGTAAGGGTTACAGAACAACATTTCCTGCTGTCCCCTTGTGTTCCCCCGCACCACATCATTTCAAATCACCCTCACACTTTTCTCTGTCCCCTGGCCCTGCTCTGACTGTCTCCCCCCCCCCCCCCCCCTCTTCACACCCACACACGCACCATATCCCGCTCACACACAACTCCAGATCGGGACACAGTTTTCACAACTTTCTCCCTGCAGGTTTTCCACCCTATATAGAGGGAGTCAGAATTATTCAATATTCAGAAAAGTTCTGATGAAATTTTGAAAAACTGTTTTTAAAACAAAAGGGGAAAAAATGTTGTGAAGTTTTGTACCTGTTTTCCAAGCAGCTCAGATTGTTGTTATACATTTGTTTTACAGTGGACCTAGAGGCTTCAGCCAATGTTAAGGCCTTGCATGTGATGGCAATTCGTAGGTTCCCACGACCTATTCCCAGCATGTGAACTAGTTTCATGGCCTTCTGCTGCAGCCTCATGGAAAACTCTCAATTGGATGCGTGAATTGTTTCCATTTAACTAGATGGAGCTTTCATTCCTACTTAGCGTTTGTTTATTTTATATCTGCTGCACCCTTTTATTCATAACCACATTACAGTTCTGGCATTGGAGACCTGTGCAAGCTCCAGTTTAAGCAGCTCTGGGTATATATAAATACAGCGATCAGACCCTTCAGGCCTCTAACTTTTGCTCAGAATTCCTTATTGCACATGTAAAGCAGATTTTTGAGTGAAGCGTTTGCTCTGAGAAAGTAGTAGTATGATTTTGGAGACGGGCAGCCAAATAACACAAACGAATCCTGCATTAGAAGTGCATAGGGGACGTATTCAGCTTATTAACTAACACAACTGGCTGTTACAGTGGTATCTGTGTTCATTAGCAACCAGCAATGTACTAACAAAAATACACTTGCAATATTCCTGGTTGTGTTTGAAGTTTCCTACAGCATTTGAGTTCAATGACTGTTTCCTGATGATCATTCTGGACCACCTGTACAGCTGTTTGTTTGGGACGTTCCTGTGTGGCAGTGAACAGCAGAGGGTGAAGGAGGTAAGGCCTCACCTCTTTCCAAGATGAATGCAATTCTCAGTGTTCCTAAAATGGGCGAATGATGCTGATGGAATTGTTCCCATTCCCAGTGACTCCCATGGTAGCAAGTTTTGGTCCTAACGGATCTTCCAGCTGAACAGCTGGCATTCAGGATTCTTCCCGCCTGTAAACTGGTGTAAACTACTCATAGCTTAATTGCTATACTTCAGACTTTTGTACATTTCAGTGTATTCAGAATCTCTAAAGGCACCTTCAACAGTTAGCCTCTGTCTTAACAGCTATCAGTTGCCTAGGAGATGTTTATGTAAAGTTCAAACAAAATCCTACTTTCAACTACCTGCCCAGTAATATTAGAAAGTGAGCTGATTGTATAAACTAAAATGTGTGCATAGTCATACCGTACATCCAACAACATGGAAGTAACAGGGTGCCAGATGTGCCTTTTTCCCTGGAGGGAATGGAACTGCTAGCTATTAAAGGGAATGTGGGTGTAGTTCGTTATTGGATAGTTCTGTACTCTAGCCTGGCCTACCTTGGCAGAGCTTAAAGAAGTTACAAGACCCACAGTGCAAGTGGAGGAATGTTGTGTACATTTGCATGACTTAAAACACTAATCCAAAGTTATAAGTACAACGCCAACCTGAAATCAAAAGGAAAATGAATGGCGGTCACTCAGTCTCAGCTTGCTAATGCTGGAAGCACCATTTAATTATACAAAGGTTGCATCTACACTAGGGAAAATGGCATCTGTAATTCTCCACTGGGGATGGCAACAGTGGAGGCTGTTGTCTAGTCAGGGCTATGGGGTGTAATCACTGTGTTGCATAGACGTGCACTGAGCTGAATTTAACAGCACAGTGGTCAAAATCACTATTAAAACCACACTGCTGGTGAATTGTGTGTCCCAGTTTTCCCAGTGTACATGAGGCTTGAATATTTGTCATTCCAAAGAAGCAAACACATGCTCTGTTCGCTAGCTCTTTAAGGCTCATCAGTCTAGCAAAGCACTTAGCCCCATATGTAGTCCCAGTGATTTCACTAGGACTACTCACATACTTAAGCTATTTTGCTAGACTGAGGCCTAGAACACATGCTTTTTCCTTGCAATTAAATACCCTGGGCCCTCTTTTGAGAGCATTTGAAAGATGGGAAGCTTAACAAAATTAATGGTCATGTACCTCCTGTCCTTTAAAGCTTCAGAAAACCCCATCTCCTCTCCGGGCAGCCTTTCCCTTTTTGTGCCGATGGCGATTCCCTTGATTGTGTTGCAGGTTGAGCTGGGAATAAGGAAAGTTTGCATGCCACGCTGTATGCCTGCCTGCATGTGTTTATATTCTAGAAAAAAAGCATAAAATGTATTTTTTTAGTTATGAAAACGCAGCCAGATTTTTATTAATATATATATGCATATGCATGTATTTTAAACATATGTGTATGCTGGTATAAATACTCATTAAGCTGCATAGATAAACACTAGTGTTCATATGGCTGGGTATGTAAAACAGCTTTTATTTTTTCCTTAAAGGGCCTTCCAAAAAACACTGTGTCACTGTGGTCTTACATCAATAGCCAACTTGAAGACTTCACTAATCCCTTGTATGTGTGCTACGCCAACCATGTCTTGTATCCTGTGGCCAGCATGCGCCACCTAGAGCTTTGGGTGGGATATTACATCAGATGGAATCCAAGGATGAAACCACAGGTGACCATTTTGTTTCTAAAATACTATGTTTGTCAAAAATCTTGTCTCTGATGTTCCTAAGGAACCAGTCACCTTGGCCTCTGGGAGCTGCACAACAGTAAGCAATGCTTTCCAAGCCCAAGCTGCCACAGCTTAAGTTTAAAAACAAAACTTAATTGCAAGCACCATACCTGCGACATGTGTAATTGAACTGAGCGCCAACTTTAGTTTTAAAAATATCAGCCATTATTTTAAAAACTGGCTGTCTAACTTTAGACTCCCAAGTGAGTGGATTGGAAATCCCTGGGAGCTGTAGGTGCTCAGCACCTTGAGAAATCAAATCACTTGAGCAGGCACAGCATTTTCAAAAGCACCAGGTCCCACTTCCAGGAGGGACTCAGGCGCCTGAGCCTCATTGAACCTCAGTGGGACTTAGTCTCGCAAATCACATAGGCACTTTTGAAATGTTCACCCTAGTTGCCTAAATAGAGACTTTGGGGCCTACCTTTAGTCATTCACTTCTGAAAATCTTAGTCACTCGAAATAAGTGTTTTTAAACACTAAACCGTTGAGCATTTAAGACAAGTTAGAGATACTTAGAAGAATCTCCAAAGTGCCCTTATTCTATAGCTACTTAATTATCAACAGAATTGAGATGCCAGGGGGATAAGTGACCAAGAGATCTGCAGGTCTCAGCTTTTACAATTCACAATGCTTGTTATTAACCTGTTAGTTTGTCTCATTCCCAAATCAGCTTTGTAAATAAAATACAGCAGCTGAGGACACTAAGCATCAGGGCCCTGGAACTAGCAGGCTGCAGAGTGCAGGTGACAGATAAGTGGCAAGGTATATGGAAGTCAGAACAGCTTATTCATTTGCTTCTGGGCTGTAACAGGAGAGGATGGTGTAACCATTATACCCTACAAACTAAAAAATGGATAAAGAGCAACTGAGGCAACAAAGACATCTAGTGGTTTAGCAGACTTGGCCTGTGCAGCCTTTTGTTGTCACTCAGCTGCAAGTTCTTTTGCGTTGCAGGAACCTGTCCACAGTCGATACAAGGAACTTCTTGCCAAACGGGCCGAGTTGCAGAAGAAAGTGGAGGAGCTCCAGAGAGAGATTACCAACCGATCGACCTCATCCTCGGAGAGAGCTGGCTCTCCTGCACAGTGTGTCACTCCTGTACAGACAGTTGTATAATATGGACTTCTGTTATTTCCCAGGACCACCTTAAAAGGGCAGCTCTAGTAGGAAACCCTTTGAATTTAGATCCTGGTGTCTTGGAGGCACCAGCTACCTTATTTATTACATTTCTCTCCAGGGTAATTTATTAGTACTGTAGCACTAGAGGAAGCTTAAGCTGAAAAAAGGGCAGACCCCTATGCAATCTTTTTGGTGGCTAGATGATGCTAAAACTAATTGCACTTGCCATCTAAAAACAAAAGCGAGCGCTCTCACTGACTTAGCTTTTAGAAATCATTTTGCTTTGAATGAGTGACTACTGCTTGGCAGGAAGTATTCTATAAGGAACGTGTCTACAGAGGAGGAGGAGGACTCTGAAAATTCTCCACCTCGCTGAAAGGAGACAAAAAGAGACTGAAGTAAGAAATCAGTCTGCAGAATTCATATCTGATCCAAACGTTTAGAACAGAGCCATTGGATAGTTTGACTTATCAGTGTCAATATAGATATAACTGTCAGTTGAATTGTTTTGCCAACATCTCACTGAGAGACAGATGCTGATAGGACCCAAGTAATAGAATGCCTTTTACTAGTTAGATTGGCTCTTTCCTATCACTTTGATATATATCAGGGGAAGCTAGGCCAAGTTCTGCGACTTTACTTCTGTCATGGAGGTGGAACTTAAAAGAAACAGACTTCATTGTTTGTTAGGTATATACCCAGTATTGCAAAGCGATGCCTTATTTACAAGAAGGGCAGCTTCTACCTGTAGGACATGGTAGTGGATGAGCCCCTTGTATCCTTAGCTTGTCCTTTTTGGGACCAAGTTTACCTCCATCCCCCTCACCTGGAATCATCACTTATTTTCATCCAGTTCAGTACTATGAAGCAAATGTTAATTACTGAGGGGGTGGGAAACAGATCCCCCAGTAGTTTCTGCAGCCCTTTTTTGGGGGTGGGGAGGAGGTGCCTCATATGCAAGAGCTGGCAAAGCAAATGATATAAAACGTGGCAAGTGCAACACTTACTGGGATCAACTCAATTTAATTTTGCTGAGGTAAGTGTAAAGTTATTTCCATATTTCAATGCGGGATCGTGATGATGTACTTAAAATTCAAACTATTTTACTTCTTTTCTGTTGACAGTAAGTGTATCGACCAAAGAAAGCTTTCTGCATGTATTACAATCGCAATGTAAAAGTAGTGGTCAGTTGGAGTTGTGTAGTCTGCTAGCATAATATTTCAGCACTAGTGTAATACTTTTTACTCTATCAGAGAAGAGAATACAGTGTACTTGGAGCAAAGAATCATTGCTAACTGCACAATGATCAATTAAACTTTGTCCAGAATCAAGTTTAATAACTTTATTGTAGACATCAGGGTGAAAAGTCAATTTTTTGGTGATTATTTTTGTTGAACTGATTTTTTCATTTTAATTGTGTCTTTCCAAATACAGGCCTATGCACTTGAATGAGACGGTTGGGGGTGTAGCAGAAGTCAAAATATTTATAAGGGCTATTTAGCTTTGCCTCTGCATCTCATTTCCATATGCAGCTGTATGTTCTGATCAGAGTAGGTGGGCTGATTTTTGTGCAGGCAGTATCTGTATATTGCCTCTGAGGGGCTGCATTCCCTCTAAGGCAGTGGAATTCGCTTTGGAAAGCTACTTGTGGTTTACTATGGGCCTCCCTCTTTCTCCTGCAGCTATGTCAACTCATTAGGGTGAAGTTTTCTCTTGTGGATGGCCTAGCATTAAGATGAAGCGTAAACATCACTGCATTTGGTAGGGTAGCATGAGCACAACCTGCTTTTTTTAAATCTCATTAAGGCTCACTCAAGTTCACGGGTGTGAGACTGAGACTGAGACTATTGGCCTGTCCTGTCACTATATAAAATGCATTGGTCTTAAGTTCTCAGGGACCACAGTGCAGTATGAGAACCTATATGGAAGAGTCATTTACCTTTTTACCCTCTCTGTGGCAGTTTCACTAAGTATGTATTATTGTCCCTCTAATATTTTGTTTCCTTAAGGTTAATACTAAGTGGTGAGTGGCTGTGGTTTTTTCTCCTTGGGCCCTGCTCTCCCTCCCACTAGTTCTTTATTAAAAAAACCAAACCCTGAATGTTGACATGTCAGTCATATCACTGAACCGTAACCATTTTAGGAGTCAGAGTAAAGTGGAGGAAAGATGAAACATCTGTATGGCATTCTCAGTAAGCAATGTGGTTTTGCTGATATTCAAGCTTTGTAGATGTAGAATTACTGTAACATAATTGCTTTGTATATGACTAGAGCAGCTTCCTGCTCAAAGGGAGTGTTTTCCTTTGGCTACTGTCCCAGTAACAATCCCAGGGCAGTTTATGAATTTTCTCATCTCAAATATTTGCTAGCTCAAAATTATTTAACATAAGCACCTTACACTTAATATCTAGCCTCACAATACCACTCCGAGGTAGGGAAACAAACAGAGTGAAGGAGTTACGTGAGGTTAAGATACCTGTGGCAGAGCAGGAAATTTAACCCCAGTCTTCCAACTGCCAGGCTCCCATCTTCACTACTTACCTATCCTTCCTCTCTACTTGTGCCACCCAACACGTCTGCTTAGGCAATGCTTGAGGTGAGTTTTAGTGCGGCAGGACTTTTTAAATAACACTCTGATATTCAATTCAAAGAGTAAATTGTATCCGTGTCTTATGAGGTGTAACAAGTCACAGGTAGATAATTAGAAAGTTAGTAAAGAGAAGTTTCAACTTACTTCACTCAAATTTGCAAATTAATTTTATTGGTTTCCAATCATAAAACTTTATAGACACAGGTAATTTGAATCTGTCTTCTGTACATGCCATTACTATGACATTCTTTACATTATTAATATAATAAATAACATTCACTTAAGTGTGCGAGTCATTTAGCACTCATACCTGCACCACTAAAAAAAGCAGATATCCAAGTCAAAATGAATACTATTTCAAGTTAAAATTAAGCAAGCTGCCAGCACTGAATGGCATGATTAAGGCACTTGCAAATTAAAAATGTCTGCACTTTACTGCTCAAGCCAAAGTGCACTAGTAAATGATAGATTTTATCCCAATATTCCACATCAGAAGACTTCTCTCTCCAGTCTTAAGACATCATTACTATTAAATGAGAGAGAGTCAACTGGTAAGAAAAACTAGTCCAAAAGATCATTACTTTGTTCTTTCTTTGTGAGTGAGTTGAAGTGTCCATTGCAATTAATAATGGCTAATGGAAGGTAGCAGACCTGGAACTGGATAGTTAAACAAAACACTTATGAGGTTTGCCTGCTTCTTCTTATGTTCTCAAAGGCTGTGCTGTCAGCAACTGTGTATACATCCAGCAACTGATAACACCTTGTAGACTCGTGGCTAAAGCTTCATTTTCAAATGGTGATATGCCTTTAAGCAGCCCCATGCAGAAGTTCAATAGCAAGAGTTGTGAAACCACAAATACCTTTTAGACAAGCCACCTATGTGAATAATGAAATAAAACATTGTGCAGCAGGCGTGGGAGGAGGCTAGAAGGGAAGACTTAGAGGAAGGATACAGCTGACAAAGGGGGAGATAATGGAGGGTTGCATATAGACTCAGTAGTTAGATTAGAGGAAGCAAGGCCCATTTCTAGTGTGTGTTGTGGATGGATTAGAACCATAATAAATCAGACCTACAGATGCAAAAGGGGGGGGGGGGTTACATTTAAAAAGTGCACTTCGTATACAGTAGTCTCTTTCACACAGTAGAAAAGGCATCTCTTTTAGACCTGGAATGTGAGACGTAAAGTTCAGACTGGTGGAGTTTAAGGAAAATATCAACCAGTACAGAAATCAGTAGTCCCAGCTGACATCATCTTTCTGAAGGGAAGTCTGTATACTCTGCATGTCCCGCAACAATTGAAGGTTTTTCCGGCTTTTCTCTCCAGGTTTCACTTTGATGGGGCCAGCATCCTTCCCCCTGGTTGTCACGGTGGTTGTTACTTTCACCTCACTAACTCCACTCCGGCTGTCTCGTGTTTCTTCAGCACGAGACTTTTTGGACTTACATTCTTTCTTGAGTTTCTCCAGCTGAAAGGAAAACCCAAAGAGAAACATTAAGAGCAGTCCGGCTTCAGTTTACTTGTTTCTCCCAATGGAATTAAAATCTCCCCTTTCACTTGTGCCTGTGACTCCGATAGAAAGCTGAGAATCTATTACCAAGACAGCCAATCTCCTGGAATACTTAAGAAAACTTCTATACAGCATATATATTTACTGCTATAGCCAAGTAATAATGTCATAAATCTTTAAGAATATGGAGATAAAATCTGATTCCAATGCAGTTTGTTGTCTGAATTAGTGTTAGCTATTTTAGAAATCCTCTAACTGATTCTAGGGGAACTGAGGCCATGTGGGTAAGAACTGACTTAAGTCTCCAATCCACATAGCCACTGCCCACCTTTTCCTAGTGATTACTAAAAATTAAGTTTCCCATTTACCTATTGCAGATTGTATGCCACTCACTGTCCTTAGAAAGCAGCTACCTGAGGTATCACTTTCAAGAGCTCTAAAACACACTGGTGGTATGAAGAACTGGCATCCGCTGTAAATGTGTGTAAACAGGACAGAATGCGACTCTCAATACTACAGAGGTGCAGGAAGTTTTTTACTAGTCAGGGGCATACAGTATTCATGTGGAACCAAGCCTATTGCCATACAATGTCAATGCTGCTACACCTGCCAGTCTGCAACAACTGTTTCAGTTTCTTGACAGGAGTAACTAATAAACTGTCTTCTTACACTGACCCAGACATTCCTCTGCAGAATAGGTTAATGGCTATGAATTCTTCAGTCATCTGATTGGAAATGTAGTGCACTGGTTCTCAACCAGGGGCCTGGGACCCCCTAGGGGTCCTCAAACAGTTTTCAGGGAGGCGTCCAAGCAGGGCCAGCATTAGACTCACTAGGGCCCAGAGCAGAAGGGGGATGAAACCCAGGTCCCTGAGCCTCACCTGGGGCTGAAGCTGAAGCCTGAGCAATGTAGCTTCATGGGGGCCCCAAGTAATTGCCCTGCTTGCTGCCCCTTAACGCTAGCCCTGGCTTTTATATGCAGGAGTTTTAGAGCATCTTTGGAGGGAAGGGGGGTTAAAAAAGAAAAAAGGTTGAGAACCTCTGATCTAGTGAGTGTGTGGGAAACATGCTCAACTGCCTTTGATTTCAGATGACATCTGCAGTTTAAGTCTTCAACACTTTGACTTTAGGCAGATGAAGTTTGTGTCTCTAGAGCACACACAATGTCAAAGCTGGAGATGAGGGGGTTGAAAACTGCACAAAGACAGCAATGTAAACTGAACAGGCTTGCCACACTGTATTTGATCTCTGGCGCAAAACAAACTTCAGTAAGATGAAGGAAGACTAGAGAAAGAAGAATTAGATATGGGATTAAAGTCTTTGGTCAAAGTATCTATCTAACTTTCCCTCCAATATTTATGAAATGTACATTCTAAAGCAAGACCAGATAGATCAGCATATGCAAAGCAGAGGACGACTGCCCAAAAAAGTAGTGTAACAGTGAAAATAGACCCTAGGAACCTAAACCTTGTCTTGAGTAAAGTCTGGTAACCAAAAAACAAAACTAACATACTTTGAGGAAAATAAGTTAGTCTTCTGACAACTTGCAGAATGTCTTTGTGGGATTTCCCCCATGTACAAATGGCTCTCTCCCGTGATCACACAAGGCAGGTCATGTCTGCTGCTTCCAAATTCAGCTATAGCAGCAGTTCAGACAGTGACAGATTCCTCACAATAATCATTTTACAGAAGCGCAACTGCAGGCAACTGACTTACCCGTGTCCGATGTTTCCGGACTTTACTTATTTGGTCTGCCTTTGCCTCCATTCTTCTCACCAATGCCTCAAGTTCCCGCTCCAGGTCTTCCCTCAGGCCACCAGTTGGGGTTTCGTGGATTAGCTTTGCTAGCTGTTGGTGATCACTTACACAAAGACGGGAAAAAAGCCTGCATGTGACTTTCTCAACTTTACACTGTTTGCCCACTTGCCTGAGAAATGACATCTCTAGGGAGGCATATTATTAGTAACCAGAAACTGTCTCAATATAGTTCAGCTATGATGGCATAACAGCAGTCTATAATGTTCTTGTTGGTGAGCGCTGTCAATGTGGAATGCATACATGGGCCCCTGCTCCTGCACTAGATAACTGATCAAATTAGTTAGGCCTAAATATTACTAATTTAAGATTACATGGGTGGCCTCCTTTAGACATAGTCCTAGCGCTCAGTCCATTCTGAAGAGAGAGTCCTAATTCCCATTCTTCAGTTGCTTGGTTAATTTGCATTAGCTGCTATTTCAGGTCTGTGCTCCTACTATGGATGATACATGAGATTAGTGAAGCAGTTTAGATCCTGGTAACTAGATGACTATTTTAGCAGAAAGAACAGCAAGGCAGCCCTCACAAAAGGGTAGTCACATTTACTCACTTATCTGTGTTATGAATAAACTCAGAGGTGCGCCTCTTGGAACTGCTGCTTGTAAATACTGCAGGGCTCTTTGCATTAGTATATAGTAATAACCGAAGTAGAATGTTAATCAGTGTTACAGGGGAAAAAGGCTGCTATGATTGGACAGAACTAAATCCTGACCCACCCCTGCCTAAAAGCATGCATCATCTTTGGATAAGGGACTGTATAACCCCCCTCCCTCCAGAAAACTCCCACCACCAAACCAAAATCAGTGGCAGTATAAAACATTCACTCTTGTAATTTAATCACAGGACTCACAAACTCATTTGCCCAAATTCATCCTGCAAAGTCAGCAACACTTCAGAAAGCTCTTCCTGGGATGCAGAGGAGCCTGTCGAGAGAGAGGACTTTCTGCCTTTGCTGGGGTCAGATGCGTTGGCAGTCGGCTTAGGTGGTGGAACATCACTGATCACACGATCGTTACACAGAGCTTTAGAGTGTTGTTTCATTAGATGCAACACATGTTGTACGTTGGCTCCAACAGAATGGCTGGGACTAGTAGACTGAAGGGGAAAAGTAGATATGAATAGATCTCTTAACAACCTAGAGCAAGAGAGAGACTGTAGGACATTTTATTTAGAAACAACTCTAATTATGTGGTTTTTCTCTTGGATTTGCTGCTAGTGACTTTAAGAAGAGTTTTGTGTATGAGTGAATCCATGCTTGTGAAAAGTGCTTGACTAGCAGCCCTGAGAGCAGGGGAGACGGTTCTGAGCATGCCAGCTCAGTATTACAGAACACAAAACAAAGTATTGCAGGAAAGGCTGGAGGAAACATTACAAGTTTAAAGGAAAATAGAACTTGTTAAGTAGTCTGACCACTAGGTGTCATGAAAGCACCAAACAAGATGCCAAACCTGCGGGGGAAAAAATGCAGAAATTGGGCTTGTTTTTTACTTAAATGGCTTGAGTATTGCTTGTTGGCTAGTAGCTTCTTTTTTGATTGGCTCCCAGCAAGCGGGAGGGGGTGGAAGAAGGAGGGAGAGTGTCAGGGGTGCACAAAGGGTCCACCACAGTCCCAGACTGCACGCTGGGGGATCTAGTCACACAGTGTTGGGGTTCTTAGGGACTGGCTTTTTTTGAAATGGGATTAGCTTGATTTTTGGCTTACTGTGCAAGTCGGGGTGCTTATTTACTATGTGAAAGTTGGCAACCATGACCTGGAGCCCCATCTTCTGAACTAACTTCATACTCGAAGTGTAAAATTCTCCAGAGCTTGCTACTTGTAGGCATTCAGAATTAACCCCACTCACCTTTCCAGCAACAAATGGCACATCACCCAGACACAGCCTGTAGTGGGGTTGTGAATGGAAATGTCTCGTGAGAGGACGTTTCTAAGAAGAGAGAAACTATCATTAGACATGACCCTGCCAAACCCATACCCCTCTGCTTTCTAGGAAAAAGGAGCCAGCTACCTGATCTCTCCCTCTCACCCACCCACTTCATCCTCCTTGCTTCCCAATACAATTTACAATGACAGCATGCTACCTTGTCTGGCTGCTTGGCTTTCTTCTTTGTTTTCCTTGGCTTTGGAGGAACTGATGGCGTTCCTGCCTGCAACAGTATTCGGTTAGTCTCCAATCCTGTCTGAAGCTGTGAATGGAGTTAATAGTGGGAATTATGATTTTTTTGAAAATAACTGGAAGGTGTTTAAAAAAAAACCCAAAACAACCAAACCCTGGACTGGCCAGCCAAGGAGCAATTTTTAAGACAGTAAGCTCTTTGCGGCAGGGTCTGTCCTATACTGTAGGTCTTGTACATGCCTAGAACAATGGTACACCCATGTGGCTGAGGCCTCCAGGTATTACTGCAATGTTAAACACCTATAGTAGTGACACCGAGTACATGTAGCCAGGGGTTCCAAAGCTTTATTAGGTCATATACCCCCTTAAAGAGTGCTTAGAAAGTGCATGGATGGATCAAACTCATGCACCAGTTTCAGAACCTCTAATCTAAACTACCACCAGGAATTCTGGCTCAATGAAGAATTACGAGTCATAATGAGAGGCTGAATGAGCCACAAGCCACTTCCCTGCAGGCAAGTGTGAAATAACATTACAGTCATGCACTTCCTTTACATCACTGCTGACTGTCAAAGCATTAGCCCTGCCTCGTCAGTAAATGATGCCACATCTCTGAGGACATCCCAGTTCCTTCCACTTTGGTTGACTCGTGTTGAATACATTTCGTATTTTACTGAAAAAGTTGAGGTTTGGAGTGATCACTGTGCAAATGGATCAATATAAAAAGTTTAATTCTTTTCCTCAAAAGTTCTGAGATATGACTTCAGAAATCATTATTTCCAGCCACCAGTGAACATGCAGGATTAATGTGAGAACCCCTCAACCTCTCCATAAGCATCAGTGCTGGCGTTCAGTGTTACCTTCCAGCTACTTTAGCACATACAGTATTATTTATTATAGTGCCAATGATGTCCATGGCACCAAAGTTAAGAAGGTCATTGGCCTGAGAGGTTTATATCCTGATGCAGGCAATACTGGTTTGATGGTATCTTTTTGTCCTCTACTCATTGCTAGTTATTGTAAAGTGTTGACTCAATATTTTTCCATGATCCTACTTAAAGCATAGTTCTGCTCTGAAGAGATTTTAAATTTAGAATTGTTGGCACAGTTAACAGGGAATCCCACATCTCCATAAACTGCTAGTCCTGCAAACTTAACCTGGGCTGAATGGCAGCTCTAGATTCTCCTCCCCCTGCCTCCCATCACCAATAACAAGTCCCACTAATAAGATGCAGGCCAAATTATGCCTTTAGTTATAACCATCCAACTATAACAGCCTTCAAATATAGCAGTATCCATGTAACTGATGCTTATTATGGCCTCCAAGGATGTGTGAAAGGGAAAGAATCCAGCTTTATGCTGAGTCCAGGTTGAGAATGCAGGGTTAGCAGTTGAAAAAAACACAGCTTACTTGGACACTGAGCAAATGCAATATGGATTCTGACACAAACATGGAACCTCCTCCATGCTATTTTTACAGTCACCCTTAATGGAGGTGTGAATTTAATTGTCAAGAAACCAATAGATAGTCCACAGAAATCACTTAAAATAAAAACACCCTTGAATTCAGTAGAAAAAATATTTTCTATCCATCCTAAAACAGGCCTAGAGTTCCATCCTAGGTCATTTAGGAGAGGTCAGTCATTTTCTATTCAACTTTTCAGAGCAGAACCAAACAAAGCTAACCCAACTGAGTCCTGTGATGTGGTCTCTACCAAACACGAGTGCTTTGGGACTTATAGTTCAGTAGCCTTGGGAATAGCAGGCCGTTAAAGCATGCTTGGTATAAAAAGACCTGTTTTCCTCAGTCTGGGGAGGAGAGGGTAGGATGTGTTGCAAATGTCTGCCTATGTGGAGACTCAGGAAGGGCAGCAGTCCTAATCTTTCCTAGGGCAAAAAGGGCTTGAGGAAGAAGCATGTAAAAGCATGTGAGGAAGTCTTGGAAAGGAACTGGACAATAGATGATTTGGAAGCCTTGAATGATGAGAAGCTCCACCCAGCTCAGGGTGAGGGGGCTATATAGGCCAGGGAGTTTGATTTAGTTGGAGTTGAAAGCCATCCAGTTAACTGGGTGCACTGGCCAGATCTGGTAATGGTAAACTGCATCCTCATCATCCTGGTTGGAGATTATCTGAAGGAAACACCAGACTAAGTCTGTGTTTTTATAGTAAAATATAACTTACTGGACGCTCTTCTTGACAGGACTGGGGAAGTCACAAAATGTCACCTTTCCCCAATTCCCAGCCCTGCCAGAGACAGTTTTCCACCATTTCATGCAAAAGAACAGAAGAGGAGAAAGTGGTATTCTTGGATTCCACCACCAGCCAGACTGCACCAAGCTTTTCATTACATAGCACATGAGAGATCCAACCAGTGAGCTTAAATGAAAGTTTAATAAGAGGGAAAAATTACTTGCTCGTTACCTCAGCTGCCTTCTCCTGCACAAGCTTCCTTGCATGTTCCTCCTCTTGGAGCTTCTGTTCCAGTTCTTTCATTTTTTTCTAAATGAAGTTCAATAAGAAAAATGTTACTGGTGGAATGCCTCGTTCCTTTCTTCTGAAGTCTTAAAATAGGAACTTGAACAAAATTAAAACTAAATAGTTCAATGCATTGGTTTAGACCCAAGACTCCCTTCAAATTCAGAATCTGTTGATGAGTCTCATCTGTCTTTAACAAGTACAAGCAGGCCTGAATATTTAAAATTGAATACACATGGGAAAATTCAGTTTATTTCAATAAGACATTAATTACAATGCCTGAAAGGCTAGAGCAAGTTAGTGAAGGATGTAACCTACAAAGAGGAAAAAATGAGGAGACTGCCTCTCTTTAAAAATACATAAACAGGCCTAAAAATGGTTTAACATTTTTTTTTTTTACATTAAAATTTAGGTCTTTTCCAGTGTCCCAGGCCAAAGAGACAGCTAAAGAACTAGCAAATTTTTGATGTCAGATACTGTGCAAGTTAGATCAGAGACCTGAAACATATTTTAGGTTTATTTTTAACATCTGTAACTAAAATGCCTCAAATATTTGCGACAATGGAGGTCTTTGAACATCCAGACTGTAAGTTGACGACAGAGGTCAACAATCCATAAGAGACATTCAAGTGGTCTTCTAGCAAAGCCAGAGAAGACTGACTTCACATTCCTGATATTTCTAAGTAAAATACCAGGCAAAAAAAAAAAAAAAGCAGCACACCCTTTGAAAAATCCTTCCAGGGATTCTTTATACATCATGAAGCAGTAAAAAAGCACCAATTTTCCTCTGTGCAAATCACTCCTAAGATGAAAACCTTGGCTTAATGAGATGAAGTCACAGCTTTGTGATAAGCATGACAGGTCTCAAAAATCAGAACCTTAGAATGGACAGTAAAAAAGGCCCAGGGCTCTAGAACATGGCTTAACCTTCACACTGAAGATTAAACATTGCACCCTAATATAATTCAAAATCAAGCTGTCACCAGAAAAACAAACATACAGTGTATTCCAATTGCTATGTAAATAAATGGAAGCATATTTGTTATTTTTTTTAAATATTAATTTCCCCCCAACACAGTTATGTGCATTACTAAGTCAGCGCAGTGTTGTTGTAGCTGTGTTAGTCCCAGATACTAGAGAAACAAGGAGTAATATCTTTTATTGGATCAACTTCTGTTGGTGAGAGATGCTTTCAAGCTTACAGCGAGCTCCTTGTCAGGTCTGGGAAAGGTACTCCCAGTGTCAAAGCTAAAGACAAGGTGGGACAGATTGTTTAGCACCCCGCCGCATACAGGGGGAAAGAAATGGGAGAGAAGGTAGCTCGGAGGAAGGGGAGTTTGTTAATGGGTTAGAGATTGTTGTAATAAACCATAAATCCAGTTTCTCTACTCAGGCTATGATTTTTAGCACCTTGCTAGTCATTGGAAAACTAAGAGCCTATTTTATGCTGGTGTAACTGCACTAAAGTCAATGAAGTTTCACACTCCCTAGCTGACACAGTTATACTGGCAAAGCCCTGTTGCAAACAACTATGCTATAGAAGAGTGCCTCTGTCAACTTGGCTAGTGTTGTTCACGCTGGCAGAAGAACTCCGGTCTTACATAGCATCTCCACCAGGGGCTATACCAGCAAAGGCTCTGTAGTTTAGAAAAGGTCTTAGTCGCAAGAGTTGATCAAAACTTCCTGGCTCAGATTTTCCACAGGGAGGAAAAAAAACAAAATTCGATTTTGCCCCAACATATCTAAATTCTTCAAGAAAACAAATATTTCATTTTTGGGTCACTTGGACCTGAATCAGAATATTGCATTATGTTGAACTGATCCAAAATATTTAGTTTCAAATAGGGAAACAGTTTATTTTATGGAACTATCAGTGTGTTGCCTTCTGGGCACTGTAGTTCAAGTCCCCATTCTCTCCTCTGAGCCAAGCTCCCTGGCTGGACTACATCTTCCATAATGCAATATAGATTTGCCTCTAACACTGCGTGTAGTGCAGAAGATTACCACCTTTGAAATGATGGGTCCCCAGCAAGGCCATCCCACCACAACCCCAAACTCCAACCACAAGGCAACATTCCCCCTGTCCCTCAACAGCCCATTTATAGTATCTAAAGAGAGAATAAATATAGATAAGATTGATAACATCTCATCACTATCACGTGACTCAAACCCTCTAACACGTGCACATGATGTGCTTCCGTGCTCGTGAGCAGAAAGACGCTGTATTTTCAACAGTTTTGATCTGTTATCACAGGGGTAGGCAACTTATGGTACATGTGCTGAAAGTGGCATGCGAGCTGATTTTCAGTGGTACTCTCACTGCCCATATCCTGGCCACCAGTCCGGAGGACTCTGCATTTTAATTTCATTTTATATGAAGCTTCAAACATTTTAAAAATCTTATTTACTTTACATACAACAATAGTTTAGTTATATATTATAGACTTATAGAAAGAGACCTTCTAAAAATGTTAAAATGTATTACTGACACGCAAAACCTTGAATTAGAGTGAATAAATGAAGACTCTGCACACTATTTCTGAAAGGTTGCCGACCCCTGGTGTAAATGCACCCAAAAAGAACCAGGGCAGGGTCTCTTACCAGCACCTGGAATTTGCTCTGTCCACTGCCAGATGGTGCATTGCTGCTGGGTCTGCCCTGATCACGGAGTTTGCACCATGCTAGCAGATCTTTGTAGGATGCCACTTCTTCATTTCAGAATTAACTTGGTTAATCTGTGCATGGGTAAGGGCAGGTAGCAAGAGAAGGACTTGAGTATCGTTTTATTGAGCTGTATTCCACAGTGTTCCAGTATTAGCCTTTCTGTTGGCCCATCACTGCTTAGTTTTTATGCCAAAGAAAAACACATGGCATGGTCAGGATGAATTCAGCTGCAGATGGGAAGTATCAGCGTGATTTCATTTGAATTCATAAGTGAGTCTCCCTGGCATCCCCTTCAGCAGGGAAGGTGACTTGGGTAGCATAGCAAGTGTATTTCCATGTATTATCAGCATCATTTAAGGATAGATACTGTAGGGCCAAGTTGATGCAATATCTCTCTAGCTCTCATTTTGACGGCTATCTACAGCAGCAGCTGAACTCATTTTTAAGTTTTGATTTTAATGTAAAGTGCCAGTGGAGATGCACCATAGTGACTGTTGATCAAAAACAAGCCTAGAAAGCATGCCTGAGAGCCACGACACCTAGCGATGACTTCTACTCCCTGGAAGAACCTATTGACATTCTCTCTCTTCCCTCACCCATGCACCAGGAAGTAGTGACAAATACTATTCACAAAATGTTTTTATGAGCCACTTTATTTGAAATTTTAGAAATTACAAACATTGAAGCAATTGTTTTAATTTAATAGCAATGCTGTTCAGTTATACGCAGGGAAAAAGACTATGAGATTGATAATACTTATCTCTGATAGTCCAATTCATTAGTACATCTCAAAGTGGCAAATAGCAATATCCCCATTTTTCAGATGAAGAAACAGACATGTAGAGACTTACCTAAGGTCATCCAGCAAGGCAAGTGGTGGAGCCCGGGAGAGAAGTCGGGCCTCCTGAGACCCAATCCAGTGCTCTGTCTACTAGGCCATGTAGGAAAATATGAACGCCTGAACCAAAAGTTCCCAGGCTTTAGGGGTTAAAAATGCAAACTTAATCCAAATTTCACACCCAGTTTCTATTTTTTAACATAAGTTGAACTGAAATAGCAATTCTAAATATCCCCAGAATACTGTCATATTCAACATCAACATTTAGATATGAACTTTTCTTCCTTGTGGAAGGCTATGTTATTTATAAAAACACCTGTTTATTTCTAGAGACAACTCCTAGTGAAAAAGAGTCCCCCTTAAAGTACGCGATCATAAGGGGGGGAGGAAGCAGAGGGGGAAAAGAAGCGCAGAGTTATACATAGCCTTTAAAAAATAATGAATATTGTATTAGTGATGGTGATCATCGCTTGACTAGATTTCTGGAGGTGTTTCATTATATTTATGTATTAGGTAATGGATACTTTAGATATCATGTTACTACACTGTCTGTCTCATCATCTTTTAGTAGCAGACTATTCACATCAAAACTTGGTAAATGTGATGGAAAATCAGTTTGTACAGCAGTTCTGTCATAATGCTGAATTTCTTATTTTTCCAGCAGTTTTCATAATATGCAGGCATAAAATTGCCATGCAAACAGTCCCAAAGGAATTGTTCAGTACAAAAAACCTGAAGTTCACTAGCAGTATGGCTCTTTCCCCACCCAATCTACAAGGGAATCTATGCAATGACCAAGTGCACCCTCTAGGAGCATTTATTTTTAAAACATCTCATGAGGTCCTTGTACCCCTCCAAACGGAGCATAACACTGTTCAAATAGGTCCTCGAGCACAAACTCAGTGTACCATGAGCTGCACAACCACAAAGTGTCTCCCTTCCTGGGCTTGGCTGCTTTTGTCACTCATCTGCAAGGTTCATCCTAATATACCTCACACTATTCCTCCTCCTGCAGTTTCTACACTGCTCTAGTCAGCTGCTCNACCTTCTAAAAATGTTAAAATGTATTACTGACACGCAAAACCTTGAATTAGAGTGAATAAATGAAGACTCAGCACACCATTTCTGAAAGGTTGCCGACCCCTGGGTTATCGCGTAAACTGAGGAAGTGGGAACACTGCAGCATCTTTAACTGAACACAAACTTCTAACATTAGATATCCCAGTGCACTGTGAGAATGCAAATCTTCAGGCCCACGTAAAAAAAAAATAAAAATGGCATATTAAATATTTTTCTGGCAAATCCATAAAAAAAACTGGCCAGGCCGGTCAAATACCAGCCAGCTGGTAATCCTAGTGGTGCATCATGGTAGATGTAGTCCAGCAAGGGAGTCTGGTCAGTGAGCGAAAGGATACAGCGGGTTCCCAAACTATAACTCCTATAAAGCAATATGCGCCAGTAAGAAAATGCAGTTTAATGTTTAAATGACTATAAATGAAGCGTTTGGGGTCTTTTAAATAAAAGAAAATGAAATCTCTCAATTTTGGGAATGTTTAAATGGGATAGCTCAGTGGTTTGAGCATTGGCCTGCTAAACCCAGCGTTGTGAGTTCAATCCTTGAAAGGGCCATTTAGGGATCTGGGGCAAAAATCTGTCTGGGGATTAGTCCTGCTTTGAGCAGGGAGTTGGACTAGATGACCTCCTGAGGTCTCTTCCAACCCTGACAGTCTACGAAACAAACAATTCAGAATTTGTTCCATACAAAAAATTCAACTTTACATCCTGATTTGGGTCAAAAATGTTAAAAAATATCAGAATTTCTTGCAGGATGCACCTTCAGCTCTATTAATGATCTTTTGGTAGAGGACCAAAACATGCTCAATACTCATGACCAAGAAAAATCTGATTTAGTGTGCAAGAGGAATGACGGACCTCTGCTAGAGCCTGCATTGCAGTTAGTTTGGTGTATTCTTGTTCCAGCAAATCCAGCTTTTCCAATTTAGACTGAACATGAGATTGATCTAGAAGTCGGTCTCTCTCTAAGGTGACCTACAAAGAGAAAAGGAAAAAGCAAAAAACTGTTAGAAATGCACCACCACCAAAGCCTCAACAATCATCCAATCTCTGAGTTTGAGAACATGCAGAGGCGTCACATAATGCAAGGAGAAAACTAAGATAAGTCTCTACAAATGTTTTAAGGATGTAAAC